>NC_087203.1:67039131-67066631 GCF_015104395.2 Macrobrachium nipponense | reverse complement strand
ATACATATATGTAAATAAACATATATATATATTGGATTTATGTATGTATGTGTGTATGTGCCACATACACTTTTGGATATTAGTGTCTAATCCATAGTTTTTGAGGTCGCTGAGACGAACAAGGACACACTCCTGATGCCCTTCAAGTCCAAGTTCAGCCCCAATAGGAATGGGGGAAGAGGTGGTGAAATATAAAATGTCAAAAATGCTGGGCAATGTAACTGAAGCAACTATCTTAACAGGAAAAGGAGAGAGAGAGAGAGAGAGAGAGAGAGAGAGAGAGAGAGAGAGAGAGAGAGAGAGGTATTTGGGAGGCGAGAGAGAGTTTATTGGTTGTCATTCAGAGATTTCCCAGGCAGCACCAGGTTGATCAGCTAGTTGCTGAAATGAATAGTGACATTCCTGATGTCCTTCAAGTTCAAGTTCAGCACCAATACAGAGGGGCTGGGAAGGGGCAGGAAGGGGGTGATATGTAAAAAACTGAAAATGACAGCTATTTTGTCTAATTCATAGTTTTCAAGGTCATTGGGATGAATAATGACACTTCCAATGACTTTTAAGTCCAAGTTTAGCCCCAGGAGGAGGGTGGGAAGGGGTGACATGTAAAACTACCAAATATGACAGATTTTAGTGTCTAGTCCATAGATGTCAAGGTTGCTGAGATGAATAGTGATATTCTCAATGACCTTCGAGTCCAAGTTCAGCACCAATAGAAAAGAGGGCAAGAAGGGGTAGAATGGGATAACATAAAAATAACCGAAAACGACAGATATTAGTTTCTAATTTATAGTTTTCAAGGTCACTGATATGAATAGTGACACTCCCAATGTCCTTTAAGTCCAAGTTTAGCCCCAATAGAAAGGGGGATGGGAAGAGGGTAACATAATAACCAAAAAAGACAGATCTTTGTTACTAATCCATAGCTTTTGAGGTTGCCGAAATGAATAATGACATTTCCATGGCCCTTTAAGTCCAAGTTCAGACCCAGTCGGAAGGGGTGAAATACAGAGACACTTCCGATGCCCATCAAGTCCCAGTTCAGCCCCAATAGGAATGGGGGTGAGAAGTGGTGAAATATAAACTGTCAAAAATGCTGAGTATTTTTTGTAACTGAAGCACCATTCTTAACAGGAAAGGAAGAGAGTGAGATATAGAATGAGAGTAAGAGGGAGAGGAAGTGAGAGAGAACGTAGAAGGGTTTTGGGAGGGAGAGAGAGAGAGAGAGAGAGAGAGAGAGAGAGAGAGAGAGAGTTTATCGGTTGTCATTCGGTTTTTCCGGGCAGTGCCAGGTAGGTCAGATTTTGTGTATGTATATATATATATATTATATATATATATATATATATATATATATATATATGTATGTATATGATATATAGAATATATATATATATATATATATATATATATATATATATATATATATATGTATATATATATATATATATATATATATATATATATATATATATATATATATATATACATGTGTGTGTGGAAGCAAACTTATTATACACCTTAATTCCATCATTTTCGTCTTGCTTACATGAATTTCTCCTTACATAATTTAATACACAAACTGAGACAGATACACCCATATATATATATATATACATTATATATATATATATATATATATATATATATAATGTATATTATATATATATATAATTATTTATATATATATCATATATATATACATATTGATAGCGAAGATATACATAGATCATTCTCTCTCTAAAGAAGCAATATCCTAATTTTTTTTAAACTAACTTCATGCAATAACAGTTATATAAAAATATAATCATCTCCTCCACAGAGACCCAACCGGAATTATCTACAAATGAAGCATCAAATGAAAACTTAGGAGTATGTTCTTTTATCACGTGATTCTTTTGATATTTCATTTCGGCTTCACAATTACTCTACGTACTATATTTACAGTGGATCTGTCTTCTTGGTTAAAGCATATAGAAATGATCAAACATTTACTGTTTGCCGCTAAAGAGATATAACTCCTCTCTCCTCTCTCTCTCTCTCTCTCTCTCTCTCTCTCTCTCTCTCTCCAATGCTCAAAGGGAAAGTAAATCTAAAACCGCAGTTTTCTTTTAACGAGCGCTTGTGATCACGCGTTCCCTCGTCCATAATGAGCCGTAGTTGATAAACGACCGGTACAACTCCATACGAAAAGCAAGCGCATAGCAAGCATGCCTTTGGCGGGGTCGTTCATCTTCGGGTCGTTTTGGAGGGGACGGGGGAAGGATGAAGGGGGGGAAAAAAGGTCGTCTAAATGTCCTCATTAGAATAAGTGACCGAATGCCTCCTTCTACCCATCACTAACTATTAATAGAATCTGGCACGCACGGCCTCTGCGAATATTCGCATTGGTGCCAACCATACATCTCTCTCTCTCTCTCTCTCTCTCTCTCTCTCTCTCTCTCTCTCTCTCTCTCCCTAATCTGCTTCACTGATTGATGTCAACCACGCAGTCTTTTTCTCTCAAGCTTGCCCTCTTTCCTAACTCATTCACCGAGGAGCAGCGGAATGAGAGAAAAAAATACATATATACAACAAATCCTTTCTAAAACTGCCGGCATGACCAATATCCTGGGGCCTGATGTACCCATCCCTGACTGGACTAGATTTTCCCAAAATTTCTCATGTGTGCCCCGGCGTATCCACGGGGCATGGAATGCATATCAAACGGCCCACTGCTTATTTCTGCCGTATATACTTAGCTCGACAAATATGGGGTCGAACAGTATTCCTCGGTGGATGGAATACTGACAGGCACGAGACACCCGATGTCACACATGCGCAATGGGACCTCAAATTCGAAGGAGCCTGAGTGGGGCGAGATAGGACCTTTCCTTGAACCCCTATAACGTACCCCTCTGTTTACCTAAGCACTGAATTACGTACCTGGTTATTAGTCGACGAATGTGGGTTTCAGCGATGGTGGAAGACAGAGAGAGAGAGAGAGAGAGAGAGGGGTGATGTGATCACGGCATCGTCAAAACGTACACCATTTTCTCATAATTTAAAGAGTCAACCTCGACGAGGTAATAATCACGTCATCGGAGTGAAGCGTTTCACAAAGAATGCGTGAGATACATGAGTCTAACCTAACGGTTAAGCGTCAATGACCCTAACTGTTGCAACGGAGACTTGCGCACAGAATATTCATAGTATACTTATTATTAAAGATCAGACAAGAAATCTCCCGCTGGTACGCATAAAAAAATTTAGGTGGAAAAAACTTAAAATATAACTTTGGCACTTTGACCTAAAATAAAGTTTATCGCCTGTCTATATTATGGCTACACTGCGAATGCTAACCCAGATGATTTTGTAAAAAAAAAAAAAAAAAAATAAATAAATAAATAAATAAATAAATTTGAAAAAAATTAAAAAAATACTGTCGATTTTCTTGCAGAGAGTGTAAGAAATTTTTAAAATATTACATACTTATTAATTGATAATAAGTTTGCCATAAAGCCAGTTACTTCTATTCACTGCAATGAAGACCACGCGAGGGAAACACGTCTTACAAATGGTTAATAACATTTATATTCAAGTTCAATGACGTTCGATGTTTTTGCGTTGTTTGCCAAATCTGTTATATGTTTTAAATGACTTTTGGCTGCGACGATATTACTAGAATATTATAGACGCTCGGGCATCTTGCGAATATAAAAGGATTAATATTTTAATGAAGTCTTGCATGTGATCTTGTTATTGTGATTATATTGTATAAGGATAGCTGCATTAAAATGTTCATTCAATTATTCTTAAATGTTTTAATGTGTGTGTGTGTGTGTGTGTGTTTTCCGTGTTGGAAATAACGAAGAACTGAATTAAATACCTAACCATTGCTACTGGTGTAACTGCGGGTGAAGATAAACAAAAACCAAGAGCCCGAAAGGCGATAATAGTCCTTTGTCTACCTGTCTCTGTTATCTAGTTTGTGAATAAATGTTAGAAATCAACATACACTCAACAACAGATAACGTACTTGAATTACATCTCTCTCTCTCTCTCTCTCTCTCTCTCTCTCTCTCTCTCTCTCTCTCTCTCTCTCTCTCTCTCTCTCTCTCTCAATGATAATAATAGTTGTCCAAGTACAAAATGAACGGGAAAACTCGTGTGAAAATTCGACTAAACTTATAATAAAGTTGTCGGGAATGACTTCATATCTCTCTCTCTCTCTCTCTCTCTCTCTCTCTCTCTCCTCTCTCTCTCTCCAGAGAAAAAGTAGAAAAGGTAAGATTAAACTCGCTCAAATCATTCGCAGACCCTTGGCACCTTTCCCGCGAGGGACGACGGGGCATATTATGTATCGGTGTTGCAGAACCTTAGATCTCGAGAAACTCATCTGAAAGTCACACTCGGCAAATCCCGAAGGCTCAAGAAGTTTGGGTTACTTTACGTTGCAACGTAAGGAATCTCAGACCCACTCGGTAGTCCAATTGAAAAGTAAGAGAGTAAGAATGCATTGTTTACACATTATGCGCGTCTCTCAAACCCAGAAGCCGACGAGACTGGTCATCTAATTCCTTGATGTTGCCCAGGTACGATCAACGAAGAAAAACGGGCAGAAGAAGCAGTAAGCGAATTCCAAAGTATAAACAGGGATCTTACTGTAAAATTTATTTCCAAATTAACGCTATCACAGTTCAGTGAAGAGTGACACTGGGCTTCGAGTTTTTATCTCCCCAAAATTTGATTGCCTCTTCAAATTCTTACCTTGAGCTACGAGTTACATATAGATAGAAGTTATGCCTGAGTACTAATAAATCTCTCTCTCTCTCTCTCCTCTCTCTTCTCTCTCTCTCTCTCTTATATATATATATATATATATATATATATATATATATATACATATATATATATCTATATATATTATATATATATATATATATATATAAATATGTAATATTTCTAATATATATCTAAATTCACACCACTGTGGATTTCTTCAACGACAACAACAATAATAATAATAATAATAATAATAATAATAATAATAATAATAATAATAATAACAATAATAATAGTTAAAGTACAAAATGAATTGGACACCTCGTACAAGAATTCCACGGCACAAATAATAAACTTGTCAAAAATAACTCTCTCTCTCTCTCTCTTCTCTCTCTCTCTCTCTCTCTCTTAATGAGCTGCGAGGCGAGGCTTCATCATAAACTTAATGGGGAGCCATAATGATTCCCCTGACATAAACATTTAACGAAACGGTTCCATCCCAACTTGGCAGCTCATGTGAGACAGAAGAAGGAGCATCGGACGCCATTCATTAGCAGCGTTTAGATGCACTCGCAATTAGCAAGAGGCTCTAATGTTGTATTTGGCCCAGTCATATTTCGGGAGGGGAACAAGGCCCACTTCTGATGAACTTACCATTAAGAACTCGTCCGTGGCGAGTCAGGTTCAGATTTCCCAGTCATTTGACGAAAGAGTGCACTAAAAGGCTCCTTGGAGGGATACAGCCTATCATCAAGTGCTTCGCTTACAGTTATCAAGAATAAAGCGCTGGTGTTTGTCTAGTCAGCAGCCAGTTTTGTGTGTGTGTGTGTGTGTGTGTGTGTGTGGTGTGTGTGTGTGAGAGAGAGAGAGAGAGAGAGAGAGAGAGAGAGAGAGAGAGAGAGAAGCATTGTTTTTGTATTAAAGAACGAAAACAATAAATTGTATATTCTCACCACACAGAGAAAAACAATATACATTCCCATGAAATATATATAATAACATATATATATATATATATATATATATATATATATATATATATATATATATATAGATTTATTATAGATAATTTATTATACAGAGAGAGAGAGAGAGAGAGAGAGAGAGAGACGAGACGAGAGAGATCTGAGAGAAGAGAAAAATGAGAGAATAAGTAATAAAAAGACTAAGACTTCAAGACATTATTCTGTATAGTCACACCAAACAGAGAAAGAAAAACAGCATATATCTCGCCAGAGAGAGAGAGAGGAGAGAGAGAGAGAGAGAGAGAGAGAGAGAGAGAGAGAGAGAGAGAGAGAGAGAATTTTCAAACTCGTGGTGTCACAGCAGACAATGAGCTATAACATACGACGACAGTCCCAAATACCTCGGTATGACAACAAGGGCCAACGACAGCTTAGGAAATTTAAGACAGAAGAAACACTCACTCGGAGAGGCAAGGAGCTGCGAAACTTTCACGATCTCAACAATATCTATTTTCAAGAGAAGAACAGTAAGTGCTTTTTGGGTCAAATAAGACCAGAATAAACGGACACTATTTCGTCACCTGAAAAAAGGATAAAAAAAAAATTCTATGTGGCCAAGACGGATTTGTCTGTCTAAATCATGCTTGGTAATAATAATAATAATAATAATAATAATAATAATAATAATAATAATAATAATAATTATTATTAATTTTTTCTTTTTTTCTTTTTTGCTCTATTACAGTCCTCCAATTCGACTGGGTGGTATTTATAGTGTGGGGGATCCGGGTTGCATCCTGCCTCCTTAGGATTCCATCACTTTCTTACTATGTGCGCCGTTTCTAGGATAACACTCTTCTGCAGGAGTCCCGGTGCTACTTCAGCCCTAGTTTTTCTAGATATTTTCAGATCTTGATATTACCTTATTTTTTCCCATTTTTTTCCCTCTCTTTCCTCTTTCCAACTGGGTGTCCCATGGTATTGCGACATCAATGAGTGATACTTTCTTCTTGATTTTGTCAATCAACGTCACGTCTGGTCTATTTGCACGTATCACCCTATCCGTTTCTGATACCATAGTCCCAGAGGATCTTTGCCTGATCGTTTTTCTATCACTCCCTCTGGTTGGTGCTCGTACCACTTATTAATGCAAGGTAGCTGATGTTTCGTGCACAGGCTCCAGTGGGAGGGCTTTTGCCACTGGATCATGCCTCTTTTTGTACTGGTTCTGTGCAAGTTGCCGGACATTCGCTTGCTATGTGGTTTAGGGTTTCATTTTTCGTATTGCACTTCCTACATATGGGAAGATGTTATCTCCGTCTATCGTTCTTTGAACATATCTGGTTCTTAGGGGGCCTGATCTTGTGCCGCTGGTTATCATTCCTTCAGTTTCCTTCTTTTAGCTCTCCCCTCTGTAGCCATTGCTATGGTTCATCGCTGGCTAGTTCTTTAGTCTGTCTCATGTATTGTCCGTGCATTGGTTTGTTGTGCCAGTCCTCTGTTCTGTTTGTCATTCTCCTGTCTGTATATTTCTGGGTCTTCATCTACCTTTTTTATTTAGTCTTCCTTTTCCCATGCACTCTTTATCCACTCGTCTTCATGGTTTTCAGAATTGCCCTAGTGCTCTGTTCTCGACGTTGATGCAGTCCTCCATACTTATTAGTCCTCTCCCTCCTTCCTTTTGTGTTATGTATAGTCTGTTCGTATTTGCTCTTGGGTGTAGTGCTTTGTGTATCACTGCCATGTGTTTATGGCTTTTATCACATTTCCGGCATTGAGATTTGACTTGAGTATCGCCTTGGAGTCTCTGCACATATTATTATTACTATTATTATTATTATTATGTAAAACCAATGATTCATATTAAGACAAAGTTGGCGTGAAGGATATGCCCTTCAAAGAATAGGAAAAATGGAGCATTGCAAAGATGAAGAAGCAGAAGGTGGAGAAAGGTAGTCCAAGAGAAAGGGTATGAAAAGTGAAAGACAGAATTATATAGATTCGTTATGTGTCATATATACAGGGTGTCCATAAAGTCATTCCCTGATTAATAAAATTAATAACTAAAATTATAGTGGATATGACCGTACAACTTGCACCTTCTGTTGAGCAATTACTAAAGTTTCTTTTGTTTGCCTATAGATGCCACTGTGATCACTCTATCCGCCAGCCGAGTCAAGAATAGCAGAAATGGTGTCATTGCAGGAGAAAGCCCAGTGCGTGTTATGGTACCACGAAACAAAATCACCTGTCGCAGTTCAAGGCAAGTTCAGAAATGAGTATCGACGAGATCCACCAGATGTTAAAAGCATAAAAGACTGGTATAACAAGCTTCACAGAGACTGGAAGTGTTAAGGACCGTAAGAGAAGCGGCAGACCCAGTGTGAGTGATGCATCCTTTGTTGCTGTGCGCGATTTTTTTCTTATTGGGTTATATCAAGGATAAAGTGTACAGTACACCAGTACCTAATATTGAGACCTTAAAAGCAAGGATAAAAACAGCTCTAGCAACGGTAACTATGGAGATGCTGGAGAATACCTGGCGTGAGATAGAATTTCGCCTAGACGTACTCCGGACAACAAAGGGGGCACATGTTGAAATTTATTAGTAATGTATAAAAAAAAAAAAAAAAAAAAAACCTTAGTCGTTGTTGAAATTGAAGAAAACCTTATACCTGTAAGAAAGATCAGAAATCCGAGAGACTTTATGGACTCTATATGTATGTATATATGTATATATGTATATATATATATATATATATATATATATATATATCACTAATAGATACATCGGTATCTATAAAGTAGTCAACCCAACAAGTCTGGAAGTAACATTATCGAACCCAAGAAAACTCCTGTTTAGAGTGTCCGATTTCATGAAGAATAAGAAACGCATAGGAAACAGGATAAGTTTTATGCCTGAATTTTTTTTTATTAATTAAAACCGTAGAGAAAGATATCGAATATGACCCGAACCTTTTCTTAACATCAGTGAAATATAGATGACCCAAAAATAATTACGTGCATGACCATCAAAAGCTAATAATAATTATAATAATCATAATACATTTGTGTTTTCAATTAAGAAGAGGCGTTCTGTACACTAATTCATTCCTTTGAATCACTGTCATACTCCTCACTGCCTTGGTTAAATGACACAATATTTATAATTTGGTATTTCTACTACTGTAAGTAATATAATATATATATATATATATATATATATATATATATATATATATATATATATGTGTGTGTGTGTGTGTGTGGTGTGTGTGTGTGTGTGTGTGTATAGACATATGAATATGGGAAAAATACTAAAATTATATATATATATACATTATATATATTATATATATATATATTATATATATATATTATATTATATATATATTATATATATATATATATATTTATATACATACCTCATCGAGAAAAGCGAAACTGCTTAATGCTGATTCGAGTTGCTCACCTGGAAAGCTCATTTAGTTCTCGAATTAGTAACTGATTTACTTATCATGAAAGCTACCAAAGTTATAAAAGCTGACTTTACAAAGAGAGCACAGTCAAGAGCAACTCAGGCTTAAAATAATAGTTCGTAAGCCTAGAATAAAGATCATTAAATGGCTAATGTAACAAACTTCGCGTAATTTATGAAACGTTCATTTAATTACTAAGGCTGAAGAAAGGGAAACTAACTTTCGTAGAAGACGAAAATATTCTCCTCCATTTTAATGACGGCTAACCCAAACTTTGTGACGCACAAGGGGAAATAATTGACGTTACACGAAGTCTTTATGAAATTGGCTTGAAAAGCAGTCTGCGCTTTTGGGTGTGTAGGCTGTGTTGTTACGGACCATGCAATTTCAATACATACTGTATACATCCAATCTGTTCTTGGAAACGGAAAGTCGAGAAATTATGCAGCACCGTACAACAAAGGCCTATACTAAGCTTAGATTAAAAACTATTAACTTCATTCTGTATTCAAAGACGATTTCGTGCTGTGTTTAAAACAAACTTGTGTACAGGCTTACCTCTCACATTGATATACACATTAGTATTCTACATATCATGCAGTTTTGTTTTCATTCGGTCAAATCTTATAAATGGAAAGCGAAAAACTGAAACCGAAATACGTTTAGACCTAGTTTACACAGATTTCTCTGTGACTCGTAACCATTTGTGAAAAAATATATTGTATATCGAGCTGCTATACTCTGATCTAATCGGACAATTAAAAGGAAAACGAAACAGCAGTCCTTGTACCTTGGGTGGTGAGAATGAATGAATACAAGTTGTCTAGAATCGTAACTAACAGGGACATTAATGTCGTCTTGGGTGGTAGCTAACAATGGAAGAGTCAAACACCCACGTGCCATTCTCGAAGTTGACCAGGAAAGATAAAAAGACGTCATCCCTAAACGCAGTGTGGATCCGATGATCTAAGCAGTGAACTAACAACCTGTTTGTTTTGTTCGTCGACAGTTGAATTGAATTGAAAATAGAATTTAGGCCAAAGGCCAATCACTGGGGCCTATGAGGTCATTCAGTGCTTAAACGGAAATTGAGAGTAAATGCTTCAAAGGCGTAACAGGAGGAAAACCTCGCAGTTGCACTATGAATCAATTGTTAGGAGAGGGTGCAAAGCAATATGGAAGAAAGAGCATATGCAGAGAGGTACAGTAAAAGGAATGAAAGGGGGTTGCAGCTACAGGCCGAAGGTACGCTGCAAAGAACCTTAAGTAATGCCTACAGTGCACAGCATGAGGTGCACTGATTTTCATTCGCCTGTGGTCAACCTCATCCTCCTGCTACCTCTATCTTTTACTCTTAAATTACCAAGAGTGCTCCTCTGCTACATTATAATACTGGAGAATACTGCTACAGTATTTTCTAAAATTTCAATTTCAGTTATATTTCCTTATTTTTCTTTCCTGCGTGCATAGTTCCTTATTCTAACAGTGCTAACAAGACTAAATGTTTCATAAATCGTAGTAAAATGATTATGAACCCTTCAAACTTGCTAAAATAGACTGTAGCATCATGAGGGATTCATTTAGCTGAATACTGAGTAACATAGTATAGTGTTACCGTTTGTGCTATTTTGCATATAAAATTTTATGACAGTCTCCCGTCCCCCAGCCCCACCACAAGCACGCACACACAAACACGCACAAAATCTCACCAACAACAGAAAAAGTTTGAGATGTGAAATGGAGCGCGAGGCTCCCATCCGCAGAAAGCAAAATCACACTAAGTGCTCTCTATTCCATCGCCACTCCACTTGCCTCTTCCTCTTCTTCTTCTTGCTCTTCAAACAAGAAGTTCAAAGATTTCCCGACATCAAAAAAACAGCGATGAGTTGGAGAGGAGGATACGAGGGAGAGGGTTGGGGGAGGGGGATTCTGTATGGGGAGAGAACTGACAGAGAGGGAGGGGGCCATTGTTTGGGAGGGGAGGAAGGTAAAAGTGTGTGGAGAGAGGGGAAATTCTTACGAACCTGGCGGTGCTGAGGAAACACCCTTTAGCTGTATTGCGATGCCATTTTTCCCTATCTTTGTTGTTCGAATAATAATTTTTAATATTCACTAGACTAGGCTAATAATAATCATAACTTCTACAAATAATTTACAATCCGAATGAATGCAGCAGCAAGGTAAATGAGACCCTAATTTTTTCGTATCTATTTTTCTAATACGTATCCTCCTTCTCTCCAATCTTAAGAATTATTTCCTTTTTGCTTCCTCTATGTTTCGCATTTTTTATGTATTTTCATTGCTCGTGGTTTTCTGCTAAGATGCTCTTTAGGAATAAAACTTGTTATGTTACACTTATTTCATTTTAGCTTTTTTTGTTATTTGACTTGAACTCCGTACCTGAATCTGGTGCCTTTCCTTAAAAATTATGAGCTGAGTTTCTGTTGTCGCAAATTTTCACTTTTCTAAAATCACAGCTATTTATATTTGTTCATTCTTTATCCATTGTTATCCCTTCCTTTCATCCAATAATTTAATTCCACCACTTACTTCTTTTAAATACCTTAACATTTCTGTAGGGAAGGATGGTTCAAGGTCTGGAAAAACAAAATCATGATGAGATCACCAAAGCTTAGCCCCATAATTTTATAGTATATGGAGATGAACAGTCAGATTTCTGTTTCTATATTGTTGAATACACTTGTTTTCTTTCTAAACTTCAACTCTTCAGTTCGAACTTTAAAATTATTTTCCACAAATTTATCCTAAAAAAATTGAAAAAAATATTCTATAAGAGTGAAATTTCCAGGTATTTTAAAAATTCCCCCTAAAATGAGTGTCAAGATGGAACATGCCATTTTAATACACATTCTCTCCTCTCTTCTATTTAAACTTCTCGTCTACTCCATTCTATTCTCATATCATGTATAGTCATGCTTTCAAAAACCCTCACTCTTCGGATTACCTTTCTGCATATGGCACCTTCAAGGATAATTGTCCGTGTTTCAGATTCGTTCTTTTTCGAAAAAAAGGCCTACGAGCAAATGAATTTACTCAACCGTTTCAATGAATTTAAACTGATCTCATTAGTTTGTTGGTATGGTGTTTTTACGTTGCATGGAACCAGTGGTTATTCAACAACGGGACCAACAGCTTTACGTGACTTCCGAACCACGTCGAGAGTGAACTTCTATCACCAGAAATACACATCTCTGACACCTCAATGGAATGGCCGAGAATTGAACTCGCGGCCATCGAGGTGGCAAGCCAAGACCAAACCGACCACACCAATGAG
This sequence comes from Macrobrachium nipponense, assembly GCF_015104395.2. NCBI lineage: Eukaryota > Metazoa > Arthropoda > Malacostraca > Decapoda > Palaemonidae > Macrobrachium > Macrobrachium nipponense. The sequence goes on along the minus strand of NC_087203.1, from coordinate 67,054,131 downwards.
GCGCTTATCTGTCATTAAGCTTCACTTGTTTATTACTGTTAACATCCAGGTATCTCGCTTTCTTTTCAAGTGGCTCTCACTGTTGTGTTCGAGACATTTAAAGGCACTGCAATGTAAAACATAAATGTTTTCCGTTTATAACATCCCTCGTAAATTATCATGCGCATTTCTTTCCTAAAATCTCTTTGTATCAACATACTTGCCCTAAACTGTGAGCATTTTTTTTTTTTTTTAACGATCATGGTAAACGATCTCATGGACACCCCTCGCCCACGCGCCTTTTCGTATTCAACATTTTACAGCAGGACTTCGCAATCTTGGAATGATATTCTTTTTTTTTTTTTTCCCACTTACGGTTTTCCCAGTTTCCCCTCTGATCTGCTCTTTTTTCCCCTTTCTCGTTCTTTTTTCCCCAAACACGTTCGCTCATCTACTCGTCACTTTTGTTTTTTAGTTTCTCTTTTGAGATATCACTTTCCTTTCTTTTCTTGAGGCATTGTCCCTCTCGCCTTCCCCGTCCTTCCTGTCCTCCTCTCCCCCTCCAGTACTTTCACCCGTTTCCTCCCCACCCCCTTTTACCCTCCTTGTCTCCTTCTTTGGAGTCCACTCTTTATCTCGTCGACGTTTCCCAGACGCTATTTCGTTGGCGCCTCGACTGATCTTGAGGGTGGCGTTCTCACCAGAAACCCCTTCACTTATCTCTTGATTCCCTTCAGCTTTCTCCCCCCTTCCCCCTCCCTCCCTTCCAAACGCTCCTCCAACCAAAGGGCCCTCCCTACCCTTCCCCTTCTTTACCAGTGGGCCACTCCCTTCATCCAGCCAACCTATCCTATGTAGTCAAGGCTCTCTCTCTCTCTCTCTCTCTCTCTCTCTCTCTCTCTCTCTCTCTCTCTCCTTTCCCAATTGTTGCGGAAGAGTGAAGTTTCGGCTTTTAAGCAAGAGCTCAAAATGCGTTTCGAGTCGCTACTTATCCATATACTTTTTTTTTTTGTAGGGGGCGGGGGAGTGGGTACGAGGCATAGTGGGAAAAGAGAGAGAGAGAGAGAGAGAGAGAGAGAGAGAGAGAACTCTTCAGTCGCGCTTCCATACCCGGTAGTGGTTTTTTTTTTTCTGGATTTTTCGAAACCCTCTCTGAATCTCTCCCTGAAAGATGACGTTTGATGTCTTTGGAGACTGGAGTCGCAATTTATGGGTGTCATCACTTGCTTGCTCCAATTGCAAGAAGGATAAGTGCTGAGAGTCGCCTCTTCACAACCGTAATCCCAGGTCTTCTGTGAAAGGGCGAAATTGACCCCATCTTGCCCATCAAATAGATATATATATATATATATATATATATATATATATATATATATATATATCTATATATATATATATATATAAATATATATATATATACATATATATATATATATATATATACATATATATATATATATATATATATATAGAAAATATATATATATATATTATATATATATATATATATATATATATGGGATATATACATATATATATAGATATATATATATATATATATATATATATATATATATATATATATATTTCATATATACATTACATAAAATAAATATAAATAATATGGGGGACAAATATTCATGAAATAATCTTAATTATAAATCAAACATAAATGGATAGACCGATTCTACATTAAGACATTTTTCTTAACATGACGCTTCCAAAGAAAAAGCCAAGACAATGATCGCTGTCACATTCCTACTTCAACTGTTGAATCTCCTGTGAGCCTCAGGTACAGAAAACTTCCACAATATCAGCTGCTCCGCTGACCTACAGGACTTACATGCTTCTTAAATACCGAGCCCATGTGGCATGCTCCTTAACAGACATTTCATCTTTGCAACGATTCCCAGGAAAGACTGTAATTTAGAGGAGCTATGTATAGATTATATATTATATATATAGTATATACTATAATATATTATATATATATATTATATATAATATATATATATTTGTTAGGGAGGATTGCATCCTCAAAAAAAATTTAGATCATACACCGTATGTATATATATGTGTGTATATATATATATGTGTGTGTGAATATGAATATATATATATATATATATATATAATATATATATATATATATATATATATAGTCTAAGTATATCACATCACCGTGATTCATATACATACATCGAGCTACAATGTCCTTTAATATCTAATTCGCTCTACCTCGGAATTAATATATTTTCATATATGCTTAACCGAAGGAGAATTTTTTACATGATAATAGATTTGTCTGATCCCAGGCGCGAACCCAAGAAGCCATTCAAATCAGTGCGGAAGCTTTTACCTACCCCACCACCGCGCCTGGGACCAGGCAAATCTATTATCGTGTAAAAAATTCCCTTCGGTTTACATATATGAAAATATATTAATTCCGAGGTAGAGCGAATTAGATATTAAAGGACATTGAAACTCGATGTATATGATATATATTATATATTATATATATATATATATATATATATATATATATATTTTATGAGCGAAGCGAAGTTTTACTGGAAACGGACTCATTTCTAGCGGCCTGACACAGCCCGGGCCTTAACGCTATTCAAATGCTAACATCTCCAGTATTGAAGATTAAAAAAATACTCTCTCGGTAGATGAAACGTTACATCTTTAAATTTCATCCCATATAAGATATATAAAATATCATAAAATTACAGCTAAATGATGTTAACCCTTTGATGGTTTAGCTTGAAGCTAAAGCTTCGCGAGTTATCGCCTTTAGAGCAATCTACTGGGTTGTGTGGTGTGTGTGTGTGTGTGTGTGATAAAAATTCATAATATGGTTACGTGCAGCAAACGTTCGACTTTGTTAACATGGCAGAGGGGGCACGATATCGATTCTAATTACAAATACCCGAGCCAACAGTGGTTTGTAAGGTCGGAATCGGTATCAACTTATACCTCACTTGTTAGCCGAGTCGGTAACCTCACTGAAGTCCTGATTTCTCCTCTGTCCGCTGGTTCGAATCCACGAAAGGACGAAATTATTATCAACTAAAAATTTCCCCTTCGGTTAACATATATGAAAATATTTTAATTCCGAGGTAGAGCGAATTGGATATTAAAGGACATTTGTGGCTTAATGCATGTATATGAATCACGGTAGTGTGATAAAAATTCATATATATATATATATATATATTATATATATATATATATATATATATATATAGTATATATATATATTTCTTAGGAGAATTATTTTAAACAATTATATATTCATCTTTTTTCCTTTCCTACTTAATTTTTTACGGCGTCTATAACCTAGATGTTGTGGAGTCCGTTTTAATTATCCACAAATCAAATCAATCAACCAATCACAGGCTCCACATGACAATCCACTATGTCAATTATGGGAAGCTGGTTTCCCCTTTCACATTTCTTTACATTTATCACCATTTCATTTTTTTAACGGAACACTTACTAAGGAAAAAAAGTTTCAGCAGTTGAAAATTTTTTCTTTCATTCTCATTCAGTATCGCCATTCCACCTCCACAAAATTCAGACGGCTTAACAATCCCTTCATGAAATTACTACCCCAGTTTTCATACACACGGTAAGTCCCTTACAAACCTAATGGACACACCCGGCTGCCTTCTAAGCTTCACCGAATCTGTGACTCACCTTTCCTCTAATCCTACAGCCTTTCATTGATATACTCACTCCGAAATATGAGTCTAATCCTACAGCCTTTCATTGATATACTTACTCCGAAATATGAGTCTAATCATACAGCCTTTTACTGATATACTCACTCCAAAATATGAGTCTAATCATAAAGTTTTTGATTGATAACTCACTCCAAAAATATGAGTCTAATCCAACAGCCATTTCAATGATATACGCACAATTTGCCAACATATTTCTAATCCTACACGCCTTTCATTGATAGACTCACTACACCAAAAATATGAGTCTAATCCTACACTTTCATTGATATACTCACTCCAACATATTCTAATCCTACAGCCTTTTATTGATATACTCACTCCAAAATATGAGTCTAATCCTACAGCCTTTCATTGATATACTCACTCCAAAATATGAGTCTAATCCTACAGCCTTTCAATGATATACTCACTCCAACATATTCTAATCCTACAGCCTTTCATTGATATACTCACTCCAAAATATGAGTCTTAATCCTACAGTTTTCATTGATATCCTCACTCCAACATATTCTAATCCTACAAACCTTTTTATGATATACTCAACTAACAAAATATGAGTCTAATCCTACAGCCTTTCAATGATATACTCACTCCAACATATTCTAATCCTATTGCACCTTTTTATTGATATACTCACTCCAAAATATTGAGTCTAATCCTTAACAGTTTTTTGATTGACAACTCACTCCAAAAATATGAGTCTAATCCCTACAGCCTTTCAATGATATACTCACTCCAAAATATGAGTCCTTCTCCGCAAGTAAATTACACTTTTGCTTATTTTGGTTTTATCAAAATGACAGTTTTAATGTGGATCTTTAAGGTTATACATGTTCCATTTAACTGTTTTGAGGCTCTGATGACGGAAAAAGCTTACTCACAAAGCTAGCAAGAAGGATGTTCATCGCTCCTCTGGTGCTCACCTTTGTATTGAAACTAATCTCTCCAAGGAACAAGTCGATAGCAGATATCACACACACACACACACACACATATATATATATATATATATATATATAATATATATAATATATATATATATATAATATATATATAAGATATATATGCAGAAGAACCAGGTACTATGTCGTACCTCTAAGTAAATGGGGATACAATCCACATGAAGTAAATTTCTCTTGTAGTTTAAAATATAAATATCTTGTAAAGGATTAAAGCTTTCGACCATCAACTGTGGTCTTGTTCACTAAACTACAAGAGAATTTACTTCATTGTGGATTGTATCCCCATATATATATATATATATATATGTGTGTGCGCGCGCGCGTGTGTAGGACAGGAAATAAGAAAAACATTTTTGTTTTACGCTAGAATTCGAAACAAGTTTACGAATAGTAAGTCAACACTATAACCCTAAACATTATTGTTTTTCATAATTAAACGCGCATATACATATATATATATATATATATATATTATATATATATATATATATACATATATACATACATACATATATATATATATATATATATATATATATATATATATATATATATATTTATATATGTTCATTTAATTATTAAAAGCAATAATGTTTAAGGTTATCCTGTTGACCTACGATTCGTAAACTCGGTTCGAATTCTAGCGTGAAAAAAAAAGTTTTTCTTTATTTCCTGTCCTACACACACACACACACACACACACACAGCCACAGCATATGTGCATGCGTGTGTTTGTGTGTACGTGTGCATGTGCAATCAGAGTTAAAACAGAAAAATAAAAATTCTCCCACATTTCAATCAAACAACAAATACAACTCAAGGTTAAAGACGTCTCGCGTCCCGTGAATTATTTACAAACGAGAGGTAATAATGTGAAAGCCCAAAACACATAAGATCTTATCTAGGACGAAGGTTGCTTTGTAAACAGGCTTTGAACAGAGAGAGAGAGAGAGAGAGAGAGAGAGAGAGAGAGAGAGAAATGTAAATAAACTGATTGCCAAGATGAAGCTATCTGATTGGACTGACAAAAACTTCAGTCTGTTAAATGAGCCGATTCATGATGCTTCTGCAACTACTACTACTATTATTGCTACGACGTTTACCTCTACCACTACTACTACCACTACCACCACAGAAGCTTCAGTTGCTACTGTCAAATTGCTAGTGTTACTACTACGAATAGAACTCGCATTTTTAAAACGAGTGAGGTTAGGAATTGTTTGTTAATAGTATTGCTCTTACTTTCATTAACGTTGTGGCTATTACTTCTCTTACTAGGAAAATCTCAGTTTTCATGATTGTGCATATACATCAAAATAAATAATAATAATAATAATAATAATAATAATAATAATAATAATAATAATAATAATAATAATAATAATAATAATAAGCGGGTGGTTTACAGTTGCAGAATCGGGTAATTTACTGAGTTTCGATTGGTTGCGGACTAATGACGAAATCAGTCCCGAAGACGTTGTGATCTACTAGGACTAATAATAATAATAATAATAATAATAATAATAATAATAACGATGTGCGGTTAATAGACTCTCTGAATGCAGTATCATTAACAGTAATCGCAGCCTCCTTTACAATAATTTTGCGAATGGAGGCTCTGTAGTCTCCTCCATATTGTCCCCTCACTTTCATAACTGATGATATGACAATAATATAGAAATACTTTCACTGCAATAAAAACAAATACGACGATGATAATTATCACGATTAAATCAAGAAATAATCAAGTCAGAAAAGGAAAAAAATTGACTCTCTTTAGATTGTGCTGAAGCTACGCAATTCGTCTTGTACAGAATAACAAACAGTGGTTCTTTATAATAAGTCCAAGCACTCGATCTCCGATAGAGCAATAAAACGTTCTAAACGGCACCAGAGAGAGAGAGAGAGAGAGAGAGAGAGAGAGAGAGAGAATGTTATGGTCATCCTCAATGCTAGACAAGGGATCTGTGAGAGTGAATGGAATAGCGCACATAACCAAAGGATATAACGAGAGAGACAGACAACCAGACAGACAGAGAATGTTATAGTATCTAGCACAGGGATTTAAAAGACGGCAGGAAAAAATCTGATGATAGGCTTATCCTCGGTGCGTTCGAGAGAGAGAGAGAGAGAGAGAGAGAGAGAGAGAGAGAGAGAGAGAGAGCTCCGGGGGAATGGCCCCGGGGAGGGCATGCAATGGTAAATCTGGGCAAGAGATCTGAATGGCCTTTTGGTCTTCGTCATGAACTCTGGTCCACTTAAGGCTTTATAAACAACAGTGGTATAAGGGACGCGGCATGAGAAGGCGATTGCCTTTTGGATGTGGTTATATGTTATATATGCACACGGCACCTTCAGCCCGCATACACACACACAGACGGACTCTTGCTAAAAGTTTAATCTTCTGTCGTAAGTCAAACGTACGAGGAGAGAAACATGTTCCGCGATGACTTCGGCTTTTGTGGACATGAAAGCAAAGCAGCTTGTGGATTAGGCTATCTATACCTTTTAAGTTTGCGTAGAAAGGCCCTCCCGTTTTTAATCATACGAAGACCTGCATTTTTATACCATTTGATAACTAACGTCTGTTATTTTTTTTCTCTCTCTCTACTTTCACACTGTCTCCAACCCAAGCTGTCACTCACAACAGTTGATCAACATCCAGTTACGCAATTCGCTTATAAGTCATTCGAAACTAGACTTAGGAATACGCCCATACTTATCCACTCTAACCCTGGGATTGAATTCTGGTTCGTCGGTTGTGAGCCGCAAGTTTCAACGGGGATAAGAGGGGCTAATACTGACAGAGAGAGAGAGAGAGAGAGAGAGAGAGAGAGAGTACGTATTACTTACAACATCCATAGAAAAGAATGTACAAATTTGTAATAAACGCCATAAATAAAGAAAACACAACCGCAAAGGCAACGTGGCGATGCACAATGCACAGAGCAAGAAAAACAAACGCGCATCATCCCAGGCGCTCCCACCGCAGCCGATATGCGCAGAGGTCCCCCAACTGACAGAGAGCACCTCTCAGATACGGTTGATAGCTTCCAAATGGATGTCCTGCGACTCAACAGCGGAGATGCCACTAATGAGAGTCGACGGGAACCAAAAGCTACAGCTAATGGGAAATAGATGACGAGACACTTTATCTCATATAAACATTTTCGTATGTGTTCGTCTGTCTCTCTCTATCTTTCTATCTCTGCTATTCGCAACGACAAATAAAACTTAAGATCCACAACGACTATTGAATGTGTTATAGCCTCTCTCTCTCTCTCTCTCTCTCTCTCATGTGCGTGGATATTTTTTTGCTAGTATATACTTAAGCAGAATAATTAGCAATGGACTGGATGAAAAGTAGCTAAGACCTGGCCTTGCAATGTTCTGAATGAAGGTATATTCAATCAGATAAACACTGCCAAATTGCTCAAGGAAAGTTGCCTTTTTATTTAAAATATATTGAATACTTCTCAAGTACGTTTAAAAAGGTATTTAACATGCAACTGCGCAATTGACATATAGCTAATTCGTGAACATTAAATAAATATTACATATTTAATCAAATTATTTGTGAAACTTTCAAAACCATTTTTAAAATGAGTGGATCTGAGGTAAACCTTGAATAAATCCCGATCATTTTGCAAGCACTGTACCACTTCCTAGGTGTCAAGGCCATTCCTCATTCCTTCACAACATTCCCGAATTATACATTCCTCGTGACCAAACCATCTCAAAGTACTTAGCGCCACTTTCCACTTTTGCTAGCCTTTTACCACTTCCATATTATCAGAAAATTGGAACTTTTGTTAAATATGATTATACTATTAAGAAATAATATTAAAAATATGTAATCTGCACAATTCACCATGTTAATATAGTGTAACTTCATTATTGTATTATGTTAATATTAGTTAGAAAAATTGTACCCTTACTTTAACAAAATTGTGGATTAACCAAACTTTACAATAATCTTACGAATACTTCACTTTCTGAACTATTCCCTATCATGGTTAGCTAGCTAGCTGCCCTCACTCTCTTTTCAGCCATCTTACCCATCAGCTTATATATATATATATATATATATATATATATTATGGGTATATATATATATATATATATATATATATATATATATTATACTTCCTGTTTCTCGCCCTTCCAAATCTGATTATGCCACATACACGACGCAGTCATTCAGCTAAGCAGCTTCAGCCTTTTTCCTTTCATTCGCATCCAACATCAACACGTCAGTTCCCTAAAGGACAGTTGACTCAACAATCCCTACGAGCATTCCCGCCTCTGCCTTCATAACTGTCCAAGTTTCTTCCCAGTCTCTTACAAGTACGCTGCTGCCTCCCTCGCCTTCACAAGTCCCATGACTCAAGGTCTAGACTACTCACGGTCTAGAGTCTCTAGACTTGAGACTACTCTACACCTTGCTATGGCTCGCCTCTCCTCTCATCCTACCACCTTCGGCCATAGTATTTACTCCCAAATATCGGACCTCATCTATCTTGCATCATCCATATTAACATTCACTGACCCATCTGCCTGATTTCCATTCATCCTTATAACTTTAACCTAGCTCTCAAGTTCACACTCGACTTTCTCTCACTGCAAACTATTTCATTAACAATATATTTAAAATATGTTACATATTATATAACATTTTTATAAAATATATATCTATTATATAAACAAACAGCTGATTATTAATATTTGTTTATATATAAATATGCATTTATATCTATATATATCCATATATGTATATATAGTTACATGTACATATACTCATATATATACACATATGTGTATATATACTTGTGTTTATATTAACATATACATACATACTCATATAATATATATATATATAAATATGTAAATACTGCACGCTGATAGAGAGAGGGGGGAGGGGGGGTTGGGGAGGGCTGGCTACACCGATAATGACCTCTTTCATTAGCAGCCGGAAAACCCCATCATCCATGAAATCGACATGTAATAATTAACAGCAAAAATTTTTAATATCGTTACACGAAAGACCAGGCAATAAACCTCTGTGCAGTCTATTATACAAATTCCCCCGTTTTTCGACCCACAAAACATAACGCTCGACACAAGTGATTAAACGGGAAAGTTCGCTTTGTGTGGATTTGCGTCCGGCCAAAACATGCAAAACCTGATCATTTCCTTAAGGGATATTTCTAACGCGAATTATTTTAGATGGAAAAATCATCCCAAGCCTTTGTCTAGCCCAGACCCGAGGAAACCCAGAAATAGATGAGGTGAACCAGTAAGGAAGCGACAATCCTGCTAACTTGCGTCACATGCAACATTTCTCAGGTGAAAAGAACATAATCTATGAATTAATATTAACAGGAAACGTCATATAACATTAAAATGTTGGAATACAATGCCATACCGTGTTCACGTATGCACATAATTTACTGAATAGCTATACACGTATATAACAATACTGTTTTACATTTTTAATTACTACTGCTGCAACTACTACAACAACAACTACTGCTACCACTACTACTACTATACTACTACTACTACTACTAATAATAATATAATAATAATAATAATAATAATAATAATCAATTGGGAAAATCTCTCTATCGCGAGAGAATGTATAATGTTCTAAAGGGTGCAAAATAATGAAAAGAGTTGCGAGTCCGTGTATAATTTTTAAAACTTTACAAAAAGCTGTCGAACCCTTCCCTGGGAAGGGTTCGAAAGCTTTTTGTAAAGTTTTTGAAATTATACACGGACTCGCAACACTTTTTTATTAGTGTGGACCCTTTAGAACAAAATAATAATAATAATAATAATAATAATAATAATAATAATAATAATAATAATAATAATAATAATACAGCCACGTAGTTCCACGTGGTTTCAATTCAAACGTGCACGACGGTCCTTATCTTAAATTTAATTCAAATATCTGTGACAGTGAAATCCAAGATTAATTTAGACTAGACAAGGAATCTCACCTTTGAGTATACAGCTTGATTGACTATGTTCGTAAGTTCCGTGTATACATTTAGTGACAGGAGAAACCGGAATAATTTACTGACATTCCGTCCCATGTCCATTTGAAAAAAAGAAACAATATACATACATATATATATATAATATATATATATATAATATATATATATATATATATATATATATATATATATATATATATATATATATATATATATATAGATAGAGAGAGAGAGAGAGAGAGAGAGAGAGAGAGAGAGAGAGAGAGAGAGAGAGAGCCGTGCCACCTCCTTCCCCCCTATGAGTCAATATGATTATATACATCCCTTGACGGCGCGGAGTGAAATCAAGATTTCAGAAGGGAAATGGTTCTTCGAATTTAATGTTGAGAATTATGAGGAGAGAAATGAACAACGAAATGTCGTTTCAGTTTATCATTCTTATTCATTTTTATTTATTTCCATTCCTCAAGGAACATTTGGGTGCTTTTATCAGCGGAAGTTTCGCTTCATGGAAATCTCGAGTTGCCCGTTTCGGGATGTTCAAAGGGAAGCCGCCTCATTTTCAATTCTACTTGAATAAATCTTATCTCTCTCTCTCTCTCTCTCTCTCTCTCTCTCTCTCTCTCTCAAAGGCACATTCTATTCTACATTTGAATGTACGTTTTAGGAACCTATCTAAATTTTATTGTTATTAGCTCTCTCTCTCTCTCTCTCTCTCTCTCTCTCATCTTCACGTCACAATACACTTCTTTTATTGCTGTATCCCAGGGGTTTACTTTCACGCTAAGCCAAGCAAGTCTTTATGCATTTGATCATTTTATCTCACTTGGACGATCATCTGGTTAAACGACCCTCCTCTTCCTTCTCTCTATCTCCCTTATATTTCTCACTAACATCGCCCCCCCCCCCACCCCCAGCCCATCATTTCTCCCCCCCCTTCCGATACGAATCTCTTAAGGGAGATTCAAGACCGCTTCAAGGGAGGGTAAAAATGTGCAGAAAATAAAGACAAAGGTAAAAAAAAAAAAAAAAAAAAAAAAAAAAAAAAAAAAACAAAAAAAAAAAAACCGTTCTGAAATAGTACGTTCACGAGCGAGGAAAAAGTTGTGGTGGCGTCACCATCTCGCGATAAAAAGACCGCGAAATGAAGATATAGATGGCTCTAAAATTCACTTTAAGATATATTATATATATATATATATATATATATATATATAATATATATATATATATGTGTGTGTGTGTGTGTGTGTGTGTGTGTGTGTGTGTGTTTTCATGTACATATATGTGTGTGTGCTGTATAAAAATAACTATATTATGTACGTATGTATATATATATATATATATAATATGTATATATATATATATATCATATATATATACATATATAAAATTTAACATATAAAATAGAGAGAGAGAGAGAAGAGAGAGAGAGAGAGAGAGAGGACGAGAGAGAGACCGGAGAGAGAGGAGACTAGAGGAGAGGCCACTACAACAACGCACGAAAATGTCAAAAACCTGGGTAGCAGCAGCATTAAGTTGAGCAACAGCTCTCTCAAAGGTGGCTGCCTTTTCTCGCAGCGCCTAACGTAATCCTGTTCTAACAATCTAGAAAGGCTCGCAGAACGTACAAGGTATTGTGATCTCTGTTGTATTTTCCTTTAGGCAGCATAAATGCTTCTACGCCAGCTACTATATCCCTCCCACTTATGTTAGGGTTAGGTGATATCTATTTTTTTTTTTTTTTTTTAAGTACTGCACCCTTTTTTCATTCTTCCTTCGCTCTCATATTTCTATTCAATGCTGTGAAAACTCATCCAGTAGGCTATCTGTCGTTATCGTTTGTTCTCCATAACTGCATATTTTTTTAACACAAGTATAATACGCTACTAAAACTGTAAATTACGTATGGTTTTATCGATGATTGAATTCATCAAATACGCGAGAGCTCTTGTGTCCATATAAAACGTTACACTATGAACAGCATCTTCTATAACAAGGCGTGATCCACCTCAAGCTTACACTTGACGTGTGCAAGATTTTCCTCTCATGTATAATTTGCAAACATCATATTCCTAACATTCAAAGTAAATTAAAACGGGCCTTGTTTCGCCAACGAAAATTAAAATAAATAGGTTATTTTTATTAGAAATCATTTTTCTTTGCTGTTTAACATGCACATTATCTACTTTTTACATTTTCATTCTAGTAAGTAAATCATAAATATCCTATCCTATAATTCCTGTATCTTTAACTCAACGCGTAAAACCTTTTTCAGACCTTTTTACGCTATTCCACAGTTTGTAGGCTTACTCCCCAAGTAAGCGAAAATATAATAAAGTAATAGGGTGTGGATCGAAAGCTCAAACAATCTAATGCACTGTCCGTATATCAAATTTAAGTAAACACACAAAAATACGTATTATAATCACTTAAGCACGTGATTCATTTATCACACACACACACACACACATACACACACACACACACCACACACACACACATATATATATATATTATATATATATATATATACATATATATATATATATATATATATATATATATATATATATATATATATATGCGTAAGTGGGCGCACGTGCGCCTAGTTTAAGATGCACCTCGTTATCTCTAAATGTTTAAAGATTAAGATGCCAGAACATTACCTACATTGTCAGTATTCACAGAAGACGACAACAAAGCGAGTGTTAAAGAGAAGAGAAAGAATGAAATTAAGCCCAGTTTATGAGGTGGCGGTAAAAGCTGCAGCGGGGTCTATGTGGCAGGGGTAGGGAGCGGCATAAACAAATTCGTTGCGCCTGATAACAACTAGTAATAGGAGAGAAGCTAAGAGCTAAAAATAAATAAATAAATACATAGATAAATAAATAAACAAATAAATAAATAAATAAATAAGAACTATTTATCCAAAGATTCTATTAATACCTAAAACATAGAAAAAAAAATAATCTCTCAGACATTGTCCGTTTCAAAATTCTAGTCTCAAAAGGACGCCTCTTCAACTCAAAGACCGGGAAATTCATAAAATAAACAAAGCTACAAATATCAATCTTTTGTTTGGCTGAAGGCATCTCCATCAACAACTATAAAATCAAGTAAACCAACAGATAAATGTTGCTTAAAAAAAGGACCGAAGAAACATTAGGCCTAAAAGCCTACTTGCCACCTTTTAACGCTGAGGTTCTCAAACTTTAGAGAATAAACATTTCCAGATTTAAAATGCTGATACCTTAACGAGACGAACACAGACTTCAAGTTCATTGAGAACTTTATCGTTGGGACAGGATTACTCGAAGTGATGGTTACTTTTTGTGAATACTCCCAAGTTATATGCAGTCCACAGCAGGAGTAAAACCTGCCCAGCCAAAAGTTGCGTCTACCAGCAGTGTCTCTAACCGCTCCTGGTGAAGTAGTGCGTGCTACTCGATTTCGATACTATCAGCGTACAGTAACTCTAGACGCGCCGTGAATGAACACAACTCAAGAATAGTTGTTATTACCCTTTCTTAAAAAGCAGAGATGCAAGTGTTTACAAGTATAAATGGCTGCCATGCCAAAACATCTTGTACCATTCCTCTAACTGTCTGATCTGAGATTTATATTCATCTTCACATACAAATGGCACTATGTCGTACTTTAGTAGGTCGTTGTGAAAGAGCGTGTTTCAAAGGATGGTATAAATATTTACTCTTTTGAATAATAATAATAATAATAATAATAATAATAATAATAATAATAATAATAATAATAATAATAATAGCAAGCGAATGCCCGGCACTTGCACAGAACCAGTACAAAAAGAGGCATGATTCAGTGGCAAAAGCCCTCCACTGGAGCCTGTGCAAGAAACATCAGCTACCTTGCAGTAATAAGTGGTACGAGCACCAACCTGAGGGAGTGATAGAAAACGATCAGGCAAAGATCCTCTGGGACTATGGTATCAGAACGGATATGGTGATACGTGCAAATAGACCTGACGTGACGTTGATTGACAAAGTCAAGAAGAAAGTATCACTCATTGATGTCGCAATACCATGGGACACCACAGTTGAAGAGAAAGAGAGGGAAAAAATGGATAAGTATCAAGATCTGAAAATAGAAATAAGGATATGGGATATGCCAGTGGAAATCGTACCCATAATCATAGGAGCACTAGGCGCCATCCCAAGATCCCTGAAAAGGAATCTAGAAAAACTAGACGCTGAAGTAGCTCCAGGACTCCTGCAGAAGAGTGTGATCCTAGAAACGGCGCACATAGTAAGAAAAGTGATGGAATCC
>NC_087203.1:67001631-67029131 GCF_015104395.2 Macrobrachium nipponense | reverse complement strand
TCCACTTCTATACCAAAGGAGAGGTGTTAGTGACCCCTCAGTTTTCTCATGTTGTTTAGTCCTGGAACCTCAGATAAATCAGGAAGTTCAACAGAGATACCCCATAACAACCAGACCGCAAAATTCTAGCGAAAAAAATGTATCTCACTAATTACATTTACGTTATTACATTATTACTAAGGTTAATCTAAGTAATAAGTCATAGAAATCCAATTACTTCCTTTGCAGGTCACAGAATACAATACCCAATATGAAAGGAGAGAGAACGAAAATCGCATGAAAATATGTAAACGATTAACCTGGTTAAATATTTGTACAATATGAACAAGGTACTAAAGAATTCTTCCCCACGAAATTAAGGTGCCCACGTGCCCAGAAAGAAATGCCAGTAGAGGGAATTGGGGCTTCTGTGTATAGAACAGACGTTAATAGTAATTTCGGGTGTACGCGTGAGGCATTATTAACAATATAATGTCACTCATACAAAACCGGTTTAGCTAACGCTACGCGACCTCTTTATGTTGTTTATATTTACTCGAGTCGTTGTCTGTGCGCTGTTTGGTATCTTCCTAGCGCGGCTGTATGACATATTATGTCCTTCTGGGATAAATTTACGGATGTCAATCACGGTTGGCAATCAGAAGCAAAGGAAATTCAGTTCTACATTTTATGGCTAAACTTTCAATCTACGATACGGACACTTGCCTATCATTTTCATGTACTAAATAACGAAGAGCTGATCACGCATTTAGAAAATAAAACAAAATACGATGCACAAAAAGGTTAAGACTGCTTCTCCTTACCGTCAGCCTGGGCAGTAACCTCCCGGACACTTCCCAACAGCATCACGAAGAGGACGACGATCTTGACCATCCAGGGGCACAGCGGTGCCCATGAATGCCACTCTCGTCTCCAGGGACAAGATGGTCCTTCCGAATTCCGCCCGTGCTGGCCGCCCACGCATCTTCCTGGCCACTCGTCAAGGCAATTGTTGTCATCTGTCGGGTTGCTTGTGCTGCCTTTCGTCTGCGCGGCTTCGCTGTGGGTGGTCATGCCCTCTCGGCGGTGTTCATGATGGCGCTTCGTCCTCGACTGAATTTGTCCGTCGAAAATCATTCTCCAACTCACGCCCACCTCATCACTCGCGTAAGGTACGCCCCAAACCTGACAATTCTCATAGGGTTGCGTCTGGGTGGGGGAAGGGGGGATGGGACCCGCTACGGCCTACGCCCGTTGGATGCGCACTTCGAGGGCCATCGTCA
Organism: Macrobrachium nipponense; assembly: GCF_015104395.2. Lineage (NCBI taxonomy): Eukaryota > Metazoa > Arthropoda > Malacostraca > Decapoda > Palaemonidae > Macrobrachium > Macrobrachium nipponense. The sequence goes on along the minus strand of NC_087203.1, from coordinate 67,027,869 downwards.
AAATCTATAAGCTTGACCCATCATCATTCAGGTTTTCATGATCTTTTTTTCTATTCGTCATTTTATCTTTTCGCTTTGTTCCTATATCTATCTCACCTCTCTTTCGCTTGTGGCTTCGCCGGCACGTGGATACCATTCGCTTTTCTCTTGTTCTTTAAATACATTTTTAACAAGATCTTAACTCACATGATAAACGTTGTACTAGCCAGAATGAAAACGCATGTTGGGTGTACTTTAACTTCATCCCTCACCATTGCACATCACTATCTTGAAATAATTACACTGCCGATAGCTTATCAATCATTTGCAAGATGCGTTAACACAGCTAAGGCATAAATCAACCACTAAATCTAACAATACCTTCAAAAATATCTGCTATAAACAAAACGCATAGACGCAGCTCCAAATCTCATAGACTCTGGGCGGTATCAGAGAAATGTTCACCTTATCTGGACACCGAATACTACAGACGAAGGGGAAAAGGGAGGACCTCGTGCAAGGGTAACAAGGAGAATACAAAGCACATCCTTACTCAACAGCGTCGCACGGGTAACTGATTGAGCGAGAGCGAGCGAGCGAGCCTGCGAGGCGACTCAGGCAAGGATCCGATTCCGACCGAGAGGCGAGAGTACCTCGCTCGGAGTCAGACCGTCAAAATGAGTGTCTCGCGCGACCGCTGTCGAGCTTGCACCAGCCACAGCCGGCGCTTCGTAGGTTTTGAACGGGCGCTATGGTGAGGCCCACTTCGAACTGAATGCCTTTTCCAAGTTACGGTAACACTCTCGACTTCCAAGGGGAAGAATAAGACAATTTTAATGCTCTAGGCCCCGTCCGGTTGTCCCATTCTTGTCGGCTTAAATCGTTTGCCGGTTAGGCCTGACAGTAAGTAGACTTAGGAGCCATTGTTTTGGTCTTCTGGTTATGGCTGCCAGATGGCAACAACAACAATGCCAACTCAGTGCCGGTCTCCCCTTTTTCCCATTCGTAACCCCCACAAAGTTGCGAGGCCAGGGAAATAGTTCAAGGCTTCGAAAAACGTGAAGAATGATGCAATGGCGAATTCTCCGCTGTAAGACACGTGGCCCTGTCATGCCTAGTCCTAGCATGGTCCTCAAGAGATACAAATGCTGAGCAGAGGCATAAGGCAGTCCACCCCCATACCTACCCCCACCCCCCAAAAATTTTATCACTTCGATTTTGCTGTAATAGAAAAGTGTCCAAAGCGAGACTTGCAAACGTCCAAAAATAACAAAATATCTAAAAATATCTTGCTAAATAAATCCTCATCGTAAAAAAAATGGAAATAGGTAGATACAGAGAAAGAAAGATGCATTACGAAATATTACCGTATGTGAAAACTAACAGATGTAATTTTATACTTACTCATTCTCTTGACTATGGAGACTGTTATTATTCAAAATGTTATGAAAGGAATAGCTGTATTGTATCGCTTGTTCGTGAATTTTGCCAAGGCAAGTTTGCACACAGGTATACTTATATCTCTTCCCTGCTTTTTTTTAGATAAACATGAAACATTTGGCATAAATTAATATACATTTGATAAAAAAGTTAGATAACGCACAGAAACTCCTGTTAATTTTTGTTTTCAAATCCGGGTTTAAAGTACAGATCTTGTGCAGTTCTGTAGGAATATGAAAGAAGTCTACGGATATTTTACATAGAATTTTACATAGTCGTGTCCGTGTAATTTACTGGTTCGTAAACAAAAATATTCCGAATAATCAGTCACTCATGATTTCTTTTGAGCTTCACCGACTCATTGCGGTTGGTTATACATTAGGTTCGGTAACAGTTCGAACCGGTCTTAAAACTGTTCTTCTCACCTCTTCGTGGAAACAGCCAGGCATCTAAGGACACCAAGGATTGTTGTTAACTGTTTATGAAGATCAGTGAAGATTGATTTCACAAGGCCACTTCAGATTTCATCGGTATTGGCTGACAGCATTCAAGAGCAGCTTTTCAGTAATTATGTGAGGACGGAAAAGGAAATTTTGCGGATTATCTTTTTTACATATTGCCAGTTTTTGCTGTTGTGTTATCACGTTCAAAAGAATTCTTTCTACTCTTTATGTAATAAAAGGATGCTATCTTAGCCACGCTTTTTAATTATATATATATATATATATATATATATATATATATATATATATATATATATATATATATATATATATATATGGTATAGATATAAGTGGATTTATGTACTTTTCTTTATTACTAATTAAATTTTTCCTTTAAGAAGGCCTGTCACAACCTACTTGGGAGAAACCTATGATTTTTACTTCAATTTTTGTTGGTTATTTTGTACCTGAACTAAACGTTTAAATGGCCTGGTCTCCCACCAGACAACGCAGGTATATATACGTATACAATATATAGTATATATATATATATATATATATATATATATATATATATATATACATACATATATATATGTGTCGAAGATACTCCGTTGTTTATCTTTCCTTCGTGGCTTATACCTGTATATATATATATATGTAACTGGGGGGATTCTTCCCCCATTATTCATAAGGTAAGCGTGACACGAAACGGAAGGCAACCAACACACCAACATTACACACAACAGCCTCTCCTCTCTGCCATCTCTATCTCTCTCACCCTCGGGCAAATCACCCTCCTCTTCTCTCATCTTACCTCCTCTCTTCTCCAAGGAATCTCTCTCTCTCTCTCACCTCCTTTTCTCTCCATTCTAACAGGTAATGAAAATGAGAGCGTTGCATCATAACATTAACGTTTATTAACAACTAATAAATAAATCAACCAATGAAGTAATCCAGTCTTACAGACTAACTCAAAAACAGTACAATGTCTAGTCACCAAAAAAGGTCTACACCCCTCTGGGAATTCTTTGTCCCTCGGCATTCCAGATCCGTCTGTTTCAAAGATACAGAACACATCCCGGTAAGTACACACACAAGTTTAAAGACAAAGTTAATAAAATGGAACATCTTACAAGATATCAAACAAGCCATCCCTTTGCCTAAAGCACTTCAACACTTACCCAGACAACCGGACACTAAACACTATTAATAAAAAACTCCCCCGGCGAATGCCACGGCATCTTGCCTGTGACTTGAAGCCCTCTATCAAAAGTCCCATAGGCTTGGGTATGAACCTATTTAACAGAAAGAGGCGCACACGCACATACGAACACACAGTTCGCTAGCGCCTCCAGTTTCACAAAGGCACTTTGAGAAGAGTTCATAAAACTGTCGTACATTGACTTGTTGAACTAAGCACTTTTATCTCACGCCACCCCAGAAACTCATTGATCAGCTACTCTCAGGTCGCCGCTCCTGCACTGTTCTCCACATTCCATAGGTCACAGGGAACACATGGACAATATATTATTAATCAAAAACCCTAGGCCTATTATCATATATATATATATATATATATATATCTATATATATATGTATATATATATATATATATATATATATATTGAATAATTATCACATCGAACCGTGATCCATTTATGTATATATCAATTCAAGCTTTAAAAATGTCCTTTTAATATCTAAATTCACTTTACCTCCCAAAATGAATATTTTCATATATGTACATATATGATATATAGCATTTGGGAGGTAAAGTGAATTTAGATATTAAAGGACATTTGTAGCTTGAATTGATATATATATATATATTATATATATATATATATATATATATATATATATATATATCTATTCGAAAAACCGGTCAGTATCTGCACCCAGTCCATTATTTTTTCACTCGTGATGACGTGTAAGAGACAACACCTATTAATGTGGTTATAATCATATGTGTGTGTATATATACGTATATATATAGAGAGAGAGAGAGAATCTCAATTTCATCTCGGCTCAAGTCAGCCCTAAATCGGTAATCTTCAAATGTAGTAAGAACCTTGAAATCGCCGAACCACTCGGCGTGATTACCTGGACTCACATATAGACCGAAAAATCGAAAAGTTTGGGCAATAACCATCGTACAGAAGAGAAATAAACAGGAAAAGCTTGGTTATCGAAGAGATAAATTTAAATCAATTTATCAAATAAGGAAAATTACTAGATAGGGAACTGCTTCAGTACGACCAGAAATTGAGATCTGTCAGAATAGTACCACTTCCGGTGATGGCACAGAACTTACGTACAGTTAAAAATCAGCCTAGGGCTCTCGTAATGAAAAAGCGAATTCCAATATGTACGAAAGAGCCTCCATACCATTTACTTCCAGTTTCTAGAGGTTTCTCTACTTTCCCTGAATTCGCAGACTTTTCTCGCCTGTCTTACAAAGTTTGACACGCGCGCTTGCAGTTGTTCCGTCTCCGCCTCTTCCCCTTAAAGAAATAGAAGACTCTTCCTCTCATTCAATAAGAACTTCTGATTTCGCTTCTGTTATTCCAATCCGTAATAATATGTTATTATCTGCGAACGACAAACTGCTGGACGAAAACCAATGCGCTGGATACGAAATCTGACGAGTGCCAAATGATATTGTGTGTGTGTGTGTGACAGAGAGGTTAGGACCGTCTCCACTAAATCAAAGTTGTCCTAAAATTGCAAAGTAAGTGTGGCATTTACGATATTAGCAATAGGATTGTAAGATTATCTGTAAATACCAAAATATCCTGTAACTTTCTCAGGAAATTTTGGCATTTATAGATAATCTTACAATCTTATTGCCAATATCGTAAATGCCAGACTTGTTTTGCAATTTAAGGACAATTGTTTGATTTAGTGGAAGCGTTGGTAACCATGGAATCTGGAAACCAGTAACAGATAGTCGAATCTCATCTCCTCTCACTCTTCTCCTATCTCTCTCTCTTCTCTCTCCTCCTCTCGTTCCTCTCCTCTCTCACAACACACACACGCACAACACAGTATCATTTGGCACTCGTGAGATTTTTTAATTTAAGGCTACGTTTATATATATATATATATATATATATATATATATATATATATATATATATATATATATATATATGCGTGTGTGTTTGTTTGTTTGTTGTGATTATCGATGAAACTTATAGAACTAGAAGCCAAAGAAGCGTAAGACACTTGCCAGATCATAAGGAAAAGAATAGAAGGAATCCACGCGTTTCTTTGCCAAGTTCAGTCACCCAGTAAACGTCAAACGAAGAAAATTTACGGAGTAAAGATAAAATCGGAAGAAAGTCAACTGCGTGCTGTTGGCAAACAAGGATCTCCTGGACAGAGAATGAAAAAAATTATTAACGTAGAAGTTTTTGCACCAATAATAATAATAATAATAGAGTTACCAAATACATCGATATAAACCAATATAGACTTGAATTCTTATAATTGCACAAGATTTCGGATCGATTTTTGTTTGTAATTCTTTTAAGGCCCCAGATGATTGATAAGTTGCAGAACTCACAACCTACGTATGGCTCACTTTCTAAGATGGCGATTGTGACCAGAAGCACATGGTCCCAACTTCTGAATTTGTCTTTTTATTTGTTGCGTAGATATCGAGATCGATCAAAATGTTTTGGAAAAAAAATAGTTCACACGACAAACGAATGCATTTGCCTTTTTTCCTCACTTCGTATAAATTTTTCCTCTTCTTTCACGTCAGTTCTTCTGGGAATTTTGCATTGCAAATTCATACATCTTATCTACATCTCACTCTCATCAGTTTACTCATCGTAATCTTCCACTTACGTTTTATCAGTTCCTTATTTCTTCTTCCTTCCGTAACTTTGAAATGAGTATACGCATGAACGTAGAGAGGGGGAATCTTCATATCTGAATTCATCCTATGAACAACCTTCTGACTTTTCAATGAACGTCAGCACAAAACCATGGAAGAAAATTGCTTATTTTCTTGATGCACGGTTGGTACAGACATGGACAACGAAAATTAAATGTTTCATTATTTTCCCCTGAACTTTGAGACTGGCATAAACACATTTGAAGGTTTACGATGACCTCGAATTTTTCCCGTTCCTTAGCGAACGTTCCGAGGTTCTCGTAAAATTTGTGTATGGAATTACCATATGTCAGCCGCTGAGGTAAAAACCATCACAACTGGGCCACAAAATCCCTCGATAGAGGATCCGAACGGCCATTTGTTTAACGGAGCAGAGATCCCGAAACCTCTTTCTAGCCCCCTCGAGACTCGACGGGGGAGGTGAGCGAGGTGGGACTACTGAGAGGGTTTCTTTCCGCGCTAAAACGTTTATTGCCCCAAAACCTGATTTTGGGTCATATTTCTTCACCGATAACGATCCCGATAATGTTCGATTGGAAGCAGTGATACGACATTCCCCCTTTGTGCATTACTGTGCCTGGCCTTTTACGCTACTCTTATTAAATGGTTTATTGGCATTCTCCCATTTCTTCTCGTCCTGAGCTCGGCCGAAGCCTTTATCAGAACTTATCCGATGGTCATATATATTCCTTGATTATTCGCTGTCTCGTTGCGGGCCATAATTTCTCTACAAGTTTCCGTTCTTAACATTTTGAAATATGTCAAGGCCTAGCTCGCCAATTAGATAAAGCACTGGAAAATAAAAAGGACCATCAGAGAATGGTTTCAACGATGCATCGTCGTATATCCAGTTAAGTCTTTCCAGAAATCTAGTAAACTGCGTAATTTATGACCCATCTTCCATATTTTGAGAAAACGTGACAAACTTGACTGGTAACATACTGCAATTATGCTCTGAATATTTTCTGTGAACTAACGGATGATATTTGGTCAAGAATTACAGCTAAGACATTTAGTTCAGTGTTTGTAACATATGACCCCAGCAAATTTGAAAGTTGACGTCTGCCTCCACTGTTTTCAGGAAAAGAACTCCATAGAAGGATCAAGCTTGCATCCATTTTAGAAGCAGACCGCAGATGCAATATTCTCCTTTCGTTTTGAGAAATTCCGCCTTGCAGTGGTTGAATGATATGTGTGAGGCTGGAAGAGTAGATTTTGTGGTACCGAATTTGCCATCCAGACACAATTTGACCTCATGCAGTTAATTGCGATTTGTGTGCCGTTTTCATTAGTTGCCTTTTCTCGCTTTATCAGATTAATGAATGAACATCAAGGTTTTTGAGAGTCAAAACGTCTCCTGTTCCACGATTATGAAGATATTTTGTTTCTCGTGCTGAAGGTATCCGGAATGAGGTTTCAGAAATTACTCGTTCATTGTCATCATCATCCCCCCCACCCCCGTCTCTCTCTCTCTCTCTCTCTCTCTCTCTCTCTCTCTCTCTCTCTCTCTCTCATTTGTAAATTGGTACCACTTATCTTCCTTCATCTCATAAGGAAACCAACGAGGTGACAAAAAATAGATCGTAAATATCACTGGGGATGTGCAAGAAACTGCAACTTGTTGCAAGGCGGATGCAGTCTTTACACAGAGCGATGAAAAAGCGAAGGTGGAAGAGAGGCAGAGCCTCACAATTCCTTATCACAAGGAGGACGTAGCGTGACGAACCGAGCCCCAGTTGAGTTCTCCGACAAATTCAGAGTTGGTGATTATCGCCGCCGGAACGGGGACTCCTCGGAGAGGAGCGTGTCGCGGCTTCCTTATCTTGTTTTCTCCGAGTCTTTTTTACTGATAAGGACCAGTTTCCGAGAGGCACATATAAGCCTCCGGAGGGACATTCGGTGGTTTAACAACGACATTCAGTTCAATTTATGGCCGGTAGCACCCACCCTCGGTTGCCCGCTTAAGGATAAATGTCCGTAAAGGTGGCTGGACGGCGGTCAGTCTTTGGACTCCCCGGTGTTGTTCCAGATAATGGAAGTGAGCCGTTCCAGGCGACCTCGCTCTTCTTCGAGGGGCGTTGGCCCGAGAACAACCTACGCCTATCAACAACACTAAGGCTTTCGTCAGAATCATTATTCAAGCGATGCAGACGAATGACGTGAAGTTGGTGCAATTAGAATATGAATGGCATAGATACCATAGTGTGATCATTCGCTTTCTCAATAGTTCAAGAGTTATGAATCCTATTGCAGAGGAGTGTTCCAGGTATTTTGATTCCATGGTTACATCCTTGGGGTTGCGTCACCGCAATATTTATTTAATTTTTCCTAAAGCCACGAATCATCGCCGAAAATAACGAACAGGTGTGCTTCAGATTTGTACTGGCATAGAAAAGAACACTGGCTACTTGGTCAAACTCTGGCGACAGAATTCCCAAAAATGTCAGGAAACTTGTCCATATTGCAGTGTAGTACGAGGCAGCAAACGATTCGCACTGTAAACACTTTTGCGTCTTCGCTGAGTAGAGAGCGAGGCACGGAGTGATGTTGAGATGAATTGTTTTACTTTCACAATTAGAATCGTTCTTGATACAAAAGAGAAAAAAAACACATCATGTTATACAAACAATAGGGAGACAGACTGATTTAAACAGATCTTTCAGCCTTCATACTCGTAAGATTGCCTGCAGTAAAACCACGGTTGGCCGTGAGTAAAACCTCTCAAATTTCATGCTCGTAAGAACTGAGAAGGCTTCTAAAATAACACGCAGTCCTTCGGAGTAGTGCTGGATGAATGGTTTTGCCTAGGTAAACCCCTTGGTAACATTTTTCACATCTCCCCTTCACATTCTAGTCTTATTATAGTACTAATACTCGGGGGCGTGGTGGCAGTATTTTGTCTTGACATTGGAATGTCAGTTATTGGCTAGGCTGGCAGTAGAGTGATCGAACCAGAAGCGTATCTGCTCATGATTAAAACACCAAAGAAAGAGACTAAGAAGTATTAGCACTAGAAGCAAAATTGGAATAGCAATACAACGGCAGTAGTAAGAACAGCAGTGCTAACAGTCGTAGAAGCAGTAAATATGACTAGTACTAATAATTAATGTAGTAGTAACAGCAGTTGTAGCGGAATAGCAATAATGATAACATAGAATCATTCCTACATACATATTATGCAGTTTTCTCAAGCTATTTTTACTCTAGATACCTTTAGATACCTGAACTTACCTTCAAATAATTTTTTTTTTTTAAGCAATGTTGTTCACCCCTAGCAATTGAGTTTTTCAGCTGACCTACAACAGTATGCACCCAGAGGAAGATGAAGAGAAAGCAGAGATAAAAAAGGATTAGATTTTTTCTGTGTGTGTGTGTGTGTGTATGTATAATGGAATTCTGCAAATCAGTGAACAACAATGGTAGAATAACGAAATGGCTTCCAGCTACAAGAATAGGGCGGACGAAGCAAACGTGCGGTGGAAAGATGAATAATATATAAATAATCCAAGTGGTAAATGTTATTTATGGTGGAAAATCGTCCTCTACGAAATATATAGTCACTAGTCACTGATAGACTCGTAACTACTGTTACTGTTTTCTACTTGTAAAATCTTGCACGCGATAATCGTGATATAAACCGAAGTTCTCTTCAGTGGCGATGATCGTAAAGATAAAGATTTTTGAGGTGATCGTGATTACGAGGATGAGGATTCCATAAGAAAAATTATGACTATGGCGATGAAAATGATCATTGCTCTTGATGCACTATAGTAGATTCACATCAACCGTGCATCAGATGTCTAGGCCAGTCCCTTACGTCGCTCCTGATTGGCTGTTGATAAGCCAATCACAGAGCTGGAAACTCTCAGTCTCTCTCGAGAGTTCACATAGGCAGGATGTATGCTCTACCTCTCTTGAGGGATACTTTTGAAAGACGTATCCCTCAGGAGGTGGGACATACATCCTGTCTATGTGAACTCTCGAGAGAGATCGAGTTTCCAGCCCAGAGATTGGCTTATCAACAGCCAATGAGGAGCGTCGTAAGGGACTGGCCTAGACATCAGATGCACGGTTGATGTGAATCTACTATAGCAACAACCCCAAGCACGTACACACAAATTATGCAAGGTGATAAAAGTATATGTATATATGCATGTATGTATGTGTGAAACATCCAAGACGAATACGAACTAATGGTATTTATTCTAGACTTATGAAATACGTATACATGCAAAGTATTGATTAAAGTATTAAACCACTTTATCGCCTAGAGGATGAACTAAACAATAATCCTTCTCTGCCCCATTCTCCTTTGAATACTTTCTAGTCTGTCACTGCCTGCATTTGCGTAAACGTTGTCATTCGCGACATCGATTTCACGTAAGTGACCCAGACGCCGTGCCGCACCAACCAGCCAACGGACGCATTGTGACAAAAGGCCAAAATAGACAACCGAATGGATAAAATAAATGATCCCGTCCAATAGTATTACAGAGGTAAGAGGATTAATTATCACAAAGCCCGTTTGATACTGAATTTAATTAAATTACGGTAATTCTAGGTCTCTTATATTTTTTCAGCCGCTTATGATATTTCATTCGCTAATGAGGCTTACGGAAAACAAACAGGATGAAGTGATAGCATTATCATTCCTCTTTGTAATGAGAGAGGCTTCTTGCTTTTCATCCTAGATTCATTCCGTGCTTATATTTGCGAAGAAAAAGATAATAATTAGATTTGTATTGGAGTCCGGTATCCGTCTGATCGTCTCTCTGATTCGTCAGTTTAGTATTGTTTCCAGTTTCCCTTTGTGAGTAGTTGTTCAGGTTTATATATACATTATTTCTTTTTATTTAAGCCTCCAGTAAGTCTGTTTTTGTTTTGAATTACAAATTTAACAACAATTTTCCGTGTTTTATCTGTATATCTACTTTTTCAAAGAAACACAAATAGACTATCATCCTCTTCATCCATATTTACCTTCGGAGGCCAAAGCCTTTACAGTCATACGGTCCAAATGGTGAGCCTCTTTTCCATGTCCGTTAGTTTATGGTTTCCTTGAGTACTTCGTCCTACCGTGTCTTAATTGTCTAAGAGTAGATAAATATTTAACTTCCCGTCAATGTTTCTTGGTCTTTTTATCTTTTTTAGTCCTTCGGGAGGCTTATAGTATGGGTTCTGTGTATTCCAAGTTTTTTTCAATACCTTTGCTGCATTTTGGTTCCAATAATCTTTACTGTCCATACTCCAAAGCGCAGTTATGCTTCCTGTGGCGTATTTTTGTAGATCTCTTACATGTTTCGGATGATTATATTCTTCATCGCATTGTAGGCAATGAAATTAATAAGCCTGTTGGTGACCCTACCCCTTGTGATTTTATTCATGATTTATTTGGATCTTCTTTTTTTTTCTTTCTTTCTTTTTACTAAATCCTGTAGCTTTTTCAGTAACATTTGTATACCACTGACGAGACTCTCACAGTTATATATCTTCATTTTTAACGAACACATTTTCAGAAATCTTTTTTTGAGGATCACATTTCTTTTTCTTATGTAATTTTAGCTTTCATATTTAGGGTTTCATCCACTAGCACTCGTTGGTTCCTCGTGCTTTGCACTATTTACACCTCTGTATGATTTATTTTTATTGTATAAATATACAATTTTTAGGTTTCTATTTGACCCTATGAATATACTGGTTGATCTCCATTTAATTTCAATCTATTCTGTTCATCTACTCCTGTTTTCGCTTATTATGTTCCCCATTATCGTCATAAACTAGCTCGATATCGATGAAGCAGAAAAGAGAACGAGAGAAAACAGCCAAGTTAAATATATTCATCAAAAACGATATTGGCGGGCTCCGATAAAGATGCAATTACGAAAGAGAGAGAGAGAGAGAGAGAGAGAGAGAGAGAGAGAGAGAGAGAGAGAGAGAGAGAGAGAGAGAGAGAGAGCTTTAGTTTAGTGTGCAAATGCCACTACATTTACTAAGCAATAATTTACTTGAGATTATCTTGATCTGCGGAGAAGAGACATAATGCCCAAATTTATATTCTTCAACTTGTAAAGTTGAAAAGCAAAACCTCTCTCTCTCTCTCTCTCTCTCTCTCTCTCTCTCTCTCTCTCTCTCTCTCTCTCTCCAAGTCCTGGAGGCTAGTCTCTCACCTGGAAGGCATAGCGAGTAACCGATCAGCGACATGATCAGTGTCGGGAAGCTTTCGCTTCGGCCATAATCATTAATCGTGCTCGCTGAATCAAACTTCATTTGAACTCAACCGGGGCTTCTTCATCCTCGCCAGCCCTCGAATCATGCTCAACAATCACTCTTTCCATATAAGGCCCAGTTAATTAAGCAGTGATAAGTTAACAAGTGTACAGACAGGACAACTTAGGTAGGTATCTATGTAACCATCTCGTTGAGCTTCGAAAGACCATTCTGCTCCTATTAGCCTCCTAAATCTGCTTTCGTTTTTAAGTGGTCGAGGATTTATTCTCTCGCATATTTGCATTAGGGACTCGTCCTGCAGTGCTCCTCCTCGCAAGGCCAGGCCACTATGCTCCTCCATCTTGTTTATAAGGATCATATTTGGGAGAAGCCTGGTCTTGTCTTGCGTCACGGGTCATTGCAGGTTCGTATCCCGGCGGCGTTCCTCTTATGGTACTAAGGGTGATCAGCTCTGCATATTTCAAAGGCGCTTTTCTCCTAATCCCGAAGGAGAGAGAAACGATCTTTTCCATATGACCTGCTTACGCGATCTTCTTTTCCTGCTAATTAGCACTGAGGAGGTTCTCGGTTGTGAGATAGACCAGAGAACTGAAGACGGCCAGGCTTTTGGTTGCGCAAGTTACTACAATGGTGACTCTATAAGCAGCCTCGACCAAGACTCTAATTTAGGTTAGATTTTAAGTTAGCTGACATTCTTTCCTTGTAAAAAATAAAGAAATTTAATTTTTATATCACTTATGCCCAGAGAATAGGTAGTTCTAGCGAAGACATCAATTGCGTGTAAAGTCCCAAGAAAAAATACACTTGGTCTGGCTTCGTCTAGATACGCAGTTTAGTCTTTCTTTTTCTTTATTTTTAATCCTCCCCCCACCAAAAAAAAAAAAAAAACACACACACACAGACCCGATTAAGTTATTTGTAGCCCTGCAGTGTTTCTCTGTGTGTGTGTGTGTCCAAGTTCTTTGAGTGTGAAAAGGCGCCGTAGGACAACTATGGAGATAAGCTCTTATGAAACACAAACATAAAAAGCTTACAAACAAAATGAAAGCATTCTTTATTTACGATAATTTAAGTACAAACGCCATCGACTGTTAAAATCAATCTCTCTCTCTCTCTCTCTCTCTCTCTCTCTCTCTCTCTCTCTCTCTCTATATATATATATATAATATTATATATATATATATATATATATATATATATGTGTGTGTGTGTGTGTGTGTGTACGTATCTCTCTCTCTCTCTCTATGTGTGTATATATGTGTGTGTGTGCGCGTGTATGTGTGTGTATGTATGTACGTATCTCTCCTCGGATGGACTAACAAGTCTTTGAGGCATTCTAATCCTTGTAACTCCTTGTAACACTCTCTCTCTCTCTCTCTCTCTCTCTCTCTCTATATATATATTATATATATATATATATATATATATATATATATATATATATATATTATATGCTGCTACTTTCATAACACATATATCTTCTCTTTGACTGTAGGAAAAGTTACAAAAGAGTTTTGCAACATTTTCAGATTCCTTATTTAGCTTAGAGTTATAGGATGTCTTAAAATGTATGTTCAGATTTCGCATAACATAATTTAAAAAGTTAATATAACGTAGAATGTGAAAAGAGAGAGAGATTAACTTTGTCCGTTCCAAGCTAGAATTGTTTCCATAATATATATCCTCAGATTAGAGGACTTGAGATCTCTATTTGTTTTCATAACCTGTCAACACGTTTGATTAGGGACATCTGTTTTGATCGAGTACGTGTCTTTGTTGAGCATACTACGTACATGACTGGTTTCATACATGTATATCTTTGCCAAATAGCACATGAAGATTTCACGATTTTTCTGTAAAGTTACATCATATTAGAAGCTTCTAGAAAGATTGCATCATCTTTCGTATGCCTAAAACGTTTTGTGCGAAATTCACTGTCCAGCTTCCGTAAGGAAGAAAGATTCATTACAGACTTTGAATCCCTGGCGTTCAGAGGTCACTTCCTCTCTCTCTCCCTCTCTCTCTCCCTCCCACATTGATACTAATGTAACGAAAAGATTTTATACATAATCATTGGTCACTCGTAACTTTTAGATTTCGGATTTCTTAGAGTTATTTAGTATTATTTAGTGCTTTTTGTGGAATCTGAACAAACAATGTACAAGTGTGTAACAATACCTTTTTTGTGAAATATTGGGAATTGGTGAAATTTTTGAAGTGAGGCGCAGCAGAAAGAAAATTATAAAGTACCAAGGTAATGTTACTAATAGTTACAGTGGTTTCATGAAACAAGTTTAAATTTTTACACATTGCAAATATTTGTATTTTGTGTTTTTTCCTTTGAAGTGATTTTTTGTGCATTTATCCATTTTCTTATTGAAGTACGTGTTTTTATTTTATATTTTATGTGATTAGTGCTTTTTAAACTTTTGGTATTTTCCATATTTTTCTATGATGTGTTTTCATTTGCTGTCACAATTTGATTAACTTAGTTTTTTTTTCATTACTTAATCGTTGCACATTTAATTGAATTTAACACTTGTGAATTAATTTGCATTCACTTAGAATTCTTTTCAAGTTTTAGTGTTGTTTAGCACTTGTGAATTAATTTCCAAATTTTTGTTATTGTCTAACACTCTTGAGTTTCGTTTAAATTAGTCAATTTTCTTGAATTTTGTGATAAATTAATTTTGATTTGATTTTACTTAATTTAATTCAAGAATTAATTAAACTTTGCTTTGTTTTCATGTAACAGTAATTTTCCCTGATATTGTGAATTTCACTTATAATTTTGAGTTTAATAATAAATTTTTGTATTTAACATTTTTATAAGTGTTTTCTTTTTCATCAGTATAAGTAAGTAATTATATGATATGTTTAGGTAGAAACATAGAGTGGTAATTGAGCTGTTTTCCTTCAATTTACTGAAGTGAGTTAGAACCAGGGAAGTACTTAGACTTCTGAAATCAGGGAAATACTTAGACTTTTAAAGTTGTTGATGGAGTGATGCCCTTTAATTTAATTACATAAGATTACCTCACACTTGTTTTAATAGACTCAGTCTGATTTTCTGCAATACTGGTAAGTTGTTTAAGGGATCACTGTTACCTTTAGAGTATTCAGTAGTTTATTACCTGTGATGAAGGTTCAGGTGTCTGGCTGTTGCGAGGTACTCATTTAATGATTGGTAAGTGTAGTAACCAGATACATGGCACTTCGTCACAAGTATTTCTAACATTTCCTACAGTCAAAGAGAAGATATATACGTTATGAAAGTAGCAGCATATAATATATATATATATATATATATATATATATATATATATATATATATATATATATACATATATATACATACACACTTATATATATATATATATATATATATATATATATATATATATATTATATATTATATATATAGATATATATACTTACATGTTGTTACTTTCGTAATGCATATAGTCCTCTCTTTAACTGTATGAAGTGTTGTGAAATTGTTTGCAATATTTTCAGATTCCTTATTTAGCTTAGAGTTAGTATGTTCTAATAATGTATGTTCAGATTTCGCATAACATAATTTAAAAGTTAAGATAAAGTAGAATGTGAAAAGAGAAAAAGAGTAGCATTGTCTGTTCGAAGCAGGAAGATATCTGTCACTGCTTGGGCCGCGTGGTTCCAATTTTTTTTTTTTTTTTTTTTTTAACAATCTTGCAGAACTCTTGTCTTGTTTCACACTTGTTTTTGCCAAGTGATCACCATCTTTCGCAAGCATAAAACGTTTCACATACGCCTGATGCCTTTCATTTCATTTAAGCAGTTACAAATGTTTTTGTATTGAAAACTATCTAATATTACTAGTAAATTAACTCTTATATCTCTCGATTTGTCAAAAGAGAATTTGTAGACTCGTAAGTAGGTTCAATCTTGTTTGGAAAGTTTGTGATGTCGCGCAAGGAAATGACGAAACTTAATTTCATTCGAGAAGATTATATAATGATATCTTTTACTTTAAAAGACTTTTATTGTTTTAAATTGTGTAAAAATAAATGTTACTTATGATTTTAATCTCACTTTCTTTCTACTTATTGTTTTGAATGAGAATTCTTATGACACTATCTGAACTTCGGGTCCAAAACGATTTGAGCCCATCAGACCTTTATGTCTCGCCCATACAAGAGAGAGAGAAAGAGCTCATTCGGAGACTTGCTAACATGTTGCATAGAAGGGCGTGCAGAAGCCACTCTTGCTCTCTCTCTCTCTCTCTCTCTCGTGCAAGAGATTTTTTTAATTTACATTAACGTAAAGATTTTATACTTAATGATTGATCACTCGTAAATTTTAGATTTCTTATTTCTTAGAGTTATTTAGTATTACTTAGTGCTTATTGTGGAATCTGAACAAACATTGTACAAGTGTGTAACGGCGCCTTTTCTTTTTGAAATATTGTGAAAGGTGAAGTTTTGGAGCTAGCTGCAGCAGAAAAACATAATTGGTACCAAGGTAATGTGTTATTACAATGCTAATGTTGCAACTTTACAAAATATTGATAGGTTTAGTGAAACTTTAATAACTTTGAAGGTTTGGTGAAACTTTATTAAACTTTAAAGGTTTGGTGAAACTTAAAAACATATTTACAGTGGTTTGATGAAACTATTTCATTTTTTACACATTGCAAATTTTTGTTCTGTGTTTATTTCTTTTGAAGTGATTTTTTTGTGCATTTATCCATTTTTCTTATTGAAGTGATTTTTTGTGCATTTGTCCATTTCTCTTATTAGAGTGTGTTTTTTATATATTCTGTGTGATTAGTGCTTTCTTTTTGGAATTTTGATATTTCTGCATTTTTCTGTGTTTTCATTTGCTGTCACAATTTGATTAACGTAATTGTTTTCATTAATTAATCGTTGCATATTTAATTGAATTTAACACTTGTGAATTAATTTGCATTTATTAGAATTCCAATTTTTAGTTACTACCTGACACTTAGAATTTCAATTGAATAATTTAATTCCTTGGTAAATTAATTTTACTGATTTTTGTGATAAATTAATTTTGATTTAATTTTACTTAATAGTTAATTCAAGAATTAATTAGACTTTGTGTTGTTTTCAAGTAACAGTAAATTTCCCTGAGATTGTGAATTTCACTTATAAATTTTGAGTTTGTTAATAAATTTTTGTATTTGAAATTTTCATAAGTGTTTTTTTTCACCAGTTTATTTACTTTTGTTTAGTAGAATATCTAAAAACCTTAGAGCTAGAAAAACATTTATTCAACTAATGACAAACTTGAAATTTAGTAAGCATAACATTCTAAAATACCATTATGATGAAAGGTTTTTTAGATATTCCTAGAATTTTAAAGCTTTTTAACATAAATGTTGTTTTCGGTAATATTAATGTCAAGAGTTTAGTAATCAAAAATTCTCCTAAAGATCTTCCAGGCTGCATATATGAAATTCCTTGCAAAAAGTGTGATAAAATCTATTACGGACAGACTGGCAAATCTCTTTCACAGCGTCTTAACGCAACATCAATATTCTGTGAGAATGGGCAAATATCGAATGCATTATTTGTACATATGAGAGATTTAGACCATCCTATTAACTGGAGTCAAGCAAGAGCCTTAGTCCCATGTAATGACACAGTTAAAAGGATATCATTGAATCTTGTTTTATCAAGTCAAATAATAGAAATGTTCTAAATTTAAGTCTGGTTTATTTAAACTGGATGCTTTCATAATGAAAAAAGTTGTAGATAAATAAGCACAATATATATATATATATATATATATATATATATAATAATAATAATAATAATAATAAATGGAGCCCATAAAAATGCCAAATATAGAAAGTAATCCCTATACTTCAGAGACTGCTGTCTATCTCTCAGGTAGGTAATGAATGAGAAAAGTTACAGAAAAGGCAGTATTTATACCAAGAGATCCATCCACAGGTAGCACGTTTTACTAAGTCACCCCCACTGATAATTCCTCTTTAATCTTCTTAAGCATTGGTTGAAGGGAAATTTTTTCTATGATATCTGAATCCCAGGTGCCTTTTGAGATGCTCATTTCCTGTCTTTGCAAGGTTGACTCTGTCATCTGGCTTTTGTACTGACATTTGCTGCTATAAATTATACTTGACAAATTCCAGTTTATTCTGTGGTTATGGTTATCTATATAGTTGAAAATAGCTGAGCTCTGTTGTCCATACCTAACTGACCAATTATGTTGTATTAATCTCTATGGAAGTGGTTTTCCTGTAAAACCAATTTAAGATTGGTCACAGTCTAGGCATGGGATTTCATATACTCCTGTGCCTTTGTAGATTGTCGTTTGTTGGACGTTAATCAGGGATTTGGGTAGGTAGAGGCAAAAAGGTTGGATTTTCCGAGAGTCTGGGTCACCGTCTTAAATCTGTCCAGGTGAGGGATTTTTATTTTATTGTTGGGTATCTCTGTTCTTTTCTTGAGGGGGTCAGTAGAAAATTATGTTTGCTTTATGAATCACTTTCTCAATTATGGTCAGGATACCTTAAAGACAAAAGCTGCTTAAGGATTAGTTCAAATTCCTTCTCCAGGAAATCTGGGAAACAAATTCGTAAGGTTCCTAAGAATAGGTTGCTGGCTACGCCTATCTTGATAGAAATGTCGTAATAACTAAAGTAGTGAATGTATGAAAGTGAGAATGTTGGTTTTCTGTATATGGTAAATTTATATGCTGTCGTGTCTCTAATTATTAAAACATCAAGAAAAAGAATTTTGTTGTTTGTTTCCCACTCAAGCTTTAAATTTGATGCTGAGCACTAATTCGTTTAATTTTGAAAAGAATTTGTTGAAATTGCCCCACCTATAATTCCAAATTGTTTGAATATCATCTGCATATCTTATCCACAATATGTTTTTGGGTTTTATTGCATTTATTACTATAGTTTTAAAGTATTCCATGTATAGATTGGCTAAAACAGGACTTAAAGGGCTACCCATGCTACACCCGAATTTTTACTTATAGAATAACTCCCCAAATGAAAATACGTTAATAGATACACATAATTCTACTAACTTTATTATTTTGTCAAGAGCCAGTGGGAGATGATCTTGATAAGGGGCTAATTTTTCTCTCAAAAACTGTAGAACGTCCTGTACTGGTACTTTTGTGAATAGGGAATCTACGTCAAGGCTTAAAAGTTTTATGTTTATGTAGATTCCCTTTTCACAGAAGTATACCAGTACAGGACGTGTCACTGGCAGTGACACTAGCAACATCATCCCTGCTGCACTGCCAGCTCTGGTTCGTTAGTCGCAGGTATTACTGAAACGTATCAGGTTTAGTTCATTCGTTAAGCGTAGTGCTGCATGAAACATAGTTCATTGCTGAACTATCTACACAAGCACAGCCCGGCCTTCGTCTGAAAGGTTTGATTTAGAGAATAACCTGCTATTTGTGTATTATACTTACGTTGCTAAGGCAAGGTGACACCGAGGGTAAAGGAATGAAACTCTGTAGGCTACCAAGTATTAGAATCATCAACAAGTGGTAGGTTAGGGACTTGGAATAAAAACTAGATTAACAAACTGCTATTGTAAAGCTATATGTATGTGTGTGTATGTATGTATGTATGTATATAAACAAACATTCATATATATATCCAGCAGGAAAAATGAAAAGCAGCAGTACCTAGCGCTTTCGTGTATTCTTGATACACCTCATCAGGGTACAGTATATAAAAGAATGAAAAATAGCTTCGAAATATCAAAGGTAAACATAAAACAAAAACAAAAAAGTAAAATACAGAACAATCAAACAGCCTAGTCAAGAGCAAATGGTCCACAGCCTAGAATTACACTTAAAGGACAACAACAAATGGAAATGGAACTACTAAGCAGTCAATTACATAGTTACGAAGTTGTCAACAATACATTTCGTAAGCCAGTTATCTAGTTTTTTATTGTCCGTTGCTTTGATTGTTCTGTATTTTACTTTTTTGTTTTTATGTTTACCTTTGATATTTCGAAGCTATTTTTCATTCTTTTATATATTGTACCTGATGAGGTGTATCAAGAATACACGAAAGCGCTAGGTACTGCTGCTTTCATTTTTCCTGCTGGCTCTTGATATATAATCTTCACGTGTCACTTGTGATCGTATAACATATATATATATATATATATAGTATATATATATATATATATATATATATATATATATATATATATATATTCTTTTTAAGCCATTTCCAACTCAAGTTAAAGTAATGATGAAATAATCAAATACAGAAATAACTCGCTCCAAATAAATCAATCTCCCTCACTACCCGAACATGCTGTCTGCCACCTCACTTCTTTCAGGTAAAACCCACGATTCACCCGGGAGACATCAGGTGTTGCTGCCGCCATCTTGAACTCAAGCACATGTTTGCCATGAGGGTCATAGGTCACCAATGCCCACCATCTAGCGGGACACCCCACGTATTCCCGAGATGTATACTGGTATCACACCAGCTCATTTCCAGCCAATTCACAGAGGGGATTGGAGCTACCAGCCAGTGTTCCCCTGCCACTCTGCTTTCTTTCCATTATTTCACCCATATTTGAAAGATGACTATAATTATAAAAAATAAATCTGTAGTAGAATTTCAAAATTTACTACGACAACCAGTGTTTGGTTTGCAAATTGTATGATCGCAAGAGACTTGAGAGCATTACTAAATCTTACAAAAACGTATGATACCTTCGGATGATATCGTACATTGAATCATCATGAAAGGATAGACGCTGAGGACAAAGACAGTGATGACCGAGACATAGGGACAGATTTAAGTAGAATGTCAGCAGAAAGCAGCATGAAAGTGTAGATACTGAGGACAGAGATGAATGCGATTTTGAGGATTTTCCATTATGCTCAATCTCTGTTGAGGACTCCATCACTATTAGAAAAGAGTCCTGTTGTAAAAATTTATCTCACGTCGTCGATCGTTTTGGAATATTAATAACTGCCGTCAAAACTACAAATCATCTAAATAGCTTGTTACATAACATCGGTTCGGAGCTGAAGAAAAGTGCCGGCCGTGGAAAAATACTATGTTAGCCCACTCCATTTCTAGAAGAGGATCCGCCAGACCAGGTCGGTCAGCTCCCATTGGTAAAGGACGACGGCCAACTGCTGTCAAGGGGAAGCCGAAACGCCCAGGTAACCTGGCCCTGAATGTTAGTGAAAATGTGGCAAATGCTAAATCGTATGTCTCCAACCACTGATCAAAGATATATAGGAAATATATATATTAGGTTGCTCTCTGGACAGTACTTTTATTTGGTTAGATTAGAGTTTCTCCTATATACATGGCTATAAAAGACAACGCTGTTAAAATTATTGCTTTTGAAAAATGAATGTATAACTAAAACTTATTTCCTTATGAAAAGCATCATAGTTAGATGTTGAATGATAGTTCGGTGGATAAGAATCATGGTAGTATCCTCTTATATTTTTCATAACAAACGCTTGAGAAATTCACGCTGAAACATGTAATATGTATGGTATGGTATATATATATATATATAATAGATATTATATATATATTAATATATAAAATATATATATAAATACATATATATATAATATATATATAGGATATATACACATATACATAATATATATTATATCATATATTAGACATATATATATATATAGAATATATTATCATATATTGAACTGGTTTTTCTTCGATTAATAAACCATGAAAAAGTAAACTTCTGTTTGACTGTTTCCAAGGTAAATGTTATTTTTTATACAAGAAAGTCGAAGAATGGTGCAATATGCTCTTCATTACAAAAAAAAAAAAAAGTGTGAATGCTAAATATTATATCTTTAGCAATGCACTATAGTTGACGTAAAATGCAAGTCATGATAATATTTGTCTTATATTTCTCTTAACAAGCGCTTAAGAAATAGATATATCTATTTCTGAGTTTTTCTCTACAAATAAATCAAGAAAAGTAAGCTGTTTGACTCTTTCCATTTGCAAATTTAGTTTTTACTATTGAGAATTAAGGTAGCCGATGAATGGTGGAATAATATTTTTTTTCAAATATCTTGAAAATATCATATACGTAATGTTTTTAAAAGGGTTAAATTCCTTAAGCATGCTCGACAACCATGTACGGTTGCAATAATAACAAACAGGATATCCCATAGGCAGTTCCTCAATTTCTTTTAAGTACATATTATTGAAGATAAAATATTTGTCTTGTGTTACCAAGCTTGCTTATATGTGCATATTCTTTTTTCATTAGAAATGGTGTGTAATGATGTTCGATATGCTGGCTGCTAACTCCTCCCACCGAAGATGGCGTCACAACGAAGGCGACCTCTGTAATTGCCTGGAAATTGGCTGGTGCACACCAGTATACATCTCGGACTGTGTATAAGTAAAATTCATCCATTTATTGCATCATTCATCACATCTCAAGGGAACTTTGAATCCCTAACTTTTTCTTCAACTCTAAATTTATCCTTTCCTTCCCACGCTCTCCTACTTACTGGGACTTGCTTCTATAACACTTTATCTCTCATTAAAACTTTTCCTTTCTGGCCCAGTTGTTAAACTGGAGCCGAATGGTATGTTCCAGAGAAAAATCCTTCATCCATCACCAGTTACGGGCTGCTAAGAAGCAAGAGCCCGTGCCAGTACAAAGCTGGCTTAATCTATCATCATCTCGGGAATATGCACCCCAGAACTAACCCGGTGGTCATAAAAGAGCGAGTTACGGGCTGCTCCAAGAGCAAGAGCCCGTGCCAGCACAAGGCTGGCCTAATCTTAAACAACAGCAACGAAAAACGATCTCAGACCCGTTTTCACCACCTGAAAAACAACACGCTCACCTGAGATTACCTTGCGCCCCCCTTTCCTTCCTGTGCCTTCTAGGACCTGCCACAATAATTCCATGCGATTAATCAGGGTCTGTCCCATCTCCCACCGGCGCCATTCAGGAACTCGGATCCAGTCTCAACTAAAGGTGCTGTTAAAAAGCGAGTTATAGTGCATTCCGCCTCCTTTGATTTCTTATACTGTATCATATTTCCTTACTTTGTGCAATCCTTCTGTTAACCCCCTTTGGAACCTGCACCATTGCGCTCTCCACATTATTATATCTTAACTAATTCACCATTGCTGTTAGAGATGCTGTGAGAACCCTTTTGTGTTGAAATTACTGTTTCTTTTGTGTTTAAGATAACCCATTATAAATAGCGTTCTATAACGTAACTAATTTGAGAAGTAACGTGAGTATCGGTAATTGTGTATCAATTCCCTCATGGGTAAATAATGTAACTCTCCCTTTATGAGTGAATCAGGGATGCCATTGCCTTTTGAATGATCTATAACGTGAGAGATATAATATTGAGAGCGGGGTGTTTGTAATTTGGCTCCACCGCGCTCAATCAACAACCACGTGCTTTACGGGCTGCTCGGTGAGCAAGAGCCCGTGCTGACACAAGGTCAGCTTAATAAAAAACCACAAGGCCCCTGTGTTTCTAGAGCCACCGTTCGTTTTCGAAATTCCATCGTGTACCGCTGTGGAAGTTGGATTTTCCTCCTATAGTAGATTCACATCAACCGTGCATTTGATGTCTAGGCCAGTCCCTTACGACGCTCCTGATTGGCTGTTGATAAGCCAGTCACAGGGCTAGAAACTGTCTTTCGAGAGAGTTCACATAGGCAGGATGTGTGTTCCACTTGTCCTGAAAGACGTATCCCTCAGGAGAGGTGGAACATAGATCATACCCATGTGAACTCTCGAGAGAGACTGAGAGCTTCCAGCCCTATCAGTGGCTTATCAACAGCCAATCAGGAGCGTCGTAAAAACTGGCCTAGACATCAAATGCACGGTTGATGTGAATCTACTATAGTATGTGCTCTGGGACACTGTTTAGCTTCGTGCCCAAGTCCTTTCCACGTGTCCGGTCAGGCCCGGCCACCTCGTAATTTGATCTACAATCAACCTTGATTAATTATCTGCTGCTTATCGGACCTTGAGCGTCTGTATCACCCTTCAGGTGTTACCTAAGTTATTCACGTAATTTGTTATGTATGCATACTTCATTTTAACTAAACCCCTACAAGAGTTTACATCAATTTTCCCTTATTCTGAAGTAGACCTTCGGCTGTAGAGTTTTTCTTTTAAGGTCTAGCTCATGTCCAAGGTTTTCTTACGAGTTCCAGTAAGTAATTACATATGTTGTGCAGACCCAGAGAACTAGAACCTTAATAATAATAATAATAATAATAATAATAATAATAATAATAATAATAATAATAATAATAATAATAATAATAATATGGAGATGCTACATCAGAAGCAACCCGACGGAGAGAGGATATAGAAGAAGGCTGGTCAACATCTGGAATGAGAGGAATAACACCCCCCAAACAGAGCAGAGGCTGGCAGACCAAGTAAGGAACATAAAGAATAGAAACTGGCTCTCCCCAACAGAAAGAAAAGAGAATAGGAAAGTGGAAGGGAAATGACACACGGCAACGAATTACAAGAAGACGAACTGAGAGACGATGCCACAGAAGACGACAGGGATGAAGAGGTATCAAACAACGACACACACAAGAAACACCGACGAAGTAACGGACAGGACGGAATGGGTAGAAAAGATCAGACATGGATGAAGCCAGATACAGAGAGAACAAAGATCCCCTCCATGAAAGCCTACAACACCAAGAAATTAAGGTAGAAAAACAAGTGAGGTCAATGAAATAATGAGACTAATACACACCACCATATCACAGAAACAAATAACTTGACATATGCAGGAGCAAGATTAGTAGCAGAACTGATGGGGAGGGGAGACAACACCAACACCACCAGCACAACCACCCAACAGATACCAAAAGAGCAACCGCCTTGGAAAAGGCACCTGGAAAAGCAAATCATGGTGATGAGATCGGACTTGAGTAAACTGAAAGAGAAGCCAGAAAAAAGGCTAAGAAGCAAGAAAACAAGGGAGGAACTGAACGAGTAATACAAAGTACACGAGAGGGGACTAAACAACACAATAGAAGATGTAAAACAGAGGCTTAAGGCCAAAGCACATAAGATCCAACGGTACATGAACAGGAATAAGGGATACCAACAGAACAAACTATTCGGAACATACCAGAAAAGACTATATAGCCAACTAAGAGGGGAAAACAACCACCAAGAAATTCCTGAAGCAGAACCAAGTAAGAGACTTTGGGAAAACATCTCGGAGCAATCCGGTATCACACAACAAACATGCAACATGGCTCCAGGAAGTCAAGGCTGAAGAAACAGGGAGAATAAACAAAGATTCACAGAGTATCACGACAGGACACAGTCAGACACCAACTAAAGAAAATGCCCAACTGGAAAGCCCCAGGTCCCCGATGAAGTCCATGGATACTGGCTCAAAACTTCAAGGCCCTACACCCAAGGATAGCAGAAACAACTCCAGCATTGTATTACAAATCACCATGCGCCTAAATGGATGACCACAGGAAGAACATCCTTAGTCCAGAAAGACAAGAGTAAGGGAAATATAGCCAGTAACTACAGGCCTATCACCTGCCTACCAATAATGTGGAAGTTACTAACAGGTATCATCAGCGAAAGGCTATACAACTACCCTAGAGGATACAAACACCATCCCCAACCAACAGAAAGGCTGCAGAAGGAAGTGTAGGGCACAAAAGACCAGCTCCTGATAGGCAAAATGGTAATGAAGAACAGTAACGAGAAGGGCAACCAACCTAAGCATGGCATGGATAGACTATAAGAAAGCCTTCGACATGGTACCACATACATGGCTAATAGAATGCCTGAAATATATGGGGCAGAGAAAACACCATCAGCATCCTCAAAAATACAATGCGCAACTGGAATACAATACTTACAAGCTCTGGAATAAGACTAGCAGAGGTTAATATCAGGAAGGGATCTTCCAGGGCGATTCACTGTCCCCACTACTCTTCGTAGTAGCCATGATTCCATGAACGAAAGTACTGTAGAAGATGGATGCTGGGTACCAACTCAAGAAAAGAGGCAACAGCATTAACCATCTGATGTTCATGGACGACATCAAGCTCTATGGTAAGAGCATCAAGGAAATAGATACCCTAATCCAGACTGTAAGGATTATATCTGGGGACATCAGGATGGAGTTTGGAATAGAAAAATGTGCCTTAGTCAACATACAAAAGGGCAAAGTAAC
>NC_087203.1:66989131-66996631 GCF_015104395.2 Macrobrachium nipponense | reverse complement strand
AAGACATCTAATGGCTCCTGTAGACCCAAAAGCGCTGTAGAACTCTGTAGACTTGTAGAAACTCTCTTAAGCGGGCAAATGACAGCAACATCTCTGCAACAGCTGGTGGGCGTCTTGCTAGCGTTGGGGAACGACGATTATGGTGTGTTTAAGTATGTCAGTCAAGTCATTGGTCAATCAAAAAAGAAAATTAACCCCAGACATACTACTTCTACCAAATAATGACTTCAAAAATTCAGAAATACTAACTGAACGTCTCCCAATTAACTCCATTTAATATGACCACTAAATCATAAGTCATTATCACAACTCCACAAAGAAAATATTAAGTTCTCCAACTTAATTCTCCAACAATAAAAAAACTTCACCAAATTCACACACCAGCACACACTCCAAAACTCACAGTAACTCCATGGACTTCTGCACTCACATTTCAAACTCGCAAATTCTCACAAGTAAAAAAAAAGAAAAAAAGTAATGAGCCCAAGAAAAAAAATCACGTAACAAGCCCAGCCCCAAAAAAATCACTGAAAAATGTTATCTCAAGCTCTGATATTTTAACAACTCACAAAATCAGTAAAACTCTCCAATGTCTGACAGCAAGAACTCCTCACTGCTCATATAATTAATCTCAAAACGCCCATTTATGTAAATCACAACCCCGATAAATTACATCTCCCGTCCAAAAAGAAATGCTCAATCCCCAATTACATCTCTCGTAGGAAAAGGAAAAAAAATAAAAATAAAAAAAGATAATGACAAGAAGTGAACTTGCCCCATCACAAAGCACATAATATATGCATGATATACTTAACACCGCGTCTTCCCCAACAAATGCAATATGTATAGTTACGGAATTTTTGCCATCGCAACTTTTCAAGCTATCGGACACAGCCAGAAAGCAATCTCTTACACATTCACTTTCATGAAATGCTATGGTCAACATTTCCAGATATTGCAAAAACTCTGAGCAATCACCACTAGAGGAAAAGTCATCACACCGGACTCATCACAGCGTTGTCAGCAAAAATCCACCTGCGGACACATCAGGTGCTCGAACTGCAGCATAAAAATGTCTAGGCAGACTTCCAACTTCAGAAACCCATGATTGTCAAAAAAAAGGTTCTATACTGACATTATATAAGCACATTTCACAAAATTATCTCCAGAATATGACTAAGGTGTTCAAAATTTGTCTCAAAGACATAACTCTCACAAATGATACTACTCAATTATATAAAAAAAATTATCACCTATCCGGGAAAAAAAAAACTATGATAAACTCGTAATTCAGCAATTATATGCCTCCAAAAATAACATCTCCATAGGACCACAATGCAATAATGCCACTCGCCTCCAATTAGTCACGAAACCAAAAAGAACCACAGAACTCTTCTCTTGGCTCGTAAAAACTCCCAGGAATTCAACTAAAAAAAATCATAACCACAAAAAAAAGGTCACCCGCCAAAGATTAATGCCATCTCCATATATTTATAAATCACCATCTTAATAATAACACCACTCCGGTGATAAAAATATTTCCTCCATTTAATTAATAACCACGCCACCATATTCCCTCTTATTTCACCAATGACCATGTGTTAATAAAATATTATATCTCCAAGCAGGATAATAAAAATGTAACTCCATCTCCAAAAAAATGCACTCAATCCGCATCCCAACTGACAACCAAACGCATAAATATTCCCCATATCTCCTCAAAAAGGTGTCTCCATTTGCAACAAAAATGGCTGCAAAATAATTGAACTAAACATAGCTTTCACCACCATAGGCCTAGACTGTGGAAATTATATCTCCAACACAATAAAAAATATCAAATGGCCAAAATATTATATCTCAAATTATATCTCCAATTCTCCAAGAAAATAACTCAATGTTATAGTCAAAACTATAAACTCTCTGTTTAGCATAACTGCTGAAAAAGGGCAAAAACTCGGCAAATAAAAATTGCCCAGGAAATTCTAGAAAAAATCACCAATGTGCCACAACTCATTATAACAAAACTCCAAATTCAAAGTGTCTAAGCAAAGACTTCTCCATATGCACTACGGCATAGGCCACTAGAAACTTAACCAAGTTTCCTATCTCTGACAAAGTTGTCACAAATACAATAAAGGTATTGTGCAAGAAACCCACAACTTCTGGAACATAAATATCCAGAAAAAAAAAATGTAGTGCCATTTCGTATGCATTCAAAAAAATGCAAAAATTCTCCCATAAATCTCTCTGCAGCATCAAACAGCTGAAATCATAAACACATTCCCGAACAATGACTCCAAGTCACGAACTGAGATGTTAAAAAAAAATTCACACAAACTGGAGAGAAAAAATAAATTCAAATTCACCCATGATAAAAAAACTTATGTCAGCGATGGCTAACTTCCAAAAAAAGGGAAAAAAAGAAAAGTCAACGGCACTGTTAACTATCCCCGTGACTCACGTAGATGTCAAGCAATTTTCTGCTGAACTCATAAAAAAAGAAAAACAAGCAAATTGTCGTTAGTTCCTCCCATATCCATAAAAAAACAACAACACCACCCTTGATAGCATTACAACACCCATGTTAGTATATAAAAAAAAAAATCGCCAGTATTAGTATAAAAAACATCACCAATGTTAATGCTTGCCCATTCACCAAAAATTCAGCACAAAATTCACCAGAAGTTCAGCAAAATTCAGCACAATTCACCGAAATTCAGAGCCAGATTCATCACCCATGAACTACTGACATATTCTCCAAAGTCATAGAAACTCAGTAAATAATTAACCACAAAACTTCTCCCATAATTCATTGTAATAAACCTCCGTAATATAATTATCTGTAATAACTATAAAATAATCTCCCATGAAATATCTCAAATAATGATAATTCTACTTAAGTACCTCTCCCGTAAAATATCTCAAGTAATAATAATAATTCTCAATAGTTAGTCTCCTTAAATATCTCAAGTAAGGGCAGTAATATTGCCATTCCCCAGTATTTATCATATTGCCACACCAAAACTCAACACCACTTCCCCAGTATACACCAATATTGCCACACCAAAAATCAACAGCACTCACCGGTATCATCAGATACAACACGAGGCACCCATCCACCACCAATGGCGACACCACCTGACAACATCAGTCAGCAATCATCATCAGTCAGCACCACCGGGCATCACCATTCAGCACCACTCGGCAATCACCATCACTCAGCACCACTTTAAGTAATCTCCCCAACACCAATCAAATCTCCATTAAAAAAAAATAATCACTGTGTCCCCATTTACAATTATGCCTTCCAAAGCATAAGGAAAACTTACACCACATCCCATTTTCTCTTCACTCAAGAGAAAGAAAAACTCTTTCTAAAAAAAAGCCCTACGGGCATCTCACATCATCAACCAATCGTTATCAGCTGATGTCCTTTGGCATTGGAAATTCTTTATCCAAGGGCAAACTCGTCCCCGATGCCCCGACACAAAGAAAAAAAAAGAAGGAATTCACCCCCCGCTAAAAAAAAAAAAAAAAAAGAGTTTCACCCTCCCGGTCAAGCAATGCCCCCCGAGGCAGCCCACTACTCGCCTCCCCTTGCAATACCCCTTGCTCAGTTCAGCAGAAAATACGCTGAGCGCGTAAGAACAAGTGGGCGCTCTATGTCTCCAAGAGGCAAAACCACAGTTTTGCATGTATGAAAACCATTCATACACACACATAAGCATTAAAACAAGGATGAACGCATCTCCTTTAATAATGTGCCAATAAAGAAACACATCACTTTCTACTCCTATGGGGAAAAAAATGTGGTATCCTAAACCAATCCCATAACTCACAAAATGATTAAAAAAAAAAAACCCAGGACTCAAAAAAAACACACACCGCAACACTTACCTCTTCACAATGAAAGAAAACCCGACCGCAAAACCGAATGCACAGTAACCCGCAAATACACACACTTGCGGACGTCTCGGGAACCGCATTCACAGACTCTCAGTTCTAACTGACTGTGGCCAACTCCCTCGAGGCATCACCATGGGCAAATTTGATGACTCTAGTATAATTGCCCTGTCTCATTACCACAGTCAACGGACGGATATTTCTCATTCCCCCTCACCTAGTAACTGAAATTTGACAATTTTCCACAACCAGACACTCTGAAAACAGCATTTTATAGCTGATACCAATCTCACAAAAGGCTTTTTTGTTCGACCACCACTTGCCACCACTATTAACAACGGGAGCGTCGCCCCCGCTATTTTCATATTTGGTAAGCGTTTAGCCATTGCGAAAGGTGAAGTGGTAACACTTTGTCCCTCCTCTCTCTCTCTCTCTCTCTCTCAAGGCGATCACTGGCAATAGCCTTCCTCTCTCTCGCAACCTCCACTCCAATATCTAAGGTCACCAAATCAGAGTCGGAGCTACAAAAATATATGTTTATTCAAAGCAAAGTTCTAATTGAATAATTCAGGTTCTTACAGGATAATTAATAGAATGATAATTCATAGTTCAAGTCTCACAGACAACCCCCCATGAAATAAGTCTTAATCAGTAATAGTCAAACACCAATTATCTCCTCTCCAAAATATTATAGTTCCCTCCACTACATTAGTCCCCTCCACTAGATCCGCCTGTTTAAAAGACAGGAGAACACACTAGTGAGCACACACAATTGTAAACACAAAGTCAAAAGATTAAATGAAATAGAACATCTTTACAAAATGTCAAAAACAGACAACTAAGCCTCAACTTTGGCTAAAGCACATTGACTCTTACCCATCACACCTTTGGAAAATCACACACTTAAACAAAAACACATTATAGAGCCATCCAGGCTCTTTCTCCCCAAGGCAGCCGTCTCCCCCGTTCTGCCTAGTTACCTGTCGTTATGAATGAAAGAGGCGCACACACACACATGAATTCACTCCCTTCGGTAACTGGTTGCAAAGTCATCTCTCAAACTCACATACCTACAGAATGAACGTTGACCTGCTAAGTAAGCATCTTATGTCACACCATCCCAGAAAAGAGTTATCAGCTTTCTTAAGCTGTCACTCGGACTCTGTCTCCATGGGAAGTTAAATATGATAAGTTTGTACATTCCTCCTTTTAACATATATATATATATATATATATATATATATATATATATATATATATATATATTATATATATATATATAGTATACATATATATATATATATTGTTACGGTGTTGTTAAGGAATTAAGGAAATTATTCCAAAAGGTATTAACTTAAAAGAACTTAAGAGAAGGCACGAAAAATGGGAAAAGGAATGGATAATGATTTTTTAAGAAAGGATCGCGTTACTCGACCCCAAATGACTTAGGTCTTTAGCCGTCAGGCATGTGGTTTCCATCTCCCCCAAAAAACCTCTGTCCGTACCAGAGATTAGTGACCGACAGGATATTAATGGCCGATGAGCGATATCTCGCAGGCATCTTCGAGAAATTGGAACTCAACTCATCACACCTCATTTACGCCTACACAAGCCCTCTTCGCAAGAATAATTGAGCCAAGGATAATTCCTATAGCCAATCTGGCATATGTTAGAGAAGGAATTCTAAGCTCCCTGTTTAAGAATGGGAAAGTGTTAAACTCGAGAGCTCCTCCCATTCCCAAAGGTAGACCTATGGATTTCGACGAATCAAGAAGCAGAGCCAGATAGTGGGACACCCCAGAAAATGTGTCTCAGCAAATTACCTATGAGGTTACCAAAGGGATACACCCCCAAAAAGTGAGGGCATGAACAAGGGGCATTTCCTAATTTAGTCTACGAATCACTATAGAAAATTTGACACGAAGGCGGTTTTGTATAAAGTCTGTAGCCACTAAGACACAAGAAGTCTTTCAGAAGATGCCACACCCAGTCAAAATCCAAAAATCCAAAGGCGGTGCTAAGAAGATATCATCCTAATAAAAAGGCCAGACAGAGAGAGAGAAAGGCAGAAGAGACAAGAGAAGAGAAAAGAAAGAGGAGAACCAAGGGGACAACAGCAGAGTGGCGCAGTAGTGGTACCGAGAACAGAAGAAGATAGAGGAGAACCAAGGGGACAACAACAGAGTGGTGCAGTAGTGGTACCGAGAACAGAAGAAGGAAGAGAAGTGAGGGGAAGTGCAGAAGTGTGGTGTGTGAAATAACAGTGACCGTGACAATCAATAGTCAGTAAAATTCCCTTGTGCCTATAGACTCGTAATTGCAACAAGTGCCTTACAAAGAAATCAGTTTTATTAGTCCAAGAGCCCAGAAACTCATTGGTGGAAAATTTATAAGAACCCCTTGCAAAGAATAAGCACATATAAGGACACATCAATTTAATTTCTCCCAAAAATTATAACCTTTTAGCTAATTCCAGAGTGAGAACATTCAGCAAAGGTAAGAAAATTTATATACTCCCAATTCCCCAAATTACAGCCTCCAAATAGGTGCATGTTACCTTAGGGCTGTGCGTAGAGTAAGTACCATCACACACACACACACACACACACACACACACACATATATATATATATATATATATATATATATATATATATATATATATATATATATATATATATATATATATATACTACAAGGGAGTGTCGCCCCGATATTTTCATATTTGGTATGTGTCCCTCCTCTCTCTCTCTCTCTCGCTCTCTCTCTCTCGTCTCTCTCTCTCCTCTCTCTCTCTCTCTCTCTCAAGGCGATCACTGGCAATAGCCTTCTCTCTCAAACCTCTCTCTCTCCATTTCATCAGGTCATCAAATCAGAGTCAGAGCTACAAAAATATACATTTATTCAAAGCAAAGTACTACTTGAATAATTCAGGTTCTTACAGGATAATTAATAGAATGATAATTCATAGTTTAAGTCTCACAGACAACCCCCTGGTATTTTAATAGTCTTAATCAGTAATTAGTCACACCAATTATCTCTTCTCCAAAACACAGTCCCCTCACTAGGACAACTCAGTCCCTCCGCACCTAAGATCCGCCGCCTGTTTAAAAGACAGGAGAACACACTGTGAGCACACAATTTTAAACAAAGTCAAAAGATTAAATGAAATAGAACATCTTTACAAAATATAAGACAGACAAGTAAGCCACAACTTTGGCTAAAGCATATTGACACTTACCCATTACAGTCTGGAATATCACTTAAACAAAAATACATTATAGAGCCATCCAGGCTCTTTCTCCCCAAGGCAGCCGTCTCCCCCGTTCTGCCTAATACTTGCTGTTATGAACGGACATAGCTCGTACACGTACACACAAATTCACACTCTTCGGTAACTGGTTACAGCCAGCTTTCAAAGGCACCTTGAACAATAGCCTCTCGAACTCACATACCTACAGAACGAACATTGACCTACTAAGCAAGCATCTTAGTGTCACACCATCCAAGAAAAAGAGTTATCAGCGTTCTTAAGCTGTCGCTTGGACTCTGTCTCCATGGGAAGTTAAAAATTATGAATCTCCAAATTTTCTAAGA
>NC_087203.1:66984131-66986631 GCF_015104395.2 Macrobrachium nipponense | reverse complement strand
CCCCTTCCAAAGCAGACTTTGCTCGTTTGTTAACCTAAGACAGGATACCCTTTACGGTAAGGTAGCCAATGTGGTTTTGAGTTTAGATCTAAGTATAATTGCTCCACGTCTGGTATTTTCTTGGAAATTGATGTGCTCCATCATATTTTAGGTAGTTGCATAGGTATTAAGAATTTACAGTTTTTTTTTTTTTTTTTTTTTTGGTCGGCGGTTAACTTGATTAACCCCCCAAGGGCTAGGTAGTACTGATCATGGCAATATACCTATTTGACCCCCCCCCCCCCAACCCTATTGGCTTTTGCATTCACTGGACTGCTGCTTGCAGTCTGTGTGAAGTTGTTACTTAGAAATACTTTTTTGAGGAAAAGGAAATTTTTACAACAGGGCCAACTCTGTTTTTCTTAGGTAATTATATATATTTTCTTGTGCATTTTGATGTTTTTTTTTTTCAAATGATTATGATGGTACCTAATACATGTGGGAAATGAGTTGTTTTTGAGTTATAACTATACACCCATACGACAGCCAAAAAAGAAACTTATTTCCCCCAAGTATTACTAGGGTAAACAACTGCGAACGATCCATCGTCATCGCACTGGCCAGGCCTTAATCACTCTATATTTAATTGGTGAAACAAGAATACAATTACAACTTTAAGCATACCAATCAAAAGATTGAAGTTTTGTACATAATGTGATAGCTATATGAAAGCCCCATACGAACTAAAATAAGCAAGTAAGCTCTTCATAAAATATGTTTTCAAGACAGTTTTGAAGTGCAATTTGGCGGCAATCGTGTGGCTGGCCGGTCTAACCACGGACAATCCACCATCTTTCCCAGCTTTCCCAGCACCCATTTGAACAGTGTTAGCGTATGTATGTAACGTTTATTGATCTTACTCAAGATTGCAGTTGTAATCAGCGCAATAAAAGAACATTTTGTTGCCTATATTAGTGAAAGTATGAAACTTTTTATTCCTGGGGTCATGGTTTGAACTGAATTAATTTTTACCTTGTAATCGGTGGTTTTATCCTTACTGCCATCACAACTGAAACTCCACAGTGCTTATTTGATTGTAATTATACACATTTTGGTCTTAATGCTCTCCACATTGCACTTGAACCACGTTGCTGTTCCTGGTCCCTAAGTACTCACTCCGCAAACACAGTTACGAGCAGCAGACGATAACACTGATTATGAAGTGCAAAGCTTTATTCCCATGATTGTTTACTTTACTCATTATTTAGTTTAACTTTACTTCAAAATGTTTATTTAATTCATGTCTATTATCCCTTTTTTGCAACCAAATTAACCCCGAAAAATTACAAATATTTCTTATGTATACTTACGAGCAGACGACGCGAGGAAAAATGACTCATCGTTGCCAATCTAGTGGAGTGTCCCACATACGCCGATGCATTTACAAACTGTTTCCATTAATTCTAGTTGTCAAAGTAATGCAGTAATGATAAAATTGCTGTAATATGTATACAGTCAGTCCCCAGGTTACGACGGGGGTTCTGTTCTTGAGACGCGTTGTAACCCGAAAATTGTCGTAAGCCGGAACATCACCAAAAATCCTAAGAAAACCTTACTTTTAATGCTTTGGGTGCATTCAAAACTATGTAAACTGCATTCTTATTGCATTTTGCATCAAAAAAACCTTCAAATATTGATTATTTGTCATTTTTGGTGTCATATTTCTTCTGCCAGATGACTGTTGTAGGCGTCGTAACCCTGGAAATAATTTCTGATGAATATAATCGAAAAGCGCCTTAACCTCGGAACGTTGTAAGCCAAACCTGTCGTAACCCGGGGACTGCCTGTGTATACTACAAATAGATACGCTAATTTCACTTATTTCCCCGGTTTTGTGTAAGTCTTATACCCACTTTGGAGGGTAAACACATACCAATTGACAACACTGATAAACAATTGAAGAGTGCAAAACGCCGCAAAGAATGCTATAGTCCCCTTGAATAAGGGTTTCGATTGTTGTGATGAAAGTGCCCCAGCGTCTATGGGTAGGAGTGGTGTGCGGATTTAGCACAGGAAATGGGAAGTTTGTTGACACAAGCGGCTCCGCAAACATCGAGATGGCATCAATCTTCAAAATATTTGGAGTTGTAAGTAAAATCTTCGAAAGCGTTTTGGGGTTATGGGCACTGCATTGGCCACCCTTTATTACCCTCTGTTTAAATCTTAAAATATGGCCTTAATTTCTAACTTTGGAGAAAATACTGACTTCGAAAGGAGAGTAGAGGTCTTGAGCTCCTGTTATCAGCACCAACTACTCATGACTGATGACCATCTCCGGTGTCAGGACGTGTTAAAAGTACTTTTTCGTAGGGTGGCCTACATAATTATTCTTAAAAAAAACTGAGTGGGAACTGTTGTAAAAATAAGCTAACTGGTTACAAAGGACATCATCCTAACCTAACCGAACCTAGTAGGTTGTGTTACATGGCCCGGGGGCTCCACCCCCCCCTGACAGGCCAAC
>NC_087203.1:66780638-66983631 GCF_015104395.2 Macrobrachium nipponense | reverse complement strand
TCAGCTAACAGCGGTGCTCTCTCAAAGAAAGTTGCTAACGCAATGATGGCGGTTGGAGAAGATTGAACAACGGCGGTTGCCGTAACATAGATCTTTATACGATTATGATGGCAAAAGTTAACCAGTAAATTATATATGTCGAAGAACGCCAATAAAAATGATTTTACATACAATTATGAATATTCACTCGATTTACTTACGTATTTTGCCTAAATCGAACAATTAAAAAGCAACCAAGTATAGTTCCTTATATGATGTAGACCGTTCAAAGTACAACGGATACCGAAAAATGTGGTAGCCCTTTAGAACTATTAAAAAGGGTTAACACATTGATATTTAACACCACCGTTACCACCAAATTTTTCATATATTAAATTCCCTGTCAATTAAAATTTCATCATGTGACACCGAAGCCAATTATGCACAACGTCGTGTTCCTCTTCATTTAAGACGCTTCTGGACCGCAGATCTAGACTAATTCAAGGAGGTTTCAATTAAATCGCATTTCTTTTGCTGTCTGCTCTTGAAAAATTTAATTTTACAGTCAAAATGTTTAACAATATCTAATTTGTCTACCAGAGAAACAGTTACAAAGTTAATCAATTTAGCTAATGCTTTTCTCCGGCCAGTTTTCTGTTTGTATCTGAAACTTAAAACCAAAGGTATATTGTATTGGAAGACCGTAAGTTCCCCTATACGGTATATATACTAACCTCTTATTAACGTCAATAAGTTTGTCTCAGCAGTACTACTGATCTAGGCAATCTTTTTCCCTTATACTAATACATTTTATGGCCAATTTCTACATTTCTCTACCACACTTCATGCACGAAAACATGTTTCTGTTGGATACTGTCAGAGTGGAATTACAAAAATTATGTAATTTGAACTGTAAAAACTAGTTTGCAGTAGGTATGTATATTTACTCGTCTACTACTCAGCTCAGTGGCCTGCTTATACCATTTTATTTTATAGTCCTAACGATCGCTCTCATGTCTACATCATTTTGTTATAGTTTGTAATCTTTAATTGCATTAATAATTGTTATATAACTGTGTTCTGTGAGAAAAATAATGAATTAATCCTTTAGGGTTACATAC
The DNA here is from genome assembly GCF_015104395.2 of Macrobrachium nipponense. Lineage (NCBI taxonomy): Eukaryota > Metazoa > Arthropoda > Malacostraca > Decapoda > Palaemonidae > Macrobrachium > Macrobrachium nipponense. The sequence continues at coordinate 66,982,531 of NC_087203.1, read as the reverse complement.
TCACCAAAGTTGTGTGAATTCAGAACCCATATTATTATTAGACTAATCGAATTTGCACGAGTTTAAGGCAGGTCGCAGGCCACTCAGAGCCTGCACTCAATTAAATAGAATTTGTGATAATCTTCGGCGAATTAGACTAAGCTGCTTCTTGACCACATCTAAGCCAGCCAGCCTTTGGGTATTTATAATTACATAGAACTACTGCACTGTCCTCTCTTTCCTTGGTTCGTCCTCTACGTGACTCCGGTTATTTTACCCTCCGGAGGAATGGATTTCCATATGTAGGCGAATCCACACTGTGAGAAATAACATCTCCGCTGGCTTATTAGGCCTGTGTCGTCACTCACAGTAGCTAGTGGCGAGGTAAAAAGTGTAAGTAGTGCCACTATCGGACAGGACAAAGGTTTTACTCAATCAACTTAAATTGTTTTACTATTGTTGTTGTTGCTGAAGACATCCTAAAGCCATAGTACTCCTCCCACATGGACGCTGTGCAGGGCGTTCCCCAGAGCGCTACACCACAATAGAGTTTAAAAAACAGTAGCATAACAGACGTTGAACAAGTAAGACTTCAGTTTCCTTCTGACTGAAACGACGTTCGTCTCGGTTCCTCCCATCTTCGATGTTCATTGTTATGTCTCAAGAGTTACAACTGATAGCTGAAGCCGTTTGAAAGTGACGCAATAATCGGTTGACATATTACAGGCTTTTTCATACCGCAATACTTAAGGCACCAACACAACAATCAAACTCAATCGTCTCTTTCATGGGCAGCCACTGAATTCCCTAAGAACAGGCCTCACTTGTTCTTTCTCTAAGAGATATTCCTTTAATAAGTCTAGCAGCTCTATTAATAATCCTTTGCATTTTCCTCAGTTGATAACTGGGGAGTCAATAATAAAAGGAATTGCAGTAATCAAGTCTGGCAATAACATAGGTCTGGATTAGCATTTTCAGTGACTCATTGAAGTATTTACTTATAAATTATCGAAGTATTTCCTTATAAATTATAAGCAATGTTCCCTAAATGGAAGGGTCCCCGCTGTCTTCCTAACGTTCATTTGTTCATTAAAAAAAAAAAAAAAAAGATTGTCGTCCACTGTCACACCAAATCCTTAACAGTTTTGCTTACAGTCACTGGAGTACTACCATTAACCACAAGGCTTTGAATATTACCCAGTCTTCTAAGATCAGCCTTTTTTTTCCGCAACCAGACGCCCAGTCTTATTCTCATTCAACTTTAACAGTTTCCCTTCCATCCACAACTTCATATCATTCATCACAGCATTCAGTTTTCCTTCTGTGCCAGCAACATCATTAAATGTCAAATAAAACTTTGAATCATCTGCAAAAAGTTTTAAACTAACGTCAAGATTATACAAGATGTAGTACGACAGTTATACGAAACAAAACTGGGCCCAAAACACTTTCCTGAGGCACACCGCTTGACAGTAGATACTACCCTAGTGCTTGAAAAGGACTTTCCCATTTGAACGCGATACGTGTTCTATTCTCAATATAATTTTCAAAAAAGTCCAACGCTTCTCCATCAATGCCAACAGTTTTCAAATCATCCACCAATATGTCATGAACTATTGTGTCAAATGCAGCCCTCCAATCGAGTAATATTAATATACCACACTTTCCTGCATCCATCTTCATAATCAAATCATTCACAACGACAAGCAACAGTTTCTATAATCTTGCATAAAAATGTTAATTATTCGAGACAGTCTGCATAGGAACTTAGACTCTGCCTATCAAGAGCACCAGTTTCACTATAGGTTTCACCTTAACGCCTCTTTTTTCACTCATAAAATGTTTTACTACCAATTGAAAGATCACCAATTTCCGATATAATATCGGCCAAATTAGTGAAATCCGTCTTTTTACATCAGCCACCGGCAATGGGCCATTCGCACCAGGGCCGTTTCTAGGCACAGGCGACACAGGCGGTCACCTGGGGCGCCATTTGCTTGGGGGGCGCCAAATTGCCATCCAAAATTAATATATAAATAAATGAGGGAAGTATTATTTTTACGTGAATAATTCAAATAAATAAATACAAGTGTAAACGCGAAAATAAATGAATAATGGAAGTGTTAATACTTGATGCAACGGTGTTAATGTTTCGGAAAAGTTGGCAAACACTGGATAGGTAGATGTCGTCTGTATCAAGGAGCTTTAAAAACTAAGAAAAAAGATAGTTTTATACTGTTTTTTGTTGCAAATTCTTTTCCCAGAAAACATTTAAACTAAGCAGAGATGGCTTTAATGACTGGAAAAACTGCAGTGACTCACTCAAAATGCATGAGAACAGTCCAGAACATACAAAGAATATGGGGTCATGGAAAGAACTGTAGAGTCGTATTGAAAAGGGGCCAAACAATTGACAAAGTTGAGCTGGTACTAATAAACAATGAACGACGTAGGTGGCGAGAGGTACTTACCAGGTTCGTGGCTATAATTCATAGTCTGGCAGAACGAAATCTTCCTCTCAGAGGGTCCACATACACACTTTACCAGCCCAATAATGCGAACTTTCTGAAAGAAGTTGAACTCATGGCTCAGCTTGACCCTGTTCTCAAAGAACATGTTGCGAAGGTGCAAGGAGGTGCAAGTCATACATCCTATCTAGGCAATATTATTCAAAATGAGTTTATTGACTGCATCAGTAAGAGGGTTGTGGAGAGCATGGTGACCGAAATTAGACAATCCAAATACTTTTCAATTATTTTACATTGCACTCCAGATTTAAGTCACAAGGAGCAATTATCTGTGATAATTCGAATAGTTACAGCTGAAGGCACTGCACAAATTAAGGAATATTTTATCGGGTTCCTTGAGGCCGAGCAGACAACAGGAGAAGACCTCTCAAGACTCATACTCAAAAAACTTGAAGAGCTTAATATCCCCTTTGAAGACTGCAGAGGACAGTCATATGACAATGGGGCAAATATGAGAGGAAAAAACAGGGAGTCCAGGCTAGACTTCTTCAGTTAAACCCAGGGCTTTTATTTGTGCCATGTGGAGCACACACTGTTAATCTGGTTGTGTGTGATGCAGCAAAGAGCTCCTCAGATGCAACTAGCTACTTTGGCTACCTGCAAAAATTATTTAATCTCTTCTGCCTCCACTCAAAGGTGGTCGACCCTAAACATGTGGACACAACTTTGAAATCCTGGGCAGACACACGGTGGGAGAGTCGAATCAACAGTGTTTAGGTTGTAAGATTCCAGGCTGCAAAAGTGAGAGATGCTCTTTAGAGGTGAGAGCAAGCACTGCAATCCAGCTATTAAATTGAAGCACAAGCCTTAGCAGAAGAGGTGGATCATACCGGTTCTCTATTTGTACGGTGGTGTGGTATGATATCCTTAGAAAAGTTCAAACTGTAAATAAACTGCTGCAATCACAATGCATGCATCTGGATGTAGCTGTTGACATTCTCAAGAAGGCTGAAACCTCCCTTGTTAGCTACAGAGACACTGGGTTTGCTGATGCCCAGACATCTGCCAAAGAGATATGTGAGGAGATGAATGTGGAAGCTGCTCTAAAGCAGAAAAGACTCAGAACTACTAAAAGGCAGTTTTCCTATGAGGCCCCTGATGAACCTATTACCGATGCCTTGAAAAAAATGGAGTTTTCATTTTTCAATGTAGTTGTGGATATGACCATTGAATCTCTGAGAGAGAGAACTGGAATGATGAGTGATGTTGCAAAGAAATTCAGTGTTCTCATAAACTTCTCTGACCTGACATCTAGTGAGCTAGAAAAGCAGGCAAAAGATTTGTGTAATACACTCACATCTGGGGATCATTCTGATTTAAATTATGGTGAACTGATGGTAGAGATGCAGTCATTTCCAAAACAATGGCCAAAACAAAATATGACAACATTAGACCTTGTTGTTTTTCTGGAGGAGAAAGGCCTGAAAGAGATCTATCCAAACATGTGGGTGGCATTAAGAATTGCTGTCACTACACCTGTGACTGTGGCATCTACAGAGAGAAGCTTCTCTAAACTTAAGCTCATTAAAACATATTTAAGATGATTTTGCTGCAAGAAAGTCAAGAAGAGTCAGGTTTTAAATATGAAAAATCAGTGAAGAAAACTTGTATATAATAGTTTTAGCATAGCCCTCAACATATTGCATTGAGTTCTATGGTTTTAGATTGGCAAGATTACCTTTTTCAATTTATCTTAGGTAGGATTTACAATAAAAATGTATAATGGTGTTATTCTATTAAAATTTACAAAAGTAGTTTGTATACTTTTGAGTTTATACTTTCCTTGTTGTGTTATACATATACGTGAAGATGATTTATTAATAAAGTATGTTGTTTTGTTGTGGAACTTGAGATGCTAGTTGTGTTCGAAATTGTTTATGTTATTATTTCCAGCCTGGAGGGAAGGGGGACGCCATAACGAGTTCTTGCCTGGGGCGCCTAATAAACTAGAAACGGCCCTGAGAGAGAGAGAGAGAGAGAGAGAGAAGCTGCACTGACGAGCTTTTTATATCAAGTGGTCATGTGCCCACGCAATTTGGCTTTTTTGTATATTTATTTATTTTTATTTTATTTTATTATAATAATTATTATTGTATAGTCTCACATCTAGTAATAAGGTGTCATTCGTCTTACAGTGCGCCGAATTTCTTCAGTATTTCACCAGGGAAGATTGTAATGGATTCCTGTGGTCAATTTCCCATGATTGGTTACGTGAAATTCTGACATAACGTAGTAAAACTGTGTGATTATAATATATATATATATATATATATATATATATATATATATATATATATATATATATATATATATATGTGTGTGTGTGGTGTGTGTGTGTGTTGTTTGTGTGTGTGTGTGTGTGTGTGTGTGTGAAACTTTATTGACTAATCAATTTCAGAAAAAGAAAAACATACGCCAGACTTACGTTTACATTTGGCTTCAAGATTTCCATAAAACACAAACAAGCAAAAATGGTTAGCGGTGCTTACAACTGTTACAGGGTAATATGAATATAAATGGTCCTCGTCATAATCCGCCCACAGAAAGGTTAACAGTCTCACGAAGTCAATATATTACATCATTGTAATGATTTTTCATGATATGTACAAGAGCGGGTCTGTCTTGAATAAACCTTTAGTACGGCCATTCAAGTTATTGTTCTCGCTATATCGAATACATGTTGTTTCGTTTAGACTTTTGACCGTTTGTTAGATTTCAAACGAGCAATAAAATTATTGTTTCTGAACAAGATTCTAGCTTAAGACCACTGAAGTGGATAAAAATAACTCTCTCAAACCCGTTAACTCATTGCACCGTTTCTCTGATCAGTAGTGATACTAGACCTATGTTGTGCAATCCGTTTCTCAACAGTTTTTGCTGATTGTCCTTTATAAAAATGATTGCAACTACAAGGAATTGTGTATATTATCCCGCTGTCGTATGTAGGACTGTTTCTTATTAATGTTTCGTCAATGTCATTGCGACATGAACATACAAAATTCACATTTAGTAATGTAAGTGGGTGGATAATATGATCGAAAGATGGCAGATATGGCAACCACAGTATGGTGCTATTAAAATAACTTTTTCCACTAGTGGAATAACTAAGATTTTTTTTGGCAAGAAACACTCATTGTTATCATGTAGAGTAAAATTGTGCTTAAGACCTAATCCATATATGAATATTCTATCTCGTCATCAAGGAATTCAGGTCTGACTGGATGAAGAGCTCTTAAAAACATCGATCTTATTCCTGGATAGATCTCGCATTGATAATCAGATTATTGTTGCTACCTTGTCGATGTACTTCAAATTTAATGTTATTTCTAACGATTTTAATATTCAAGAAAGCTATACGCTTATTTTCTTCATTCTCAATAGTCAGTTGCATCGAAGGTACAAATCCATTCTAATGTTCTATGTCCAAGTGAAGTTTCCAAATATGTCGTCTACATATCATGAAAAATTAGTACAAATTATGGTCTATATTGACTTGTGTTTCACTTAATTACCTATTTAGCCTCATTGTCTGTTGGGCGAACTATGTACCTAGACCACTTATATATTATTCTGTAACAGTTGTAAGCACCATTAACCATTTTACTTATATATATATATATATATATATATATATATATATATATATATATATATATATATATATATATTGCTACGTTTATAGAACGCCTCGCCATTCCCAGCAGAGTTTTAGTTATGTTTAATTATAAAAGTAGCAGCCATGCCGTCTCCTGAAGCTACTGTTGTTGGGAGAGTGGGGATGTCGTAGAATGATATTTCCGGTCTGACGGAAGCTTAGGGTAAGAGAGGCAGGTCACAAGAGTAGCTAGGCTTCGAGATGGATTTTAGGGACTTCTACAATAGACCTATTTTCCTTCCCAATTTGCTGGCGTTGTGTTTACCACCTTTCAGGCAATGCTCGAGGCGGTTTTTGGAAGCCCCGTGATTCGAAAGCAAGCAGTATCGCTCTCAGTCGGCTGCGGGACGTGATCTCGAACAGAGGTCAAATTGCCAGCCTCCCAAAATTAGGCCTACCCACGACGCACTGGTGGACACGGACCCCAGACCTGAACAGAGGTCGGACCGCATTCTTCTACAAGGATACACGAATATTGCATAAAGATTCCATGAGTCACGTGCCGTCTCTCTGCTCGCAAGTGTGCATTAACCAGTGAATGAAAATCAGCTTGAATTGAATGAGGTGATAAAGCCCCAACGTGGGGGCCAATATCATTTAACTTTTCTCCAGGCCAGCACGGGCCTTTTTGTAAATAAATAGTTTAAAGTAACGAGCTGAGTTTTCTGGCGACCTTCCCTCTAAAGAAAGTTTTACGGTAAGTTCAAGTAATTCCCTCTTGAAATCCCTAAATTACTTCCGTTTACGTATCTAGTCTCTCACAAGGCCCTATATACGTAAATTGGCGAATCTTGCCTGGATTGAACCTAGCTTGCTTAAAAAAAGCTTGTAAATCGCGTTATCCGTTGTAAAACGTAAACTGTAAATTATTTTACCAAGCGTAATCAAGCACACTTGCAGGGAAAGAAGAACACCTGACTCACGGTAAGGTATTCCGTTCATTAATATGATTATTCTATAACCAATGTTAGCTTAAGGTACGTTAAGTATTTTTATTGTAGAAGTGTTTAAAAGAGCGTAGGGAGAAATCTTATTATTGTAACGGCGAACGCGCCAGAGCTTTATTTTAGCGGCGAGCAAACAATTTTGCCCCGCGAATTTTCTGTTACTTTGTGCTGTCCTCGTAGGAGCTCTCACGAACACGTGTGCAGATAAGATGCCAGAAAGGACCAGATCAAACTAGGAAGTGCTTTGCCAGGGTTTATTGCTGTGTTTGAAAGCCTAGCTAGTTAGGAGTGTTTTACTAATAGTACGGCAAAAGAAGTGTACAATTCTTTTGTCTGTGATATGTTAGGGTATTCATTTTTAACTTAGTTTTCATTCCAAGTGTTGGTAACCGCGTTACCTCTCAGCTAATTCAGCTTCGCGCTCTCTCGCGCTCTGCGCGGTCTCAACCACCCTTCGTCTCATTCACAGCGGCAGCCATGTTTGTTTCCCCTTTCAACATTACCTAAACAATTTAAGCAAAGTAACGTAAGTCTCAAAGTTTTAACGTAAATAATATCGATCTCGGTACTAGTATCTATCGTCCTGCCAGAGAAATTAACGTAATTCGCCTTGAATAAGAAACTAAACGTTCGTGTTGTAAATCGCCTCGCATTTACAGAGAATCAGCTGATTCGCCATCAATGCTAGCACACCGTGGTGCTAACCCGCTCTTCTCGCCTCACGTGTTTTCACCTCGCACGCTCACTCGCGCGCTGAGCGAAAAATTTCATTTCACTTAACGTAACCTCATTTACAATTGTTTGCTAACATCGTTTTCAAATCCTTACCGTAATTTTTCACAAAATTGTCCTTATGTAAAGTTAACGTAAATCTTGAAAGTAGAGTAAATCACAAGAATTGTTAACGTAAAACGCGTCTTTGTAAAATTCATATTGAAACGCAAATCATTTCATAAGCGCGAGCCGCTACTAGTAACGTAAAAATCGTTCACCACGACGCGTTATCATTTTCATAAAATGTTATCCAAAGCAATTCTTTCATTTCACGTTAACGTAAGTAAATCATTTAACGCAAGTTGCGTCATATTAAACGAACATTAGTAGTTCAATTCAAATATAAGGGAGTTCATTCATATATCATTTTTTCACCCTCCTCCGAGAGAGAGAGAGAGAGAGAGAGAACCAGAACCCAGTATTCACGAAGCCAAGAGTACTACATCTTACCATTAATTATAGCATGCCGAATTAACCTTTATTTTAGTCTCTTGTGTCTTTCATTTACACAGCGTGATACGTACGCGCATGTGTCCATTGCAGTTTGCAAGCATTTATTTATTTCACTTACCGTAGTACTTCAGCGAGGGACTGAGCATTCCTAAAATTTCCATTACCTGTCGTTGCCCGAGTGGTCTTTTCATTTTCTTTTATCACAAAAGACTTGCGTATACCGCAAGCACAATTCGCACAGTGTGCCACGCCAATTCATTACTTCCAGACAGGGAAGTCGTTACCAGTTTAGGACTGGCCACCACCAGTGCACGTCAGTCTTATCATCTTTTACAGTGCCACTAATTCTTGACACTGTTCATCGACTGGGCCGCTGAAGTACTCCCACCTTTTACTTTCTCTCCTCCACCATTACTCTGCCCCGAACAGAGTGCCCTTTCACTTCGGTATACTTAAGTATACTGCATCTAGTGTCGTCCGACGGGACATACCAGCACGATACCAGTGCTCCAAGGAACGCCTCCTCATAAGTGCCATTGCACCTGTACGAGGCCGTACAGGTGAGCCATTAAACCTGCGTGTCCGCGTCCTTACGGAACGCCCAAGTAACTAGTGTGTCCATGTACAAGGGTCAGTTGATCCTTCGGAACACTCATCAAAGGGAACGCCTCCCGAAGCGCCGCAATACCAGCCCTAAGTGCTGACAAACCTGCGTGTCCGTCCTTACGGAACGCCCAATTCATTAATGTCCGTGTACGAGGATCATGATCCTTCGGACCAACCAAGGAACGCCTCCTCTAAGTGACCGCGCACCTGTACAGACGTACAGGTTAGCCCATTCCAACGTCCCCCAAGTTTGGGAACGCCCGTAAGTGTGACGTACACGCCAGCACACTTCATTCGATTTTTTCACCTCAGCAGAAGGTGCCATTCACAAAGTGCCACCGAGCACCCAGTCTTTTCACTTTTCATTACCACATTGCAGAACCCATTTCCAAGTGAGTGCCACTTTCCACAGTAGGCACTCCTATTCCATTCAGTACCCTTTCCTGGCCATTATTTTCATTTTCTTCCGATTCCTCTACTGTAGCCTAAGGGAATGTCTTCCCTGCTTCCCGCGACTTCTTTGCCAGAGAGCTAGAGAAGCTCGGAGCCCTCATAACTCTGGGCAGGGAGGCTGGTTACACTGGACCAGCCCTTGACCAGTGGATAAAGACGCAGCAGGCTGCTGCGCGCCAGCGGGAGGACGGAAAAGAGAAGCAGAGAGGAAAGCCGCAGAAGCAGAGGAGAAAAGAAAGAGAAGCAGAGAGAAAGGAAAGAGAAGAAGAGAGAAAGCATGGAGCTAGCTCTCCTAGATGACGCAATCTCTCTGCTAGTTTCCAAGCCCCAGACCATGAGCTGGACTCCCGGTTAAGAGGTGGTTGCGGAGGTTCTGCACCACTTGTTGTGTGCGTGGGCATGCTGTGGATTCCGACCAGTGCCCAAGTCGGTCTCTACCTTGGGAGGAGAGCTTCCAGGGTGAACTTCTCCAAGGCTACCATGTAGCCCTGCCTGATGAACTGTCTCCTACGCCCTATCGGTGGGTACAAGTCATGGCCGACACCGAAGCCCAGGTCTCCCTTATTTCCAGAAAGGCATTGCCTAGGGGTGCCAAAATCCGGACGGACGAAGAAATTCAGTTCAAATGGATTGACGGTAACCTCTATTCTGTTCCTTCGGTCCTTCTGAATGTGAAAATGCCCTTTCTGGACCAGGTGACCAAGGAAACCACATTGTGCCGCCTGGGCGTAGTGGACCAATTTCATGATGTTTATCAGGTGATATTGGGCCGAGATTTACTAAAGCCGTATCTCCCCTGGACGCAGCTCCCACTACCAGATGCACCGGACACCTGCAGCATGCCAGATAACCACACCTCAATTTTAGGTTCAGAGGCTAGTGCCTCCGATGTCCCCGACATCCTGTCTATTTGCGAACCTGGCCCTGACCCAGTGTCAGAGCCCGAAGTTTTCTTCCGCACCATCTCAGCCTCTTTGCCACTTTCCACTTTACCGCCTACCTCCTCCCCTTTGGAAGAGGTAAGCCCACCAGTTAACCCCCCCGGACTTGTTTCCGAGGGTGATTCAACGGAGGTTTCCTTAACCTCCCCACGTCAAATCACTGCCAGAGAGGACTCTTCACCTGTGCCAGAGCACACTGCCAGCCTTGGTGACTCCGCAGATTCGCAACCTGTGGGGCCTCCCATCTCGGCCTTATCATCCAGTGCCACGGAAGAGGTTCTGGAACAAGTTCTGCCGAGACTGTGGCCGCAAGGGGTCACATGTCTGCAAATTACGGAGGGTGCGCGAACCACAATATTCCAGCCATCGCAATGGCCGTCACCAATCCTTCTTCTCTAGGACCCCCAGTAAGGCCCTATAAGCCGTCGCACCCCTCCAAAGCCATTATATCAGCCAAGCCACGTCAGAGCCTACGACGACTCTGGCGCCTCAAATCTCCCTGATACGGGAAGACAGAATTCCCCGAGGGGCTAATGTGATAGACTCCCCTCCGATTGATCACCATTGAATGGTATCAATCACATTAAACTGATCCTTCCGACCGCCTCCAATTGAGGGTCTAGACTAACTCACTTCTCCAAAGTTTGTACCCTTGCAGTTGCAAGCTACATTCCAGGAGGTTACGACCTCCTCCTAGGGCAAGACATGAAGTCTCCCTCGCATTCCAAACAGCCTAGGGGTCCTAACCCCACAACAAATCACTCTAAAGCAGGAGTAATCGAAATTTTACTTCCTCCAGGAAGTACAACCACCAACAGTCTCCCTCGTTACCATCGGAAGGGAGATTGATCATTCACAGTTCCGTTGCAAACCTGCAACGTAATAGGGCACTCTACTAATTGGCCTAGGTGCTACCCTGCCGACTATCAGCAGCGGACACTGTCCATGTTCCACAAGGCCTAGCCTTCAGCCAGAGACAGGAGCCTCTGTCTCCCATTTCCAAGGGCACGCTGAGAGGTATTGCACCTCCGGTACCCGCCACAGGTCCAGTCGACCTCAACTCTCTGCCAGTGCCACTTGGCACACTGAGCAGTACCAAGCTCCGTCCAGCCTGGACGTAGAGCCACCACCGAACTTGACCTCTGCGCCTGGCCCCGAGCTAGCGCCGGCGCCTAACCTTATCAAGGATCCTCCTACAGGAGATCCTCCAACAGGCATGGAGCTTACCGCAGCCCATGGCCAATCACTAGTTCCTTCTTCTTCATCCTTACCTCTGTCGCCCGAGGATGAACCTCCGGCAGACCTTACCTTTGTACCTCCTCTGGAAACCAGGAACTGCCCAACCAGGAGTCAGCCTGGAGTTTTCCCCTTACGACGGCTGTCACAGCAGCCGAAGTGAGGGCCTCCCCTGCAGTAGGTTCCACCTCTACGACGGTTGCTGCAGATACCGAAGTGGGGGGTTCTCCTGCAATCCTCAGGCTACCACTGCCTCTGCTCCTGCCGCGTTTCTGGCCTTTCCCCAGAGTCGGTGCCATCCGTCTACTCCAAGGACTGGTATAGCCAGGTCCTGGAGGAATAAGAAGAAAGAAGAAGAAGGGACGTCATTAACAAACTAACACACAAGCCACATGCTCTCCTTGACACCTGTGCCCGAGGTACAGTGTCGCATTCATTTGCAGAATGATCCTGGCACCTACCCAGAGAAGGTAGCCAGCCTGATCTCTGCCAGTAGCACTAACCTCTAACCCCTAGCCATTGTAATACTAACCCTCACTTAAATATAATTACCTCATTGCATTTCCCTCTGGTAATTAACCACTCATCATCCCCACGCATCATTACCTCTCATTATGTATTTTAACCGTTCCGTCGCTGAACTACTGCTGTGCGTACCACACTCTGGAATGATTGCGTCTTCATTTAACTGTATTGAGTAGGTTAGGCTAATGATTTAGTACCAGGGCCATTAGGTTTAGTAGGCAAGTAGAATTTTCAAGTAACCTTATCTAGGGTAGAGTAGACTGTCGTCACAGACGAACCTGTAGTTATTTATTAGGCTAGACTACATCACTATATTAAAGTTAGTACACTTAGCATCTTTGCCTATCAGTTAGGTAGGCCATTTGTAGTCAGCCGTATCGCTGCTCAAAAAACTTCAAGTTAGAGTAGGAGAACTGGGTTGTCGAGGCGATCAACTTATTTAAGCCAAGACCTTCACGCCCGAAAGGGAGTGAATGCCTTCTTAACAGGGGGAGCTGCTACGTTTATAGAACGCCTCGCCTTCCCAGCAGAGTTTTAGTTATGTTTAATTATAAAGTAGCAGCCATGCCGTCTCCTGAGCTACTGTTGTTGGGAGAGTGGGATGTCATAGGATGATATTTCCGGTCTGACGGAAGCTTAGGGTACGAGAGGCAGGTCAAGAAGGTAGCTAGGCTTCGAGATGGATTTTAGGGGACTTCTACAATAAGACCTATTTTCCTTCCCAATTTGCTGGCGTTGTGTTTACCACCTTTCAGGCAATGCTCGAGGCGGTTTTTGGAAGCCCCGTGATTCGAAAGCAAGCAGTATCGCTCTCAGTCGGCTGCGGGACGTGATCTCGAACAGAGGTCAAATTGCCAGCCTCCCAAAATTAGGCCTACCCACGACGCACTGGTGGACACGGACCCCAGACCTGAACAGAGGTCGGACCGCATTCTTCTACAAGGATACACAGAATATTGCATAAAGATTCCATGAGTCACGTGCCGTCTCTCTGCTCGCAAGTTGTGCATTAACCCAAAGTGAATGAAAATCAGCTTGATTGAATGAGGCTATAAGCCCCAACGTGGGGGCCATATCATTTAACTTTTCTCCAGGCCAGCACGGGCCTTTTTGTAAATAAATAGTTTAAAGTAACGAGCTGAGTTTTCTGGCGACCTTCCCTCTAAAGAAAGTTTACGGTAAGTTCAAGCAATTCCCTCTTGAAATCCCTAAATTACTTCCCGTTTACGTATCTAGTCTCTCACAAGGCCCATTATACGTACGTATATATATGGTAGATCTAGTGTACCTATCCGCGGCGGCCAGAGTATGGCAGTTGCGGTTTTTCTATGCAGTTTTACCCCCTGAACAAGAATTTGAAGTAATATTTATTCGGAACGACTCTAATTTACCTTTGAACTCTATCCTACGGTAAAGGGGATTCCCATTGGGAACCGGGTTTTGGGTGGGGACAAACCCTAACTCTACTCCTACGGTAAGGGGGACCCCCAGTGGGAACCGGGGTTTTGGTGGGTGGGGTTGGGGAGAAACCACTTGGGGGGTGATTTTGCCGTGTTATTGTGGTATTTCCCACATTTATCACTTTTAAAAACACGAAATAACACGGCGGAATAAGAGATAACAAAAACTAGCGATAGTGGAGCCGTTCACATCCATATTCGTCTACTACTACTACTACCACAACACTGATCCTACTACCATGCGCGCTAATGCTACTGCGCATGCGCTAACTGTAAGGGAGCTTTTGGTTTTCCTAAACTCAGACTGCTTAGTGAGGAAAGAAATGGGGGGGTTTTACGGGAGGGATACATGTATTTAGCCAAACACGTTACAGTATGACCCCTACGTTGCTACCGGACTGAGTGAAGGATTGGGTGGTACAGGGTTCCCAGATTTGGCAGTTTCTCACCAACCAAATTTGGCTTTTTTTTCCAATTTGGTGGGTAAAAATTCACTTTGGCTGGTTAGTGGTATTGTGGCTGGTTTTTCAAATACTTTCTATTTGAGCTAAACACTGATCCCACGTTTGAGGAAGCTCTCCCCAGATTGGGAATTTTTGAAGGTTTTCAGGAAAAATCTGGGGAATTTGATAGGTTTTCAGTAAAAAACTTGGTAACATTTAAGCAAAATATGTAGATGGAATTAAAAAATAAAAATCACACACACACCAGACGACCACAAAACAGGCCGCCGGATTCTCAGAGAACGAGCCTCATTTCAAAATTTCAATTCATTCTCGTTTTTTTTTCCTGTATTATATTAGTTTTACTTATCTAACTAAAACTATGATGCCGCTATACAAGCATATATATGATAAAAAAATATGCATTTATAAAGATAAATATAACGCACATATATTTGCCGGTTATTTGGGTTGGTTTGGATTTCCATTTGGCGGGATTTGGCTGTTTCATGGTAGAACTTTGGCTGGTTGGTAGTAGTGTCATCTGGGAACCCTGGCTGGTAACCATACGTTGAGTTACATAAAAGCATTTACCTAATTTGTTTATTAACTGTTTATGAATTCTAGTGTTTATTCCTTTTCATTTTTCCATAGTATTTGTATAATAACTGTTTTGAAATATCCCCACCTAATCATTTCACCATATATAACTTGAAAATATTATGTTATATTGAGGACAGACACCTAAAAATGCCTACGTGTTAATATGAACTCAGTTTTAGGACGTTTCGATACCTACCTACCTACCTGTTTTCTGTTACGTGAAATTGCACATTGCGTTGCATATTACATACACACTCCCTATATCATTTATACACAAGTCAATCCCTCCCCTTTCCAGTATTCACGACCGGCTCTTTACGTTACACCATTTACAATGCATTTCTCACCGATACCAATATCTAGATTAAATTTTGCCATTATTATTATAAAACCTACATTTAAATATATAACATTTAAATATATAGTTTGCCATTATTTTTATAAAACCTACATTTAAATATATTCCATTATACACTTTTACAGACATTACAATTTACACCTCCCTTCCAGTTTCCTTACTATTATGCAGTTTATGTATTGGTTACTTTTTACATTTTACAACACTTCCACACCCATCAAAGTTAGGTTTATATGTCATTTTACCTACTGGGGGCCGAATCCCATCCCCCGGTTAGGCAACATACCCTTAGGTTTAGTTTGTTATATGTTGGTTTACCTACTAGTTTTACTTCCTTGAAGGGTTACCCGGTTTAGGCTAGGTTGGTTAGTTCTTCAAGAGTGGATACGGGGGGGTTGGTTAGGTTACCTACTAGGTTAGGTTTGGTTAGGTTACATTCCTTACTAGGTTAGGTTAGGCCTTTAAGGGGGGTATGGGGGGCGAAGCCCCATGGTCAGGCAATATTCCCTACTAGGTTAGGTTAGGTTAGGTTGTGGTTAGTTACATTCCTTACTAGGTTAGGTTAGGCCTTTAAGGGGGGGTACGGGGGGCGAAGCCCCCCTGGTCAGGCAATATTCCCTACTATGGTTAGGTAGGTTAGGTTACATTCCTTACTAGGTTACGTTAGGCCTAGTATTTCCCTACTAGGTTAGGTTAGGTTACGTTCCTTACTAGGTTAGGTTAGGCCTTTATGGGGGGGCAAAGCCCCCATGGTCAGGCAATGTTCCCTACTAGGTTAGGTTAGGTTAGGTTGGTTAGGTTACATTCCTTACTAGGTTACGTTAGGCCTAGTATTTCCCTACTAGGTTAGGTTAGTTACGTTCTTACTAGGTTAGGTTAGGCCTTTAAGGGGGGTACGGGGGGGCGAAGCCCCCCTGGTCAGGCAATATTCCCTACTATACTCTGTTTTTTTTCATCTGTCCATCTGCCTGTGGTGTTTTTGTATGGTAACACTGCGTCCCTGCGCTTCAGATAGTTACATTCAGCTCACATTCAACAATTATAATTATATCCTATTTCGAATATTAACGGTGTAATTCGCATACAGTAAATTATTAAAACACTTTTCATCGCAAATGCACACCCATATCCTTTTATTTAACCTAACAACTTACACACAGCGTAACTATTTGCCGGGACGCAGTGTTTACCATACACAAACATAGGCAGATGGACAGATGAAAAAAAACAGAGTATAGATTAGGTTGGTTAGGTTACATTCCTTACTAGGTTAGGTTAGGCCTTTAAGGGGGGGTACGGGGGGGCGAAGCCCCCTGGTCAGGCAATATTCCCTACTAGTTAGCTTAGGTTGGTTAGGTTACATTCCTTACTAGGTTAGTTAGGCCTAGGTATTTCCCTACTAGGTTAGGTTAGGTTATGTTCCTTACTAGGTTAGGTTAGGCCTTTAAGGGGGGTACGGGGGGCGAAGCCCCCCTGGTCAGGCAATATTCCCTTAGGTTAGGTTTGGTTAGGTTAACTTCCCTTACTAGGTTAGGTTAGGCCTTTAGGGGGGTACGGAAGCCCCCCTGGTCAGGTTCAATATTCCCTACTAGGTTAGGTTAGGTTGGTTCTTTCACCTTACTAGGTAGGTTAGGCCTTTAAGTACTGGGGGGGGGAAAGCCCCCTGGTCAGGCAATATTCCCTACTCTTAGGTTGCATTCCTTACTTGGTTAGGTTAGGCTGATTTCCCTACTAGGTTAGGTTAGGTTACATTCCTTACAGTTAGGTTAGGCCTTTAAGGGGGGGTACCCGGCGGGGGGGCGAAGCCCCCCTGGTCGGCAAGGCAATATTCCCTTACTAGGTTAGGTTTGGGGGGGCAATTCCTACTATAGGTTACATTCCTTACTAGGTTAGGTTAGGCCTTTAAGGGGGGGTAGGGTTAAATTAACGGGAGGCGAAGCCCCCTGGTCAGGCAATATTCCCTCTACTAGGTTAGGTTAGGTTACATTCCTTACTAGGTTAGGTTAGGCCTTCAAGGGGGGTACGGGGGGGCAAATCACCCCTGGTCAGGTCAACATTGCCTACTAGGTTTAAGTTTCCCTACTAGGTAAGGTTACCTATGTTAGTTGGTTTGGTTCTTTAAGGGGGTTACAGCAGGCCCACCCCACCCCTGGTCAGGCAACATCCCCTACCCAAGTATTAGTTTTGTTATATGCTAACCCTATGTTTAATTTGGTCTTTTGTATTTATTAAAACAACTAATGGACGGCCCTATTAACACATTTACCACCCAGGACTTAAATCCCCACCCCCTTCCTGGCCCGTTTATATATGTATTTGTATTATTTTCATATTTGAACCATCCCACATTTACATTTAGTTCCTTAACTACCCATTTACTTTTATTACCCTTAACATTGCCAACTTATCTTGTTAAGTGCTTGTTCATTTACCTCAGCCCCACCCTGGTTTAGAAGTGAATGGGAATGTAATAGAGAGTGTATCATGAGGGTCCTCAAACAAGATCCAGGGGGCCTGCATCAGAGCATCCTTGTGTGTTGCGAGTGTAAGGAGACATTGTCAAATGTAACGGGGGAGGTAATATGAAATACTAGTGATAATGGTAGTTACATTTGACAAGGTCTTTGAGAGAGAGAGAGAGAGAGAGAGAAGAGAGAGAGAGAGAGAGAGAAAGTCATTGGGTTGAGAGTATATATGTTTTTGTATGTTTGATATGTCGTGTTTCATGTTGCTGTGTGATAGTATGTAAGTGCGTATCTGTTTTTCTGAAGTGTGAGAGTGAGTGAGCGAGCGATCGATCGAGAGAGAGAGAGAAAGATTGTAATTGGTGGATGGATAATAAGGAGTGGTTTGATGATGGATGATGGTTGTAAGTGGCAGAGTTGTCTGTTGGAGCGGTCACCAAAGCATTCTATGATGAGTTTTTGATAGGTCCGGTTTATCGAACCCAGCAGCGGTCTTTTGGAGAGTTGAGCTTTTTTTTTTTCTGTTGGTTTCTTGGCGTTATTTTTGAGTGGTTGTATGTGGACTTGTAAGGTTGTTGTTTTGATGTTGTTGGTGTTTGTCTGTGCAGTGATTTGTTGGGTTGTTGAGTTATTGTATGGTTGTAGTACTCAATTGGTTGGTTTGTGTTGTGATTCTCAGCAGTGGTGGTGTCTCTCTCGATGACCTTATCCAGCGGAGAGCACAGCTTCTTGCCTTGAAGACAAGTCATGAATGGTAAGAACAAGAATTAGTCCATGAGCCAGACCAAAAAAAGGTACCACCTGTACTGAGTAAACTTAACCCCCATTTCTAGATACCCCCATGTCTGTAGTTTATGAAAATCCTTGTTAACATTGTCAACTGCATAGCTTTTGGTCAGTGTAGCCCATTGATTCCAAATAATCACAAGAATTTTTAAGGTCTCATTGAAAACAATCTTTTGACTGTGTACAGATTATTTTTTTAAATTAATTTCAGATTTCTTGAAATTTTATCAGATTGTACACTATCATATGCAAACCACTAGTGCAAATATTATTGTCCTAAGTTTATTACAAGGTCAGATTTTTGATATCTGAAAATAACTAAAAAATGAAGATTTTTTTGTATAAACTTAATTACGTTTAACTTTATGACCATACAATAAAACAAATCATTAATTCTAATGATCTGAGGATACTGCACACATGTCCAAGGAACGCATTGATATATAATATTTTGTTTTGGGATACATGAGTATTTGTATAATCAAGCTAATTTACAAATACAATGAAATATTAAAAGTCGTATAATCCTATCCTACGCGACTATTTTCTATTCATACGCAGCTCAAACTTTTTTTATCAAAAAGCAAATAATCTTGTCTCCTAAAAGTTTATGCAAGCAATATTCTCATGGCATTAGTTACAAAATAAAACAAAAAAATTACTTAGAAACTAAAAACCATCTCGTATTTAAACAGAACATAAAATTTTAATATCTATCCCTATAACCGTATAATATTGCAATAAAAATTATGGTGGTCTGAAATTATTTAACAGAAAAATTAGTTCATATGATAAACACTCGCCATATTAACCCAATTATCACCAAAACTACAATTATTATAAGGATTATATAAACCATTATTAATCATCATATTCGTCGTCACACAAGTCCTTGATTATTGCAAGTTTGAAGTTTGCACATATCTGTACATTTCAAGCCATTGATAAGGCAAGTACAATCTGATGACTTGCAGGAACGTGCACACCTGCATGCTAGTAGCTGTAGTACTGCCTCTGGTGCAGGAGGTCCTTGTAGCCATTTGATGGCTAAGGTACCATTATCTATTTCCCAGCCTGACTCTGTTGGATTTGGTAGAACAGGATAACGCTGCAAACACTGTCTCAAATTGCAGATTGGAAGTTAGCCCTTTGTACATGCATGAAAAGGGAGTCCTGGCAGGTGTGGTAAACTGCTTGACTCTATTTCTCCCCCGCTTAGACACAGAAGAGTTGATGGCGAAGTGAGTTCACTGACGTTGTTTTTGTAGCACTATTGTACATGCTGCAGGTGATTATCTGCAGTTTTTTCAAATAGGTCCGATGAAACAGTTGCATTGCGGCCGAGTTCACATATGTAGCTTGATATGTCTTGTTTGATTTCATTTGGGTTAAATGCATTGGTTTTTCCTCTTCCTGCGAAGGCGCTGACAGTGTCGCAACCAGTGAATGCATGCATGCCAATTAAAGCCTCATACTGCTGTTCCAAGTGCCTCACTAAGTTTTTTTAATGTTAATAAACTGAGTTCGGGTTTTTTTCCCACATTTCATATACAGTGTACAAGGGATCAAGCTACTGATACCTAATGCTATAACCAAGACATCTGAATCCTCTGCATTGATAACCACATTCTTGATCTCAGACTCAGCTGCATGTAAGGCATGCAGGAGAATGCGAGTGTCTGCTTCTTCCTGGAGACACTCCAAATTAGTTTCAACTTCTGATAATTCTTTAGTTAGTGTGTAGCATTTTTCTTCGCATGTCACATAGAGTACGGTATCATTTAAGCTTTCTCTCAGAGGAGCTTTTTGCCACTCATTTACCAAGAATTTGATGAGGTTTTTCTTGCTTGATGCACAACAAAGAATTTTTCTCCATTGTTGAATTGTGTGGCCTGGAGCTATATTGCTTAGCTGTATGCCCATTCCTTCACCTCTCCTTTGCCTTTCAAGATCCTTGATGGACTTATCACGATACACATCGAATACTATATCAATGCGTTGGCTTCCGCTGCCTTCGTGGATAACCTGAGAAAGGACAGAAACAGCCAATTCTGCAAAGGTCTTATCTGTAGGTTTCATTTTCTGAATTAATCCCATTCATCAATTATGGTTGCTCTATCTACAGGAATAACCTCTGTTGGTGTGATCATCTTCATAAGTTCTTTTGCCAAGACACTTTTGTTAGTTTTTCTAATTGATCCATCCCCATATGCTAAGGACCATGGCAAGGGTCCCAAAGGATGTGACAATACCTCTTTCATGTCTAACTCCCTCTTTTCTGCTACAAGAATCATATGAGCAAATAATTTTCTGTCAGCATTAAGAACAATATCCTTTGATGATCCAACTTTATGAATTGTCTTGTTGTCATCAGAAAATGTCTTCAGCTTGGAGCTTTTTTCATTCTTCCATGGAACTGTTGCTTAGAAAGATCCCCTTCAATACGCTCCACAGCTTGAATGTTTTCATCTGCTGCTTCTTCCTACTTTTTTTCTGCTTAATGGAGATTCTTTTTGCAATATCTGGGGGTGGTGTGCAACTTTCCCACTTGCTAGGTTTACAAATTCTGTTTGGTCATGTCGAAGGGATTGATCCAATGACTTTCCATTATTTCAACCAAAGAGCTTACTTGACATTCATCTTTTTCTATTCTTTTAGGTTGAAGATCAGGATGTGTCAACTTTGATTCACCTTGTCCTGTCATTTCCCTGATCTGCAAAGGAATTTGCTTCTGTACTCAGCATTTAGGTAATAGCGCCTCACAGCCCCACCCTTCGGGCTAATCCTTTGGTTCCTCCAGGTGTCTGGGTGTCTTTATTTACCTTTCGTTTCTTCAATTGCTTGATCAACGGGAATTCTGCCAAAAGGACTTTTGTCCCCATCTGAACAGAAAAGGCACCTTTCATGAACTCGTCATAGACATCTGGATGATCTACATGAGTCTTGACATTGTAGCATAGTAAATAGGTAAGAACCTTGCATAGTTAATTTTATCATATGCAAAACACCAACAATCATTTTTCTAACCATGGTAAGATGGAGAAGCCAATTTCCTTCTCTAGAAGCCCTAAGCAGACCCAGTAGTATATCAACCATATCCAAATATGATATCCAAAATGCAGAGAGAGTGTGCTGACTGGTGAGGCTACCAAGATGTTCATAAAAATAATTCCAGTATTCTAGCAAAGTGGGAGTTTTCCCGTAGATTGTCATAAGCTGAATGAGTTTATGCTGCTATGGAAGTCATTTACATCATAGTTTAAAGGTGTTCTAAATGTACCATCATATCCTTATGTTCTGTCTCAAGCCACACAATAAATCTCTTCCAGACAAGTCTCATTAGTGCCTCATATACAAGCTTGTGGGCTCTTACAGCTCGATTGTATTTTCTACCTTCCATGACAGATGAAACAGAGCCCTCTGCAACAACTTTAGCCTCAACACAAAGGTCCCGCAGCCCAGCATCTTCAAAACGCTTTCCAATTATTGATAGTAAGTTGCATATGAGGTGGAAATCTCCCATCCTAATTATTACATTTTGAATTCATTTTCATCGTTTTCCACACCACCTCAGAAACTTTAGAATATATTGCCTGGTCAAACACAAACAATTTTGGCAATTCAAGAGATTGCATGATTTGAAGAGACTGATGGAGTATTTCATTAATTGTTGACATGTCAGTAGCAGGAGCATTGATTGTGGGCAAGTATCCAATTGTGTCTTGGGATATATCAATATCATCTCGGATAAGCATGTTAAAACCTGTCCAGCTGCATACTGTTTGAATATTATTGTCGAACATCCTTAACATAAGCCAGATGAAATTCTTAAATCTTGCCTCTTGAATTTCATGAGTTGCATCAATTTCAATGCCATCAACACATGATGGTCCCAGTTTTTTGCCCTGCATTATACACAGGAATTAACTTTGGTGTAGCACTGATGCTTCGCTGTTTTGACTTTGGTATGCTTGGCTTTGTCTTCATTGGAACAGAACCTTCAAACCTTTGCCTGAATGATGATCCCGTTAACTCTAGGTGAAGTACCTTCTCTGTAATTGTTTCTTCCAGGCGATCAATATATCAAAAGCCAAAGTAGTGAAGACATGTGGTGAAATACTTTCAGGTAAAGCAGGTCCCTCTGCTGAAGCTAACTTCTGGAGGCAAAGGGCTGTATCAATTTCTTCAAGCAATGTATAAGAAATACCATGACGAATCTGTTCAGAATTTGAATAAGTTCACATTGCCAGTGAGTGTCTTTACAGCAGATGGCAGCAAAATGTGTTTTGGAAGTTTTATTTTGCCATGAGATACTGCATAAATCAAATCACTGCCAAATGAGCTGATAAGTCTCTGTACTCTTCTTTGTGGGTCTATATTTTCATTTCCTCCAGTCAGCAAGGTAGAGAGAAACTGTCCTCAGAGAGACAGGCAGCTCAAAAGGTTCATCTGTACTGGGAGGCCAAGACTGGTTGAAATCATGATTTTTTTATGTTAGTCCTTATTTGCATAGCAGCTTTCATAACTGTCTCTGGAGATTTGCTTGAATTTGCTCGGTTGAGTTTTTCTTGAAGCCCATATGCATGTTTAACAAGTTCATTTTTAGACATACTGTCAGGGTATAAACAGCAGTCTTCCAAGTTAGTAGTTAGGACACAATGTGTAAACTCTCACCAAATTCAGCTTCAAGTTTACGACGAAGATGTTTCCTTGTACTTTTCTCACACTATCTATGCCTAAGGATGTCAATGATGTTTCTATTCGTGATACAAGATATTTCGGATTTCTAACAATTTGTGGCTTTGGAATTATATCATTTCGAATATATGTATCAGCTCCTCATGTGTCAGCCTTTCTGCATTACAATATGCATCTTCTTCCAACACAGTGTGCCTCTTCCATATCAGTACCTTTGCTTTCACCATTTTCTACAATTTTAATTACTTTTAGCCCCACTTCCAGGTATAAGCTTTATAAAAGATTTGTTTATGATGAATGTCCCTTCTGAAGCAATTAAGTCTGTACTAAGAATTGCAAGCATTTTTTCATCCATTTTTACTAAAGCAGCCCTCCTGAGAGTGTCATCTGCGCGAAACTCCTGGCATCGGACCAGGTTTTCTCTAGTTCCTGATCCACTCTTGTACTTTGTTCTCCTTCCACAAATGATGCATTCTTCACTGCTATAAACACTTAAACTACTTGGTTTGCCACGAATGGATCGCCGAGAATCATTTGAGGATAATTCTATTTCATTATCACTTTGTTGAGATTGTATAGAATTTAAACTTCTTTTCATTGTGAAGTAACTATGGCACTTTCTATGATAAAGAACTGGAGGTATTTCATCATCTTTCACACCTTCAGCCAACTCTAAAATACCAACATGTTGCCTGATTTTGGCTGCATTGAGAAGAGTCTGCCATGAGCTGATGTTCTTTGGAGATACAAGGGCTGACCTACCAGTAGTACAATGAATCATACAGCTATTGCGAATTCTTTTCTTTGGGATGTTTGGGCCATGTTGGACTAGAAGAGCTTGTTTTCTACTTTTTTTATTTATCTGCAAATGAAGAATATACATATCTCAGAAGATCATATATATGACCAAATGGGAAGTACTGAATTCAAGTCAGTTCATAACTCAATTGACGAAACTGCAGGAAATTGACTATTAATATATGTAAATGATTTTTGTAAGTCATTAACACGATAATATTTGTCAACCTTACCTTCGCAATGCGTGTGATGTATTGCTTTCAGATGTAGAACAAAATATTGCATGCAGTCTTATATCTAAAAAAGGGATTTTGACGTAGGAAAAATCTATTTCTGGGTGATTGGCTCGTGTCGCCCTATGAAAGGATCCTTAATATCATTCTTCCTAGGTAAAATTAATCTAAAATTACCAGAGAAAAACAAAATTAAGAAAATGTCAGTAAAACTGACTCGCTCACTCTTTAAAAGAAGTGTCGGTATGAGAATCCCTTAATATTATTCTTCCTAGGTAAATTTAATTCTAAATTACCAGAGAAACAAAATTAAGAAATGTAGTAACTGATCGCTCATCTTTAAAGAGTGTGGTATGAAGAATAGAGGCGAGTGGGAACACTACCACGAGACATTCACCAATTAGACCTTCCAATCAAAATCCCCACTAGAGAGAGCTGATACCAACGGGCGATGCGGCCGCTACTACTACTACTAGGGACGCCACGGACAGCAGCGCCCCTAGCGGTCATCCTTAATCTATGAACATCTTGTCCTGCAGGGGGGGCAATCAATACAGGGTGGGTTTCATAGGGCGACACGAGCCAATCACCCAGAAATAGATTTTTCCTACGTCAAAATCCCTTTTCTGGGCTCAGCTCGTGTCGGCCTATGAAAGAGTACCAGAGAAACAGACAAGATGGGAAAAAGGACAAATGAAAATCAGTTGTAAAAAGGAGGGATATAATATAAGTAAATCAGTTATTACAGCATATAAACTAAGTACTTAAGGCTAACTTATTTTAAACAATGACATAAAAGAAAGTTAGTAATGTAAAGTACTTAAAATTAAATTATAGTAAACATAGTAAAATACAATAATGCAGTGCAATTTAACAAAATAGATTCACTTAAATAACGTATTTACAAAATATACAAACACATTGTGTCCTACCCTAGCATAAAAATAAGGGTAGGTACACTGAAGTACATTATAAGTACATAGTGTGGATGTCCCTAGCGAAAAAAATAAGGGACAATCCACTAATATGATCTCAGCGGCTAAGGCTAGAATATCCGAGTAGCATGGCGATAGGGTGAGGCCATGTTTGGACCGAGGTAGGTAGAGGAGGAGACCTGGATCTATACTACGGCTACTAAACAGTATCAGGAGAAACAATGTTTCCCGCTGCTACTGCAGAAAATTTTAAAGATTCCAAGGACTTTAGATAGTGACGTTTAAAGACTGTCGGAGATTTCCATCCAGTATACTTTTTAAGATCCTCAAAGTTCATATGTTGAAAGTAATTAATTGAGGTGGCTACTCCCCTGATGTCATGTGCTTTTGGAAATGAATCAGGATTGGCTTGTTTAATGAAGTAAAGGATCTGTTGTCTAATACCTTTTACTGATAAAGTACCGCCTTTTTCTCTCATGAGAGAGAACCTGAGGATCTTGAGGATGTACGAGATAGAAAGGCTCTTCAAGTTGATACTGGGCAGAGAGAAGGATCTTGCGGAAGTGGGATGACTTTCCAAGGAGCCCACCTTGCAAGAGGATCCTCATTTTTAGCCAAAAAAACTACGATCCGGAGCAAGCAGAACTTCTCCTGATGGGAGGAATTCCACATGACCCTCACTCGTGGATAGAGCCGACAGTTTCTGAAATTCTAGCTCCTGAAGCTAGGCTTAATAAGAATAATGTCTTTCTAAGAAGCATTATGAATGTACAAGACGAGTTGTCAGTATCTGATGCTAGTTTGAGGACATCATTTAAGAACCATGAGACTGTAGTAGGCCTTTGAGAAGGTCTAATCTAGCACAGGCTTTAGGGATAGACGTAAAATAAGATTCAGTCAGATCTATCTGGAAACCTAACTGAAAGATCTTCTTCAAAGCCGATTTATGAGTAGTAATAGTACTAGCTGCTAAACCTTTTTCAAACAAGGATCTGAAAAAGGATATAGCTAAATTAACTGTCATGGTTGTAGTGTTTGATTCTTTCAGGAAGGATGCTAATTTTTTAACAGCTGAGTCATTTATTGTCTAATAGTTGACTCTCTCTTATCTGATTCTAGGAAGAGGATGTTTTGTGGATCAATGTTAGCATCTTTATTAGCCGCAAACTTCATGAAGTCCATAAAGTTAGGGTCTGAAGAATTCCTGAGGAAGCGAACACAGTCCTCATTTGTACTGATTGTGACAGCTTGGGATTGGGAATCCGTTGAGGTCGGAGACCCCCAATTCCAGAAGCAGAGGATACCAGTTGCTCTTGGGCCAGTCTGGAGCAATCAGGGCTACTAGTCCCTTGAAAGTCCTCAGCTTGCTCAAGACTTTCAAGAGAAGATTCACTGGAGGAAAGACATAAATTTTTCTCCACTGATTCCAATCTAACGACAGGGCGTCCGTGGCATAAGCCAAAGGGTCCAGGTTGGGGGCCACATAGCAAGGAGCTTGTGGTTCGCTTGTGAGGCGAAGAGATCTACTTGGAGACCTGGGACTCTCCGGCATATACTGGAATGACCTGTCGTCTAGGGACCATTCTGATTCCAGAGGGACCGACCGGGACAAGGCGTCTGCTATCACATTTCTTACCCGCGCCAGGTGAGTGGCGGACAGATGCCATTTGTGTTTGTTTGCTAGTGCAAAGATGGCTATCATGACATGGTTCACATGTTTGGATTTGGACCCTCCCCTGTTGATGCAATGAACTACCACTGCACTGTCCAAAACTAGTCTTAGATGAGACTTTTCCGGGGGAAGAAGTCTCTTCAGGGTAAGAAATACTGCCATTGCTTCCAGAACGTTTTATGTGGAGCTGGCGGAATTGAACTGACCAAGTCCCCTGAACTTGTTTGAATTGAGAATATCCCCCCCACCCGGACAGGGAGGCATCCGTGTGAATGGTTAACACTGGAAGGGGATATTGAAGGGGTACCCGCTTGGCCAGGTTCTTTACTTTTGTCCATGGACGGAGTTGATTGCGAAGGATCTGTGGAATTACTGACAACTTGTCTCGAGATTTGGCGTTTGCTCTCAATCGCCAAACTCGATTTATATCTTTCAGCCTTGCTTTCAGGAGGATATCTGTTACTGAAGCAAACTGAAGAGAACCTAGGATTCTTTCCTGGCTTCTCCTTGATGTTTGCTTGCATTTGAGAAATTGTCTGACAGACTTGGCTATCTCTTTCCGTTTGGCCACTGGAATTGACAGATTGTGGGAAGACAAATCCCATTGGATTCCTAGCCACTGAAAACGAGACTCCGGAGTAAGTCTGGATTTCGTTTTGTTTATCTGGAACCCCAGATGTTCCAGAAATTGAACTACCTTTTTCGTGGCTTTGAGACATTCCTCGACTGTTGGTGCCCAGATCAACCAATCGTCGAGGTATGCTGCTATCATTATTCCCTGAGTTCTCAATTGTTGCACCACTACTTCTGCTATTTTCGTGAATACCCTGGGGGCTACATTCAGACCGAAGGGCATCACTTTGAATGAGAATGTCTGATTTCCTAGTCTGAATCCTAGGAATGGGCGGAAGTGTCTGGCTATAGGGATATGATAGTATGCGTCTGTAAGATCGATGGAGCATGTGACGGCTCCACGAGGAAGTAAGGTCCTTACCTGCGAGATGGTAAGCATTTTGAACTTGTCGCAACGAATGAAAGAGTTTAGCCTTGACAAGTCTAAGATTACCCTTCTTTTTGTTGAGCCTTTCTTTGGCGCTGAATAAGCGACCTTGAAATTTTAGATGCTTGACTCTCGCAATAGCTCCTTTCTGAAGGAGTTCCTCCGCATAATCTGTCAATTCCTTTGATGGTACTTGATGGAATGATTTGATTGGAGGGGGATCTTTGATCCAACTCCAACCCAATCCCTTGGACACTATGCTCTGTGCCCAATTGCTGAACCCCCACCTGTGACGGAAGAGGAACAGCCTCCCTCCTACCTGGGAGCCTCATTGTTGATGGGCGGGTTGACCTCCACGCCCTCCTCTGAACTGCCTACTCCTTGCCGCCCTTCCTGTGCCACGCTGGCGAAAGTGGCCTCTCGCTCTGCTACCTCTCGATTGCCTATTAAAGGGAGGGTAAGCCTGACCTTCATACATAGGGTTGAAGGCCGGCGAGAGTGCGTAGGAGGTCGAGGGCTGTGACTGAGGAGACAACAGGAGGATGGGCTGGGTCTGCTTCGAGGTTGAAGGTTGTCCCTGTTGGGTAACCGGGACGGCCTGAACGAATTGCTGCTGTTGCTGGTGTTTTTGGTAAGGCTGGAACCTTTTACCAGACTTCTTTAGTTTCTTACCAGCAGCGGGGGCGGATTCTTGTTTCCTCTTAGAGGAGATACCCCATCTAGCTCTAAGGCTCTGGTTGAGCCTAGCAGCCTCGTGGTGCACCTCATTTACAGCGGACTCTGGGAAGAGGTCCGCTCCCCACATGCTGGAAGCCAGGAGTCTATTAGGTTCGTGCCTAATAGTGCATTCCTGCAGAACGTGCTTTCGGCAATTCCTCCTAGCTTGGAAGAAGTCGAAAGCATCGGTCTGAACCGTTTGAAGCTGGGACTTGGCCAGAATCTTAAATAAAGGTTCTGTGCCATACGAAAGAGCAGCCATCTCTGTGATAATCAGAGAATTGAGGGATCTGCCAAACCTAGTTCGAGCGTCGAACTCTGCCTGGATCAAGGAATCAGGCAGCCTTGGGAGCTTTTCGCCAAACTGGTCCATTGCACAGTCCGGTTTGA
This sequence comes from Macrobrachium nipponense, assembly GCF_015104395.2. Classification (NCBI taxonomy): domain Eukaryota; kingdom Metazoa; phylum Arthropoda; class Malacostraca; order Decapoda; family Palaemonidae; genus Macrobrachium; species Macrobrachium nipponense. Next base: position 66,953,876 of record NC_087203.1, on the reverse strand, counting down.
GCTTACCAAGCGTGAAAGTGGCAGGCAAATTCTCCCACAATTCTCCGAAAGCTGGAAAGAGCGGAGAAGTAGACTCCGCTTCCCTCAGCTGTGGCATGGGCTCATCCTTGAGGACTGCCTGAAGAGTCGCTTCCACTATTTTTGTAGCGAACGGAAGAGAAGCCTCCTCCTCCGTCGCAAAAATAGTAAAAGGACTCTTGAAAGCCTGGAGCTTAGTGTTGGTACACTCCCAGTCCTCAAGGCAGTGAACCCATTCGCGTTGAGCGTGCTCTCTACTATAGAGCACGTTCTCTCTGGAGATCTTGTCCTCCCTAGTGAGGGCCGCTACGGTCAGCCTAGCATATCCAATGAAAGGCTGCGTCAATCCCGGAGGATAAAACTCGAAGTCCTCAATCCTTCGAGTTCCACACTCCGGGACAGAGATCATACCGTCCTTGAATGGAGCGTAAGCGGCCACTCTCCATGGGTTCTCCATGGAGAAGGCTGGTAGCGACTCATAAGGTGGTAGCTGGAGAATACCAGCACTTGCTACTGGGGAGACTGGATGAGGAGCCTGAGCAAGCCCAGCTACTCGGTCCTCGTTCTCTCTAACTCTGTTAGAGAGATCTTGGATGGACTGGCCCGACTGAGTCAAAGTGCTCGACAGTTGTGCGAACATCTGTTCGAACTTGGTTCCGAGGGCGGAGACCTGTGAGCCAACCATCTCTCCTACCTGTTGCATCACCACTGCTGAGAAAGCAGTGGGATCAAAGGTGCTAGGTCCCGCTACTCCAACCGGCGTTGCCGGAGTGGATGCGGTGGAGGCCGGAGAAGGCATTGGCTCAGCAGGAGCGCGAGCCTTCTCCTTAGAAGCCTTGCTTCTAGAGCTCTTTGAATAGGAAGAGCTCGGCTTAGCCTTCACCGCGTCAGCATAGGAAGTCGAAGACTTCTTAGCTGAAGAAGACGATGACGACTTTTTAGAAGTCGTCTTAACAAGGGTCTTCGGTTCTCTCTGTCCCTTCACGTTTGGGGGTACAGAGAGAGCGGGAGAGTGGGCAGGGATCTCAGATCCCAAAAAGCCTTGGAAAGAAGCAGTAGAAGAAGGGACAGGAGAAGATCCAGGAGCGCCCAAGGAAAGACCTTGGGCACCCGACACACCTACCTCAACCAACAAATCCTCGGCACCTACCGCCATAGGCTCAATATTAAGGTCCAAGGTTGCGACGTCTGGGACCGTCTCCTGCGTGGCCACGGCCCCGAACGACTGCTGCATCTCTTGGTGGATGGAGGCTATGAGAGGGGCTGCAGATATGGGGTCAACATATCCTGTTGACTTGCCACCGGGGAAGATCTGAAAGGCCAGCTTCTTGTCCAAGATGTATGGCTGGCCCTTGGCAGCGTTCTTCCTGAAGCCGCCCACCCAAGCCTTCAGGGTTGCTAGGGCGACTTCCCTCACACCGGCAGCCTGAAAGAGAAGGCGAAATGAAGCTTCTAGTGGCGGGGGCGGGGTTAACAAGCTTATGACTAAGTGTTGTTAGTAATACGATAAAAAAGTCTACAATCGACTTACCCCCTCCACCAGCTGACTGACCAGGTCGTAACAGATGGCGCAGGCTTCCGGGTGCCAGACGATCATGTCGTTGTAAGGCGTGGCACACGGGGCGTGAGATCTGCACTCATCGTGGGCGCAGGGGTCGTATAAAGTCGCATTGCACCCAAGGACCTGACAGTTGGTAGCCTGTAAGTGGAAAGATACATAAGTATCAGGAGAACACTTACAGCCTAACAATTGCTCCGCTGCATGCCGGAGCGAGAAAGTTAGATTAAACCAGAGCCCCGCCATAATACGTGTGGTAACAAGATGGTTGGAGTTTGTCCAAGGCTACGCCGGAGACAAGAGAAAGAATCCAACCAGGTGTGGTGGTGAAAAATGAAACCACGACGGAAAACGGCGGAGATGGTATACATACAATTATAATTCTAGAAATTCATCGTAAAATTAGGGTATATCCTTAAAAATAACGAAATAAATATCAAACCTTTCCCCCCCGTCTACTAGAAGAGTGCCCGGGTAAGAAGCAAGCTCTCTTCCGGTAGCGGGGAAAAAAGAGAAGGATATAGTAGGCAAGCAATAGACCACTAGTAGTGACCACCCCGCCCGCTGGCGGAGCCAGCGAACTATAACCAAAGGTGCCCCGGCTGCGGCGGAAGGCTCCGTTCGTTATAGTGGGGGAAAGGTGGGACTGAGCAACTGGGGGGGAGGGTTCCCGGCGTAACACGGTGGGAGAGAGAGAGGGGGGTGTGGCCTACTCCTCCCCGTCCCAACAACTACCCGCTCGGTGACCCGGTACCCGAAACAAGTGGTCGCCCTATACCCCAGCTGGGAAGAACCCCTGGCCTCCTCAGAGAAGGAGGGAGGAAGGCAACTGAGGTTGTCATGGCAACCAAGGGGTCCCCCAGACCCCTCCCTATACCTGGTAGGGAGGGAAGGGGAAGGGTAAGGTGCGATGGAACACGTGACCGCAAGTGGCCTAAGCCGCGATAGCAACACAACCGTGGAAGGGCCACGTGAACCAGGCTGTACCAAAACATGGGACATGCACCTAGGCTAGCCTAACACCCTAAATAGAACTAAAATTACATCGTAAAGATGGAAAAGACACTTTTAGTAAAAGAAAAAGAAGCCCAGGAGGAGGCAAACTGTTCCGAGGAACAGAAGCCTACTCGGAGCCAGCGATAGCCGATGAAGAGCAAGAGCCGGGATGCTGGGCCAGAAACACAGAATAGCCCTAAATACCAAACTAAGAGAATTGGTAAATGGGCTAACCTAGCTAAAAAGGCGATGTAAAAAACGATGAACGTGATATAGTATAAGTATAAGAAGTCCCAGTATGGAAGACCGGGAATTCTTAACATGAGGCAGCATGGCGCCGCCACGAGTCGACCGGGAAACCGTATATGACCTATTAGAAGGAAAATACTGGTTCCTGGAAGACTAAAATACGGTAAAACACTACTTATGAGGCACTTAACTTAGCCGTTGCGATGGCAGCACGTTCCATAATGGAGGAGGTAAATCCAAGATAATAGCACACAAGCAAAAAATGCGTACGACGCTTAGCGCTAATAATTAAGGATGACCGCTAGGGGCGCTGCTGTCCGTGGCGTCCCTAGTAGTAGTAGTAGCGGCCGCATCGCCCGTTGGTATCAGCTCTCTCTAGTGGGGATTTTGATTGGAAGGTCTAATTGGTGAATGTCTCGTGGTAGTGTTCCCACTCGCCCCTATTCTCAAACCGACACTTCTTTTAAAGAGTGAGCGAGTCAGTTTTACTGACATTTTCTTAATTTTGTTTTTCTCTGGTAATTTTAGATTAATTTTACCTAGAAAGAATGATATTAAGGATCCTTTCATAGGCCGACACGAGCTGAGCCCAGAAAGTGGTGAATTATTCCCTTGCCATTGTTTTTTACCTTTTATTCCTTGCTCTGTAAAAAGGGAAATACATTTCTTGAAAACAAAATTAATGGATAAAAAGAAGCAAACATAAACACAGCAGGAACAAATACTCTTGTTGCATGATAACAGGTGGTAATACTTTATATAAACATTCCATGGCTGCCAGTAATTTATAGCACTTTATATGAGTCTGTAGGCCTAAATATCACTAGACTAAAACATGATGGAAACGAACTTTCCACAACAATCAATGGACTGCTTGAAAAATTTCAGTATCCTTAATTGCTTCCCTTCTGACGAAGTATTAGCTATGCGTGAACAGAAAGAATTAATCGACGTCGGATAGGGTTGCTCGACTCGTACCGATTTAGTGTAAATTGTAAATTAGCTTGATTATACACAGAAGCATGCATTCTACATCAGGTTATTGTATATCATTATGTTCCCTAGACATGTGGGCAGTATCCAAAATCATTAAAACTCTTACTTGTTCAATTGCATGGTCATACCGTTAAACTTAATTACGTAGATACCAAAAAAATATTCATTTTTGCTTTTTGCTGGTATCAAAATCCGACCTTGTAATAAACTTAGGATAATAATATTTGCACCAGTGGTTTGCCTATGATATGTGTACAATCTGATAAAATTTCAGAAATCTGAATTAAAAAATAATCTGTACACAGTCAAAAGTGTGTTTTCAATGAGACCTTAAAAATTCTTGTGATTATTTGGAATTAAGGGGCTACATTAGCCAAAAGCTATGCAGTTGACAATGTTAACATGGGTTTCCATATACTATAGACATAGGGGTATCCAGAAATGGGAGTTAAGTTTACTCAGGTCGGGTGGTACCTTTTTCTGAAATTTGAGTGTCTGGCTCAAGGACTAAATGTGAATTTGTTGTCTGTAGTTTTTGTTGAACCAATTGTCCTGTTGAGTAAACTAACATAGAGGAGAAAGTGAGGCTGAGGGTCTTTTTGAGAGTCGGTGCAATTAATGTAAATGTGGGGAGCTATGCTTGCTTTGCTGTTAGCTTTGATTCTGTCACACCAGGAGTAGCCAGTTGTCAAGATACCATTACAGATTTCCAATGAATGGGCTCAAACCAACAGCAGCATGAATACTCATAAACACTCTTAGGGCAGTTGCTAGGCTGAAGCAAACCACTTTGAATTAGTAGACTGTTCTGCCACAGATGAGATACAGATGAGATAGAGGTACTTCTGATTCTTGGTGGATGGTTGGTTTTTTTAAACCATGCATCCTTCAGATCTAACAAAAGCATGAAGTCACCCTCTGATAAAAGCTAACACAGAATACCCGCCTCCCATCAACTTCTCCACTAGAAAGATGCAACTATAAAAGCCCGAAGAGTAATTGTCTACGACTTCCAGCATGCCATCCTCCACTATTGTCTGCACATCCACTGACAAAATTGAAAGACTTGGATATGCCTGGAAAATAACTGAGAAACAGGATTGGTCTGTGAGAAATGGGAGGGTGAAAATGAACTTTTTCTGATAAAACTATTAAAATAATTGGGTATAAGCATTTATAGAGCGTATTTCATTTTGAACGAACTATCAAAATAAGCAGTTCTAAGCATTTTTAGAGGGAATTTTTAAGTATTTGCAGATTTTAGCTATTCGTGGGGGGTTGTGGTACACATCCCTGCAAATACCAGGGCTGACTTACGTACTGTATATACAAGTTGCAGAGTTTTGATAAATATAGCTGGAAAGTTAACATTGTATTGCCTCTATTAGGAATGATACATTTGACATGAAATAATTATGAACAATAGTGCTATACATAAAAAGGATGTATGATGTTGCCTGTTTCTTATATACATTTGCTTGGCATTTATGTCAGAATATAATTGATGTGAGGAGTGGATGCCCATAGGGTATGGGTCCAGATGCCCAGGTAAGATGGACAATTATGTAGGTCCATGTGGGAACCTACACCCTAGCTCTCAGTATTTGGAGAGAAGGAATGGAAATTTTAATGACCTCTTTCCTTTCTGGAACTTCACAGGTGATTAAAACTCCCCTGTGAAGAAGAATTTCCATACAGTAGAAAATTCCAATACACATATTCTTCACATGGGGAAGTACAGACTCAGACCTTACCTGGACAATGTGAACAAACTTGTGTAGGTTTACAGATGGAGGAGATACGAAGCAGACACAAGGTTGCCCAGAGCTTTTACATCTACGGTGCTTGTTTATTCTCTGAGAGAAAATACACAGCAACAGAAGTAACAACACAAAGTAAATACAGGCAGTCTGCGGCTTATGACGTTCCGAGTTTGCGACGCCTTTCAATTATATTAATCAGAAATTATTTCCAGGCTTACAACACATGTTCTAGGGTTACGACGCCAATCCGACGGATGAAATATGACTCCAAAAAAGCAAAATACTGTACATACTTGAGTAATATTCAACTGCATGTAATGTTCAACCCCATTTTTACTGCATATATTAGGACTTTAGCATATGTCCCTTATAATGTTGCGTTTTGATTCTGGCAATAAGCCTAGTCTATGTTAGCAGTTGCTACTGTAGCCTAGTCTATACTTCTGACATCTAAACCTAAGAAGCTAAAAGCTTAGAATATGCCAATAAAATGTATAAATAATCAGTATGTACTAAAAAAAAAAAAAAAATAAAAATAAGCTTCCAACCTTTTGTTTACATTCAACACTACGAGTAGTGAACGATCGCCAAGCAACCACTTTTACCTACCACACGGTACAGTAATCATAAATTTTCATTCTCTCTCTAAAACTACTGAAACTACCAAACACTATAATAACCATTCATTTCTATTCTTTATTCTATCTTTACCTAATGGAGATACCGAGTTACCGACAGCTATAATGAAACATATAATATTAAAACAGAAGAAGAATCCTAGAAAATATTTGCTGGCTTTGATGATAGCAGTCTTTGATTAATTTTGTATTTTATTATATTTAATTCACAATTTTTTTTTATTAAATGTATTGCATGAATAAGTTTTTCAATTTACACCATCCTTTTACCAATAGAATAAAAAAAAATATGATTCTTTGTGAATCATGAATGAAGAAGTTATCAGCTGACAAAATACAAATGGCGGCCGCCAGTAGCTTATTTACATTCGGGAAATGAAGGCATGTTGCGCTTATTATAGCCTTGAACAGCCGTAAATTAAAAACATAATAATAATAATAAGATTCTCAGATAAGTAAAACAACATTGGTCTTTAAATATCAAACCTTACAAGAGTATATACATTAAACAATATTTTAAGGCTTTTTTTATGAAAAGCACAATAAAAATGCAGTTAACTTAGTTTTCAATAGACACTCAAAGCATTCTAAGTAAAGTTTTCTTAGGATTTTTAATGATTTTCTATAAATTTTCGGCTTATGCCGATTTTTGGCTTACGATGCATCTAAAAAACGGAGCCCCGTCGTAAATAGGGGACTACCTGTACAGGTTTTTCCCCATTTACAATAGGGTTATTACAAAAATCCTATTGTTTCTTGAAAAAAACATAGCTTGAAATTAGCGATGTCTACACTTGAGTATACAGTGTAATCTATAATATACGGTTGCCTAGTCTAAACTAGAGTATACAGTACAATTTATGATATACTGCAGTAGCCAAGCCTATACTATACCCACAGCCTACCATGGTTTTGTGACCATTAATGTACTTATTTACAGCAACTTCCTTATCAGTTGTTGCCATAGTGTATTATCATACACGAGATAAAAAGGTGAAGGTTGTGCGTGAACTATAGCCCTAGGCCAGCCCAGGTGTTACATTCATAGTTTCCATTTTCAAAAGGCTATTAACAAAACTTATTTTACCTACAGAATCCATTCATACTGTATTATTTTAATTAGAAAAATAATTGTTTTAGTTGCTAAAAGAAACCAATGTATTAATGGAATTATTATTACTGGTAAAACTAAGATATACTTACCTTACTTTGAACAAGTGTAAAATAGGCATACAAAGTAAAATCAGTAAAATCCCCCACAATCACAAAATAGGTGCTTCCTGCCTATTCATTTGTTTATCAATTTAAACTCTCTCTCTCTCTCCCCTGAATGAGTGCATGCATATGTAAGTACATTACACTTGCTGTTTGACTTCCTGTTCTGTTATTACAAGTTTAGTTTATCCTAACTATGATTAGCACACAACGGTCAACAAAAGAACATTTCATCTCTAATCACCTTAAAAATATTTAAAATGCTCATTTCATATGTAGGCAAGACAAAACCCTAGATGCTGTACTAAGTTCACCAATCCCATGGAATTGAATGTGTGCATAAGTATGTATGTGCCCAACTAACTAGATTGGATTTATAATTTGCTTACAAAAAAATTGCAGTAAAATATAAACGAGTACACTATAGCATAAAATATAAAATTGTGTAAGAATTTGTGTTACTGTATTAGGCTTTAATGTAAACATGCTTCAGTTCACTCTCTCTCTTGGTACTATTGTACATACTATACTTATCCTTAATGAAATATGAATTACGGTATCATAAACATAAAATATGAATTACTCTATCATAAATATTTACTTCAAAACCATCAGGACTGCTAGCTCCATCACAAACTATTTTTTGTAAAATTAAAAATCGTATCTGTATGTAAGAAAAGAAAGAAACGATGGAATATGAACTCGGCTATGCTATATGTTCAGCCAAGGGAGAGTTGAAAAGAGTATCAGTTCACACAACAGTTGAAAGATCAAGCAACTCCTTACATGAAAGGTGCTGTCTTGGAACCCCTGCTCTCTTACAAATGCCACTATATGGCAAACCTTGTAATTATGTTCATCCAACCATTCACCCATGCATAGAAGATATTCTCCACTTGAAAGGCATAGCTCTCTCTCTCTCTCTCTCTCTCTCTCTCTCTCTCTCTCTCTCTCTCTCTCTCTCTCTCTCTCTCTCTCTCTCTCTCTCTCTCTCTCTCTCTCAATAATGTTTCATGAATAAGATGACAAGGCAAAAGTTTTAAAATCGTGTAACAATTTTTTATTTTTCTACAATTCCAGAGTTAATTCATGAATGTAAAAATTCCATACCTGTACTTCAAAGTCTTAATAACTTCCAAAGTACAGGCTAGTTTTTCAACAAAAGCAATGCACTACATATGATATGTAAACCATCTAAAAATAAAATTGCCTTATTTTTCTAAGCATATTTTCAAAAATCATGAAAGGAGGAGAGGTAACATTTTTTGTCTAAAAGATTAATACACATGATAATCATTTATTGTATTGTATAAAACCTTAAAGATCACTGTGTGACCATGACAAGAGTTTGGAACATACTTTCAAGATGCATCACATCTTCAAGTCTCAAATCTTGTAACAAAAAGATAAGCTTTAATAATTTACTTTATATGTATAGCAAATTTCTTCACTCATTCTTTGGAACAGATTTATTGTAAGAATTCATATTCTTTAATAATTAAACATGATTCTGAATACAATATGAAAAAAGTAAGCATGAAGCAATTAAAGCTTGGAATGTATGTAACAATGACTGCACCAAAGATTTCTCAGTTCAGAGTGACAAAACCTTAGAGGTAATCCCCATGATACACTATTATTACTATAAAACTTCATAAATACAAAATTACAGACACTTGAACACTAAAAATATATATCAGTATTGAAGACTTCTGTACATAATGTGTATGTACATAATAGTACATCTAGCTCATAAGGGCCATTTTCTAATGATATATGTACACTACCTTCTGCTACAACTAGTTGTCCACACATGAAAATGCTACTAAAATCTCATGGCAGTTCATGTAAACAAATTAAATAAAAACTATGCAAAGACCCATCTTCCCCATAAAAAAAAAAAAAAAATTCCCACATGGTATCCCCTTAATGGTATGCCCTAACAGAATATACCATGTCCTGAGTCTAACATGAAGATACAACTCTACTATGAATTACGTATTTATAAAATGGAAGATATGGTATAAAATACAACAGCAAACAAATGTTTAGAAATATAAAAATATAGTTCAGACTCTACAAGAGTTAACTTTTACTGAATGCATTTTATTGTCAAATCAACTACAAGAGGTACATGCAGTATGAGCCGCTCCCTATAAAATGTTGAACTTTTCTTCCATCAAGCAAAGTACATTCAAAAACAATTTTTCCAAAATTTCCTAACAAAAAACTATCTGTGATCAACATATAAATTCAGGCTGGGGTTGATCTGCATCTTGGAAATAAGTAATTATTGCAGTTACACTTGCATATGTGCCTGTTACAAAGCTAAAAATTCCAAATAACAAAATACAGATGCACTTCAGGAGTGTGAAGCTTGATAACCTGAAAAAAAAAATTCATATTAATCACTTATCTTTTGCATCAACAATTCACATTTTTTTTTTAAATTCATACAATCCCATTAAAATTTTATTGTTATTAAATCTATTGCCACTGCAAGAGCAGGAAAATTCAATGTCCCTAGAAAATTTTTTTCAACAGTTCTCATGTAAGTTGAACCATGCACTGCAAGAAAATGGTGGTCTTGGGAGGGAACTCTTATAATATCTAAGGATTTATGGAAATTCTTCAGAAATTACATTTGCTTCAGAACCAACCCTTCAGTAATCTGTTCAGTAATCTGTAAGTAGCACAAACTGCAACTTATGTGGAAAGAATCGAGCGACTAACAAACTTCATATTAGTTAACTGGGATCAGTAACATTAGCCTGAAAGGACATGTGACTGGTCTAAGCATCATCAACCTTGATTTAAGATGTATAGTAGCAGGAAGAGCATAAGAAAAAACACAGATTTCAACCCTTTAACGCCGATTCGACGTATTAAACATTGACAAAAATTGTCTGTCGGGTGCTAAACCGATGTACGAAACGTCGACAAAAAAGTTTTTTCAAAAATTCACGGAAAAATAGTTATAGGCCTACTAGGCGAAAACTTTTGAATCACGCTCCTTGGGGGATGCTGGGAGTTCATGGATCAAGCTGTTGTTTTGTTTACAATCGCTACCCAGGCGCGCAAGCGCGAATTTCTTTCTTCTCGCACTAAAAAGCATCAGCGACAGATCTCAGAAATTATTTTGTCACTTTGACATAATTTTTGCACCATTTTATATTAGCCGTTACATACAGTTTTATATATGAAGATGTGGGCAATTTCATGTACAATACAACAAAAAACAACTTATGGTTGTATCTTTTATCAGTTTTGAAATATTTTCATATAAATAATGATAAGTGCCAAAATTTCAACCTTCGGTCAACTTTGACTCTACCGAAATGGTCAAAAAACGCAATTGTATGCTAAAACTCTTATATTCTAGTTATATTCAATCATTTACCTTCATTTTACAACAAATTGGAAGTCTCTAGCACAATATTTTGATTTATGGTGAATTTATGAAAAAAACTTTTTCCTTATGTATGTGCAGTAACTCTTCCGAAAAAATCATACATTTTTTCGTCCGATTGTCGTAATGTTTGCACCATTTTAAATTAGCCATTACATAATGTTTTATATATGGAAATGTGCGCAATTTCATGTAGAATACAACTAAAAGCAACCCATGGTTGTAGCTTTTATCAGTTTTGAAATATTTTCATATAAATAACGATAAGTGCCAAAATATCAACCTTCGGTCAACTTTGACTCGACCGAAATGGTCAAAAACCGCAATTGTAAGCTAAAACTCTTACATTCTAGCAATACTCAATCATTTACTTTTCTTTTGCAACAAATTTGAAGTCTCTAGCACAATATTTCGATTTATGGTGAATTTTAGAAAAAAACTTTTTCCTACGTCCGCTTGGTAACTGCCAAAAAAATCATAAATTTTTTTGTCTGATTGTCGTAATGTTTGCACAGTTTTATATTAGCCATTAAATAAAGTTTTATATATGAAAATGTGCGCAATTTTATGTAGAATACAACTACAAACAACCCATGGTTGTAGCTTTTATCAGTTTTGAAATATTTTCATATAAATAACGATAAATAGAAAAAATTTGACCTTTGGTCAACTTTAACTTAACTGAAATGGTCGAAAACTACAATTGTACGTTACAACACTTACAGTCTAATAATATTCAATCAATTACCTTCATTTTGCAACAAACAGAAAGTCTCTAGCACAATATTTTGATTTATGGTGAATTTTTGAAAACTGCTTTTTTTTACGTTCGAATGTTACGAATTCATGCATCATATTGTGTTAATATTTTCTCTGTGTTGCTTTGATCGATTTACAATTTGTTATATACCAAACTCATTGCAATTTAGTGTACAATACAACAAAAAAATAATTAACTCATTAGCTTTAACCGTTTTGCTCACAGCGGGATTTGTATACAATTATATATGAAATTTTTTTTTCGCTCTGTCATATATTCTAATATTTATATATGATAATGATATTTTTTTCATTTCTGATGGTTGCATACTAAGCCTCAGGCAATGACAAAAAAAGGAGCCAAAAATTAACTCCTAATCTTGAAAATTAAGCGTGCTGTGATTTTTTGAAAAAACTTTTTTTTCTGCTTCGGCGCTCACACGCGAACGCTGCCAGCATACGGGAGACACTTTTGGAAATACTGGCTCAGCGTTTAAGGGTTAAAAGACTGTCAGGAACAATTATCTTAAGTCCATTCATCATTCTCTGATTCTCATACAAGTTTAAATTATATATTGAAGATTTAAAGGCTCACTGAATGTAATTTTGCTAAATTTTTATAAAGACCAATGTACTGATCCACTACATGATGTTGGTGATGCTGTTTATACTAGGAATTTTGGTAGGAGTAATGAATAGGTGAAACAAATGTAAAAGCTTTTTGACAAAAGGACCTATTATTTGCAGTAAGCATCCATTCTCATATTCACAAAGATAATTTTATGCTTGAGAAAAGTGGAACATGTGGTAAATAGCAAAGATAACCACAATCCTGGATTAAAAAGATCAAACCAAAATTAAACACCTTAAAAATTCTAAAACTTCAGATAAATTTCTCTGTTCGAATTCCAATTCTTTTATTTAAAGGAAAAAATATTTTTATCTACAGATATAGTACAATATACTATTAGTATATACTGGTATCCCATATCAACCAAGAATTAACATTTTCTTCTGTTTTGTACAAGCAACTAACTAGATCACAGGTGGGCAAACTTTTGAATGCAAGGCCCACATTTGAAAATTCACAATTTTATAAGGTTGCATAGTATAAAAGCAAAATAATTAATATTTAAAATAGAAAAATTAGATTACGCATACAAATATTAAAAGGCTTTTAAAGAAAAAATGCAGTTAATTTTAATTAATATTTTCAAATACTGTAGAAGATTCACATGAAATGACAATTTGTCGAAAATTGCATTTTTCCTAACTATACAAACCTGAGGTCCTTTAATAATAGGAAGTAGCTAGCGGCAGCTGGAACGGTCGTAAGCTTCGAACAAGGGGAGAACGGTAGTTAACAGCTTGTCCGACAGTCGCGCGGGAGGTAAACAAATCACTTTTGCTTTTGGCCCATGCAAAATACGCAGAGTGAGGGGTGGCATGAGGAGGGACTATATGTAAAGGACCTCAGGTTTGTATAGTTAGGAAAAATGCAATTTTCGACAAATTGTCATTTGTTCCGATACGTAATACAAACCATCGGTCCTTTAACAATAGGAAGACTCACTTCTTGGTGGGAGGAATCTGAGTCTTTTGATGAACAGACTGGTATTCGTCCATCCCTGGAATGCCTCCCTGGTCGTAAGAGCGAGGGAGGGATCCAAGCCTCTGTCCGATTGATCGGGGTGTGCACCGCAGGATCAATGGTCAGACCTCTGGGCTGAGTACTAAGAGAGGGGCAAGCGTATCTCTTCGTACCAGCAAGCAAGAACTTGTTCCTGTTTGCAAGAGGCAACATAAAGTAAGGGTTTGTCTCAAGCTGGCATCCACTTCCTCCCCCTTGTTGGAGGAAGTGGTGGATATACGCTCCTAACCCTAGTGAAAGGGATAGGATGGGGCTCTGTTGAGTAGCTCACCTGCATCTCGTCCTTATCCAGCAGGGTGACGACCGTGTCCCTCTACCCACAGGTAGCGGGGAAGAAAAAGATGGGAAGAGGAGCCAGTCACACTCTCATTCACTCATCCATTCTTACGGTCACACCATGACTCGATGCTGTTCAGCCTGCGAGGGTCTGGGTTCGCTACACAAAGTGTTGAGCAGCCATCACGGGTCCCAAGGAAAAAGATCCAAGGACCTGTGGGCAATATCCCGAAGGTAGAAGGAGGTGCATGTGGTCTGGTTGGACCAGACCCCTGCCTTCAGTACCTGCGCCACGGAGAAGTTCTTGCGGACAAAGCAGCATCTCCTTCGCATCGAAGGCGGTGAAGTCCATTAGGGAGGGGATTGTGAACGACTCGAACCAATCGTCAGGGACCGAAGGGTTCTGAGTCTTCGCTACGAAGTTCGGTACGAAATCGAGCGTCACAGATCCCCATCCCCTGGATGCTTGACTTCGCAGGAAAAGTCATGCAGTTTCCTCAGAGGAAAAGAAGGGAATAGTCGCATGACCTATCCCTCTTCTCGACTTCGGTGATGTCCAGTACCCATACTGATCTATCCGTCTGCAGCGAAGTGTCTCGCATCCTCCTATCCCCATGCAGCGAAGTTCTTCTCGGTAATGGATAGGACACCGCCACTCGATGGTGGGTGTCGATGGTATGGGTACTGGGACAAGCTATTAGGACAAAGTAATGATTGATCGGAACCACCGAACAAAGTCCACAGCGTAGTTCGTAACTGACTCGGGCGCTCTGACAGCTGCCGACTGACTGGTTCGGTAGTAAGGCAAGTTGTCTAAGCATCCGAGTAAGTCACGTGACTTTCGCCCTTTAAAGGGTTATGCCGAGAGACCAAACAAATAGTGTATTTGTTTGTCACCGATGCCGGACGGTGAGGTGATTATTCTCTTAAGGCATGTGCCCAACAGGCGAAAGCCAATTGCCTTCTAGAGACCGAGGTCCCTGAAGGCAAGACATTCTCATAGTTGTTGAATCTCAGCTAAGGAGAAACAACACTATGTGCCGTTGAAAATGAAGGTAGACATTGAATGCAACCTACGTCTTCACAGACGAATTGAGAGAAGGATTCTCAAGATTCAGAACCTGTGCTTACAAATGACTGAAAATGCTAACCGCTAATTCATTGCTGTCCGGTGAGGAGGAGACGTTGCAATGAAAGCGGGGCGCTCTTCAGTAATGAAAACACAGGGAAGAGCCGCCTGAAGAACTGCTTCTCATGGGCTGAACATTTGGAAGTAGAGCTGTCAGGTCGGAGAGAAGGCGATGTCTTCTGACACATCTGTTAATTCGGGGTGAACAATGAACAATTGCACACCTACGAATACGAGATATTTTGAAGAAAAATTCAGATGTCTGCAAAATCATTTGCATTATCGCAGTGCGATGCAGCGGGAGACTAGTACAGACTTCTGTTACCGTGCGGTAAACAGAAAGATGAAAGAGTCCAAGAGATATCTCTGTTGAAAATTCTCGCAATGTCGAAGGCGATGGAATCGAGCGTCACAGCAGTAGATGGTCCTTCATTATTGCGAGAATCCCCGTTAATCAGAGACCTAAGTCCATGATTGTTGGGCAGAGATACGGTTCGGTAGTCAATCAAAGCAGGGGGGAGAGAGACATAACTGACCGTGCATCTCGGAGGCCCAGCAGATACTGAGCTGCTATCAGGCAGTTCAATACGCAGTAGCTGAACTCTTGCTGACTCGTCATCCTGAGTTGCCAGGTAATCCATTATTCCACGAAGGAATGCGTTTGGCTAGAACCACCGAGCATAAAAGATATGCTCAAGCAATTATATTTAGGCGAAACGAATTTCGGTAAATACAAAAGCTGAAATGGTGTTGTCGTGACAAAAACCATAAGTATATAAAATTGTAACTGGAAACTCCTGGGAGGTTGCAGGCAGCCCCGAGTTGCAGTTCAATTAGAATACTCCTCGTCCAAGTCGCAATCCATAGAGTAACTAGGATATGCGCCTACCCCTCGGACAATTCAACTGCTTAGCAGAATCATGTCGCGAGGTTAATATACGTAGTATATTTGTAGGATTCTGAACAACGATCTCCGTCCTAAATTCTTTTCCTTCAAGAAAACAAAATAAGGATTGGAGATCGACCACCTTCGATCTCTATCAAAGAGAGTGAAGGAGAAGTCTTCCTCGAAGGAAAGCTTCAATGGTGAACAGAATACTGAAGACGATAGTTCAAGCCAAACTGGATGTTCCCGTCCGTTCTTCTCTATTCCAGGTTGGTCGCCTACTATGAGATACTCTTCTTCAGCAGCATTCTCCTTCCCAATGCTAGAAATTCCAGGAATTCGAGCATAGGCGAGGTTCCCGATTATCGCGTAACAATTATCGGGGATTCTCGTCTCGCTCACTTTGGACCATGGTCTCACTTAAGTGTTTGGATATCGTAAAAAACTCGAACACTCTGAATGCGCTAGAAATTCCGTAGAATTCTAAGCACTCTGCGAAATCCCCGCCGAATTCATCAAACGATATCGAGGATGGGGCAGGATCCCTCCTCAACGACCGGGGCTTACGTCAGGTAGGACCCGAAGGTCCCCCCCGTAGCGCAGTCCCGAACGTGGGATCCTACAGTGAAATCTCTGTAGGATCCCTCCCATTTCCCTCATAGCCGTAAGGAAAGAGGGAATGGGGGAGGAATTGGATACTCGCTCACCTTCCCAGTGGAACTAGCAGTTGGAGAAGAGTAGGAGCAGCCATCGCCGGCCTCTCAGAGTCTGGGAAAACGTATCGTCAGGAGAAAACGATTTCCTGAGGAGGGTTACGAACCCGCACTGTAGGTAAGGGTCTGCCGCCACTGTGAACGTCGTCTGAGTGGGGCTGATCAACACCTGACAGGAGAGAGGCGATACCGTCCTCCGACTCATTCCAGTCCTCGTCGAGGTCGAAACCTCTCAGGAGGACCGAAGGGGTATTTAAATACGGTATCCGAAGACACGTAGAAACGCCGCTGTCGCAGTAGAGGAGGTGGAAGTAGCTTGTTCGACCGGCCAGATCTGAGAGAGCCTTCTTATCCGGAGACGAGAGACTCTGGTTCAAGACAGAATCGGCAAGCTCTGATCGCGGCAGACCCACCGTCGGTTTGGGTTCCCTCTCGGGCCCCAAAACGACTCGAGCCGAGACGTGGGCTCTGCTGGTGGGAGCGGCAATCCTTCCCCGAGGTCGTTGCGCTGACGAATCAGCGCCATAACCTCGACAAAGTTCCTCTGGATTTCGGAAGTCATAGCATCTTGCAGAATAGGACCGTCAAGCCCCTCGAACAAGAGCATTCCGAGAACCTCCCCCTTAAGGAGGAGGAACTGCGATAGACCCCTCTCGGATTCCTCCTGCCACTTGCGCGTACGTCCTGGTCGGTCCGAAGATCGTACCTGGTACTTAAGGCGTCGTGACGGGAATCGTGCGGGGTATGCCCCTCACAATCACCCCGTGCTGTGCCTCGCTCTTCCTGGTGCAAACCGAGGAAGTTGCAGGCACGGGAGAGGAAGACATGATGCTCCTCTTTCGCTCGCTGGCAGAACCAGCGGGCTTGGAGGGCTGCAGGAGATCGCCAACTTGCAGGCCTAGTCGAGCCGTTTCCCAGGGAAACGGCTGGACCGAGAACAGCGGCCCCGATCTTGTGTGCAGAGGAGCTGCTGCTGGTCCCCCTATCCGCCCGGTCCCTGTGGGAGCAGCGGTCAGGAGACCTGCAGAGACCACTGTCGCGGTGAGACCGGTGCGTGTCCTCGCGGCGCGTCATACCGCTGGTACCAGCTGAGGCTGGCACCAACGATCGGGAGGGGGGAACCTCTTCCCAGCCTCAGCCTGTGGCTGGTCAGACACAGTCATGTCTACCAGGGTTACCAGCTGGTCGCTGCGAGAGCGGCCGCTGGTCTGGCGAGAGTCACATGAGCAGCTCTCACCAGCTTCTGCTCCGTGCCACGTCCCTGGCGCCGAGCGAACTCTGGCGCCAAAATTTTGGCTATACGCTCTCCTGCGGGAGATCGTATACTTGGAAGTTCTCGCGAACGAGAGTGACCGAGCCCGGAACTGCGTAGCGGCAGCGCCGCAAACACCAGGCGAGGAAGTACCGGTGGTAGTCGGTACGCCTCTGGTCCCCGTCTTCTTCTTCCTTGCGGAAGGGGAGACAGGCCCTGTTCCCGAAAGAGCAGGAGGACCGGCAGAAGAACCCACCCGTCCCACGGGAGTGGAATGAGCCATCGCCTCGTAGAATCATCGGCAGCCAGCGGGAACCTGGGTACTGGCGGCCGGTCCAGGGGCGAGCTGCTGGAACAGCGGAAGTTTGGGGCAGGCAACACGAAGAACACAGGTGGCGGCGGCATAACCCCCCTCGGTACGGCGGCGACCGGCCCTAGTAGCGGCAGACGGCGTCACCGACACAGCATGGGGAGTGTAGACCAGCGGGGGGAAGCAGCATAAGCGGCCGTAGAGGTAGTAGTGGAGACCGCTCCAAGGTCACCGCCCCAGACCTCACTAGACGCTGCAGCAGCCCATTGATGCTAGGCACGCCCTGCCGCCGCAGTGGTCCATACCTGTCCAAGGTCGTCTCCCACAGATGTAGCACCTGCGGTAGCACAGACAGATTAGTAAGAGGGGTTCCCTCACGCACGGGGGGGAGATATGCCCCACCCCGAACGCAAGGAAGACCCCAAATACAAAATACAACGAGGAAGCTGAGCGGGGGGCAGGAAAGAAGACGAAGAATCGGATACCAAGGGAGTAGCGGGAGAGCTTTCCGAAGCAGACCTTCGCTTCCCCTACCCCCGCACAGCAGTGAAAAGTAATATGAAAATGAAACAGAATACTGCACTTGCGATTCACTTCATAGAACTTAAAGGGGGAAAGATCAATTCCTGGGTAAGAGTGGAAACTTGATCCATAATAATATGATGCTATCATAAAATATATATGAAAATGAAACAGAATACTGCACTTGCGATTTCACTTTCACAGAAAATAAATCGTAAGGATCAATTGCCGGGTAAGAGCGGAAATTTATCCAAAATTAAATTTGATGCAATTAAATAAATGAAAATGAAAAGAATACTGCATTGCAAATCCACTTTCCTTGCATTCTATTCATACAAAATAAGAGGCTCGTGCCGAGCGCAATCATGCTCTCCGCAACGAACTCACAGGGCAAAAATATAATGATAAGAGTACTTACATTTTTCAATTACACACTTTCGCCCAAAATACATGACTCGGCACGAGCGCGCCCGCCCTTGGCACCGAGACATAATTCAAGGGTATCAATTTCATGAAAAGAGCGGAAATTGCCGCATCTACGGCGATAGCTCCATGTTGGCTCATAATTAAGTAATGAAAATGAAAACAGTGTACTTACAGTTTCATTTTCAAGTCAAACAAACCATTAGTAGAAAACACAATATAAACAAAGCATACGACGATGAAGCTGGCAGAGAGCGATGACGAACACGTCCTTCACACCCGAGGCCGAAAGCAAAAGTGATTTGTTTACCTCCCCGCCGCGCGACTGTCGGACAAGCAGTTAACTACCGTTCTCCCCTTGTTTGAAGCTTACGACCGTTCCAGCTGCCGCTAGCTAATTCCTATTGTTAAAGGACCGATGGTTTGTATTACGTATCGGAACAAATGCATTTTTTTAAAAGAAAGTAACTCAGTTGGGAAAAAAAGTTTTATTAATTAGTATTTTAAAGTAGGAACTTCACATGAAACACATTTGAAAGACAAAATAACCTTGTTTTAAGAATTTTTTTAATATTACACAGTATAAAACCATACTTAATTGAAAAACAAAGTATGTAACTAAACTTAAAGAAAAAAAATTAATATTTTAGGGGTCAAGGATGCTATGTTTAAAAGCCAAGGAAGTAGACACCGCTTTGATACTGTGCGCTCTCACTTTAATGCTTGGTAAAATGTCCTGGATCTGGGAATGTGCATCTCTAATTAAATCCCTTAACCCTTAAACGCCGACTGGACGTATTTTACGTCAAAATTTTTTGTCTCTCGGGTGCCGACTGGACGTATTTTACGTCGACATACAAAAGTTTTTTTAAAAATTCCCGGAAAAATACTTTTAGGCCTACCAGCTGAAAACTCTTGAATCACGCACCTTGGGGGATGCTGGGAGTTCACGGATCAAGGTGTTGTTTTGTTTAAAATCGTTACGCAGGCGCGCAAGCGCGAATTTCTTTCTTGCCGCACTAAAAAGTATCTGTGACACATCTCGAAAATTATTTCGTCACTTTGACATAATTTTTGTACCATTTTAAACATTAGCCCATTACATGAAGTATTATATATGAAAATGTTTGCATGATGAAAAATATACAACACAAAAATACTCATGATTGTAGCTTTTATCAGTTTTGAGATATTTTCATATAAATAACGATAAGTGCCAAAATTTCAACCTTCGGTCAACTTTGACTCTACCAAAATGGTCGAAAAATGCAATTGTAAGCTAAAAATCTTATATTTTAGTAATATTCAATCATTTACCTTAATTTTGCAACTAATTGGAAGTCTCTAGCACAATATTTTGATTTCTGGTGAATTTATGAAAAAACTTTTTCCTTTAGCCGTTACATAAAGTTTTATATATGGAAATGTGCGCAATTTCATGCACGATACAACTAAAAACAACCCATGGTTGTAGCTTTTATCAATTTTGAAATATTTTCATATAAAAAATGATAAGTGACAAATTTTCAACCTTTGGTCATCTTTGACTCTACCGAAATGGTCGAAAAACGCAATTGTAAGCTAAAACGCTTATGTTCTAGTAATATTCAATCATTTACCTTCATTTTGCAACAAATTGGAAGTCTCTAGCACAATATTTTGATTTATGGTGAATTTATGAAAAAAATAACATTTTCTTTACGTCCGTGCAGTAACTCTTCCGAAAAAATCATACGTGCGATTGTGGTAATGTTTGCACCATTTTAAATTAGCCGTTACATAAAGTTTTATATATGAAAATGTGCGCAATTTTATGTAGAATACAACAATAAATAATTGAAGGTTGTAGCTTTTCTCATTTTTGAAATATTTGCATATAAATCATGATAAATAGAAAAAAAAACCACGTTCGGTCAACTTTGACTCTACCGAAATGGTCGAAAAACGCAATTGTAAGCTAAAACTCTTACAGTCTAGTAATATTCAGTCATTTATCTTCATCTTGAAACAAATTCGAAGTCTCTAGCACAATATTTAGATTTATGGTGAATTTAAAAAAAAAAACTTTCCTTCCCTCCGCGCGCGGATTCTCCGCCACAAATCTCCGAAATGCTTACGTCCCATTCTCGGAATATTTGCTCCATTTCATATAAGGCATTTCATAGAGTTTTATATATGAAAATGTGCGCAATTTCATGTGGAATACAACAAAAAATATTTGAAGGTTGTAGCTTTTCTAATTTCCGAAATAATTGCATATAAAAAAAATATATAAAAAAATTTGACATTGTCAACTTTTAACTCGTCAGGTATGGTCAAAAACTGATATTGTAACCTAATACTCTTACAGTATAGTAATATTCAATCATTTGTCTTCATTTTGAAAGAAATTGGAAGTCTCAAGGACAATATTTAGATTTATGGTGAATTTTTGAAAAAAATATTTGTTTATGTCCGCGCGTTACGAATTCATGCATTATTTTGTGATAATATTTTCTCTGTGTTGCTTTTATCGTTTTACAAAGTGTTATATACCAAAATGATTGCAATTTAGTGTACATTACAATGAAAAAACAGTAACTTGTTACCTTTAACCGTTTTGCGCACAGCGCGATTTGAATACAATTATATATGAAATTTCGTTTTTGCGCTATCATATAGCCGGCAGAAACAAATTGAATAATGGCTGCCAGGTTGTTCCCCGTAGTGGACAGGGCTGTCACTTACATGTGAACAAGCTAAAAAAGTTGCTGCATAAGCACTACCACCAAGTTAAAAAATATTGCTGCATGAGGTAGATGTGTTAGCTGTGTAATTACTTGGTAAGTTACTTATTTGAAAATCCATTTTTACCTATGTTGAAAGTACAAAACATCTGGTCTTACCTTGGCCAAAATGTAACCATTTCAATGATGGGAGGAAAAATAATGGCAAGAGTTGAGGATGCGACAGCCCCCACAAGAGAGATGAACAACCCAATGTTTGGAATGGCAGCAGCAAGGATGACTGTAAATGAAAATAACATATGGACTTACTTTCATACATATCAACCTATGAAACAGGATTGCATTTACTGGAATTTTTCATATTATACTTGGAGTCTGCTTTAAATAAAATAATTTCATTAAAACTGTAGTTCTTTATGATTATAGTAATTAAATTATCTAAAAAGATGACAACAACGTTTCCTTATTTGATGTTTGAAAAATTTTACATATGCCGTTGGCTGGGGTTTGGTCATTCATTTAAATGTTTGTTTGTGCTGTCCTGCATTCATATTGAATGTTTACTTGGTAAGGCAGTCCTGCCTTCTTTGCATACCATGACTGTTTCATGTGGGCTAATGATAAAATTTCAATATCTGACTGAACGAATTCATTCAGTTGTGAGAAAAACCTTGTCAACTTATGTTTTGTAGGACGTAAAAGTTGGCAGAACAATTCCGTTCTCTTGTATGTAGATGATATGGTAATGTCCATTGACCGTTACCTACGTGATCGAAAGGCATTGCACAGACGTGTTGTTGATGACTCGTATACGGTTGTCACCACCTCACTGTTGGTCTGTTTTACATTATCGTAGGAGAAACTGTAACCACTGCCCAAATTCAGGCAGGCCCGAACGGGACTTGGACAGCTGTGGATGTGACTCGCACGACCATGTACGTGATTTGCACAGTGTATGCAACTCTCAAGGTCATGAACAATATGCACACGGGTGTGGGTGTGATTCGGACGACTGTGGATGTAGTTCGGTGCCATTCTAGATGTCCATTGTATATGATCTATCAATACTCTTCGCGTGACAATGAATGAGGCAGTGATCAGATGGGAATCGGTGCTTCAACATTGCATGGTCACAGGCCATCCCATTCTCTTCTCAACCCTTCATGTGAGTGAGGTTGATGGTCCATTGTTGGACACACCATCTTCAGAAAACTTCCACACCCTCCCGTGCAACGGCTGTGTTGATATATGGCCAAACGTCAGTCTTTTGCCACATCTGATGCTGTGCAAGCTCAAAAAACAAACCTGATCTCTCCAATGAGAGTGAGAACATGAAAGACATTGAGATGCTGAGGAGTGAGGCTGACTGGAAGACAAACTGCACGTACGTGCATGTCTTCACGGACTCGGAGATGCTACAGGAGATGGTCTTGAAAGCTGGAATGGCGACCAGAGGGCCTCCTGGTAGAGCATGAACATGGAGAAGTTCTGACGGGAAAAGCTCTTGCAACCGCCGTATTGATGACCATGCCCAGACAGAGAATCCTTTGACTGGGTACGAGGTTTGACTTTTCCTGGTTGACCACAATGCCCAGTTCCAGACAAAACCAAAGCAGACGATCATTGTCCTGCGGCAGCTTCTCCCTAGAACCTGCCAGGACAAACCAATCGTCAAGATACCACAGCAAATGGATCCCATGAACATGGGCCCAACTTGAGATGAGAGAGAAGACCCTTGTGAACACTTGATGGGCTGTGGTCAACCTGAAGCACAGGACTTTGAACTTGAAGACCTTGTCTCCAAGAGAGAAGCAAAGGAACTTCCTGGGTGATGGATGAATAGGAATCTGGAAGTATGCGTCCCTCAAGTCTATTGAAAGCATGAAGTCACCTTCCCTCACAGCTGCCAACACCGAACGTGGGGTCTCCATCTTGAACCTTGTCTTCCTGATGAAGTGATTCAAGGTGGATAAGTCGATCACAGGTCTCCAACCTCCCGACACCTTGGGCACCAAGAAGATGTGACTGTAAAACTCACTCCCGAGACGGACGCACCACTTCCTCTATCACATCCTTGTCCAGCATCTTCTGCACTTCCTTCCGGAGAGCCAAGAACTTCAGAGAATCTGGAGGATATACCCTCCTAAGCAGCGGCTTGTCTGAGAGAGGGGGGAGAAAAGTCGAATGGCAGTAGATACCCTGCCCGAAGAACATCTACCACTCCCTTCTCCACCCCATAACTGCCACTTAGCCCAATGGCCCACCTGGCACCCCCCCAAACCCATGGCACAGGAAAGGGAGAGGTGCCTAACCTACCGACGACCCCCTTTACCTCTGCCCCTGGGGCCCCTTCTCAGCTTAAAGGAACGGGAGCGAAAGGGAAGTTGGTCATCTGACCTAGGCTGGGAGGAACGGGGAGGCCCTGCCGAAACCGAACTCCTTGACAGCCTACCAGGTGACTACCTTTGTGACTGCTGCTGGGCCAGGGGAGGAGGAGGAGGAGCTGGACGTCTCCGAGGACAAGACTCTGACTCAGACACAGCCTGGATAAAGCCGTGTCTCTTCTAATCAGGAGAAGGTTAGCCAATAAATTAACACTGAAGTGAGCAAGATACAAAAACGCCTTGCTTCTGGACTGCAACAAACTGGCAAGAGAGGAAGTACTCACCAACCCCTCAGGGGACATGTCAGAAGCTATCTTGGCAATGACCGTTGACCAGAAGTCCAGCCAAGAAACCGTCTGCAACATGGAGGCTGCCATAGACTCCAACGCCGAGGCATCCTGTGGAGACAAGGATGGAGCCACTGACCTCACCTGCTCCAAAGTCAATCCTGGCTTCAGACGAACGACATCTCGGTTAAGATGACATGACATCAAATATGCAGAGTTTGTAGCATAGTACTTCCTATGCCTCGTGAGAGGTGGGGGTAGCAACTTGGCCGAGCCCCTAGAGTGATGCGAACCGTCCCGATCTGAAACGGAGGCGTTAACCTTATGCAAGACTGACTGGATATGTCCCGACATAGGAAGCTGAAACGATGACTTGGGATCCTGCGTAGCTCCCAGCAAGGCTTCCAAGCAGGAAGGAGTGAAAAATGACCGAGCCTGAGTCCTACTCTCCAAATTGTTGAATCCATGAATGAGACTGACAACTTCTGTAAAGGAAGACAAAAACTTTGGCGTGTCTCCCTCCTCCTGCTCCGGCAACGGAGACCGACGACGAAAAGGATGTGCAGCCTAAAACACTGACTAACCTGTCTGGGCTGGATCCAAGCGCCAACTCCTGTGACGAACCAACCACAACACTAAGGACATCACTACACACTCTCCCAACAGATGACACTCTTAACATGGCCATGTATGAGCACGTGTGGGGCAGACATACGAACATGTGTTGGTGAGGAATCCCGAACACTCGAGATAGAATGAGAATTACTCGGATTTGAACTCCTGGAAGTACCAGGGGGAGGGGCAGGCAAACATTCCTGCTGCACCAACTCCGCGCTCAAAACCCTCAACCTCTTGACAAGCGCCTTGAGATCCTTACGGCGACAAATAGGCCCAGAAGAAGGAGGAGCGGAAACACCTGCAACATGTGCACGAATGAGGGAGGTTGCAACACACTCGCAATTTGATGCAGAGGACGAAGCAGTCACTGCAGATCGCTTAGGGGAAGATATACAATGGACCCCCTCTTTTCGTGTTCTCCAGCTTCGCGGATTTCTCTCAGATGTTTCCTCGCATTATTCGTGGAAAATTTGCGCATTCGCGGTATTTTTCTGAGAAATCTCCACAAATTCCTGGTTTTTTTATCAATTTCATCATAAAATGCACTTTTTGTGATAAAACTATTAAAAAAAACCAGGTATAAAAATTTTTAGTGGGTTTTTCTTGAGTTTTAACTAACAAAATAGGAGGTTTTATAGGGGTTCCAACTACTATTCACAGGTTCTAACTATTCACAGGGGGGTCTGGTACGCATCCCCCGTGAATACGGGGGGATCAGTGTACTAACACTCTCAGTAACACCAACACTCGCAGGAACACGGACGTGCTGCTCCTCACTCGCAGACGAAGAAAGAGCAAAGTCTTTAGCCTTCCAACGCTTGATATGCCGATGCGGTGGAGATGGAGGGAGAAGGAGAGGAAGATAGCACTGGCTCCTTACACAATCTCTTCTAAGGAGGCGGGGGTGATGCAACACACTTGCTTCCAGTCGTCCCAGCCGACGTGGCAGCATACTTATCTTCTAAAACAGAATCCAATCTCTTAAGAACCACCTGGCATAAAGCCTCAGATGGATCAGCAAGAGAAGGGGCCGACGACATGTAAGGGAGATGCAGCGAACTGGATGGCAGAGATGATGTCATGGCAGCAAACAATGACATAGACAAGCGAGGCAGTGCAGCAGAGACAACTGGGAGTGACGTCAACGTCACGGCTTCCCCGTGATCAGAACGGGAAGCAGACGCCACTGGCAGAGGGATACAAAATGACTGACCCCGTGACGTTACTAGCGGGGCTGACGCCACAGCTTCCCTCTGACTCGAAGAATTGGCAATCGTCACTGGCGGAGCAATACAATATGGCTGACCTCAGCTACCCATATGGAAGACGAGGCCAGGAGGGGGGAGGGCCTGGACAGCATGAGGAGGGGGTTAGTGAGCATCCAAGAAGTGCGTCAGCAAACCTTCAAAAGACGTGGACCCCATAGCCCAAGCGTCCCCAAAAGCGCCACCATTTTGGACGCCTTCGACTCTGCAATAAAAGCCATTGGTGAAGAAGCCCCCTCCCTCTCAGGAATCAAATTATTGTATATACTCGTGTATCATGTGACTTTAGAAGCCCTAATTTTGGAGCCAATTTTAAGGGGGTCGCATCTTCCATGCAATATAAAATTCCAGTGTGTAATAATCACATATTAGTATCGTATGATAAAATACAAACATCATGGATATGCATCTTTTCCATGGATCTTTTACGAAGCTGTGCTTTACTTCACTGCATTGAATAATATATGTATTTTCATACAGTAAGTCCTCGGGTTACGATGGTCTCGACTTACGATGTTTCGTGGTTACGAACGCGCCCCCATAAAAATATAAAAATAATATTTTGCGTCGTTCCGTCTTACGCGGTTTAGCGTCCGTAAGCAAACGTAAACAAACGCGAACTATTGTTCCAGGCGCACGGCGGAAGAATACGCTTTGTGGGGGAGAGGACGGCGTCGCTTCGCTACGCTCAGTCCTCGTCCATACGCCATTTTGGTTGTTTACACTGCCTCTCTCTCCCTCGTGTTGTATCGTTTTTTGTAACTTTTTGCTCTTTGTTATGGCTCCCAAGCGCAAGGCGGACTCTTCTGATGTAGTGCATCGAAGAAAAGAAAGGCCATCACCATGGAAATTAAGTGGACATTATAAAGCGATCCGAGAAGGGAGAAACGCCAACAAACATTGGCCGCTCGCTTGGCCTTAGCCGTTCGACCGTTGCTACCATTATCAAAGATAAAGAGCGCATCGTTGAACATGTGAAAGGATCTGCTCCTATGAAAGCGACAGTGATAACTAAGCAGCGTAGTGGTCTAATAATTGAAATGGAAAGGTTATTGGTGCTTTGGTTGGTTAAGACCAAAATCAACGGCGTATCCCAGTCAGCCTTATGGTGATTCAGGAGAAGGCGAAAAGATTGTTTGAAGCGTTGGAGGTTCTTTTTCTCTTCACTAACCTCCCCCAGTCTCTCCAGCACCGCAGCTTCCTCTCCAGTGTGCAAGCCAATCAAACTAATAAAGGTAAGGAATTGTTCTCTCGTTGTTATTGATAGGTATTTACATTAATCATGTGGTATTTTTTCAATGTTCCGACTTACGCTGAAATTCGTGTTACGATGCATCGTAAGAACGGATCAACGTCGTAACTCGAGGACCCCCTGTATTACTATTTCTTTGTATCATAAAATATAAACATAGCAATATGACAATTTGTCCAAAATTGCATTTTTCCTAACTATACAAACCTGAGGTCCTTTTACAATAGGAAGGTTACTAGCGGCAGCTGGATAGGTCGTAAGCTTTCAAACAAGGGGTTCGGTAGTTAACTGCTTGTCCGACAGTGCGCGTGCCGCGCGACTGGGAGGTGAAGAATCACTTTTGCTTTAGGCCCAAGCAAAAACTGCAGAGTGAGGGGTGGCATGAGGTGGGACTATGTGTAAAAGGACCTCAGGTTTGTATAGTTAGGAAAAATGCAATTTTGGACAAATTGTCATTTGTTCCGACACGGGATACAAACCTTTCGGTCCTTTTACAATAGGAAGACTCACTTCTTGGTGGGAGGAATCTGAGTCTTTTGTGAACAGACTGGTGTTCGCCCAACCTTGGAATGCCTCCCTGGTCATAAGAGCGAGGGAGGGATCCAAGCCTCTGTCCGATTGATCGGGGTGTGCACCGCAGGATCAATGGTCAGACCTCTGGACCAAGTACTAAGAGAGAGCCAAGCGTATCTCTTCGTACCAGCAAGCAAGAACAAGTTCCTGTTTGCAAGAGGGAATATAAAGTTATGGGTTTGTCTCTTGTTGGCATCCACTTCCCCCCCTTGTAGGGGGAAGTGGTGGATATTCTGCTCCTATCCCTAGTGAAAGGGATAGGATGGGGCTCTGTCATATAGCTCACCTGCATCTCGTCCTTATCCAGCATGATGACGACTGTGTCCCTCTGCCCACAGGTAGAGGAGGAGAAAAAGATGGGAAGAGGAGCCAGTCACACTCTCATTCACTCATCCATTCTTACAGTCACACCAGGACTCGATGCTGTTCAGCCTGCTAGGGTCTGGGTTAGCTACACAACGTGTTGAGCAGCCACCACGGGTCCCAAGGAAAAAGTATCCAAGGACCTGTGGGCAATATTTTGAGGGTAGAAGGAGGTGAAGGTAGTCTGGTTGGCCCAGACCCCTGCCTTCAGGACCTGCGCCACGGAGTTCTTGCGGAACGCAAGGGAGGGACCAATGCTCCTGACTTCGTGGGCTCTCGGACGGAACGTACGGATGTCGTCACTACCATCAGCCTCGTACGCTCTCCTGATCACCTCAAGCAGCCAGAAAGAAAGTGTGTTCTTGGATACTTCTTTCTTGGTTACCCCGGTGCTAACGAAGAGGCGTTGGCACTCAAGCCTGAGGTGTTGAGTTCTCTTCAGATAGCGCCGTAGCGCCCTCACAGGACAAAGCAGCATCTCATCCGCATCATTATTGGTGAAGTCCATTAGGAAGGGGATTGTGAAAGACTCGAACCTGTCGTCAGGGATCGACGGTTTCTGAGTCTTCGCAACGAAGTTCGGGATGAAATCGAGCGTCACAGATCCCAATCCCCTGGAATGTTTCACATCGAAGGAAAGACCATGAAGTTCCCCTACTCTCTTTGCCGATGCCAGGGCCAGCAAGAAGAGGGTCTTGAGGGTCAGATCCCTGTCTGACGACTCTCGGAGTGGCTCGAAGGGTCTTCGAGTCAAACTCTTAAGGACGAGAGTCACGTCCCACTCAGGGGGCCTGAGTTCCCTGGGTGGGCAAGACCTTTCGAAGCTCCTCATGAGCAAGGACATCTCAAACGAGTTCGAAATGTCCAATCCCCTCAGTTTCAGGACTAGTGCCAGGGCGGCTCTATATCCTTTCACTGTGGGGACTGAGAGGAGCTTCTCTCGGCGAAGAAACACGAGGAAATCTGCTACCTGCTGAAGAGTGGCTCTGAGAGGAGATAGACCCTGTCTACGACACCAACCACAGAAGACGGCCCACTTCCCCTGGTACACAGCTGCAGAGGACTGTCGGACGTTTCCAGCCATCTCTGTTGCTGCGCTACGAGAAAAGCCTCTCGTTCGCATGAGATGGTGGATAACAGCCAGCCGTGAAGTTGTAGAGACTGGACTGCTCGGTGGTACCGTTCTACGTGTGGCTGGGCGAGAAGGTTGTGCCAATGGGGAATCTCTCTCGGTGCTTCTGCGAGAAGAGCCAGCAAGTCCGGATACCAAATGGCCTGAGGGGAGCCACCAGGATCATCCTGAGATTCGGGGTGGTCAGCACTCGACTGATCACCTTGCGAATCAGGCGGAACGGGGGAAAGGCGTAAACGAAGAGGTTGTCCCACGGGTGTTGAAGAGCGTCCTCTGCAGCTGCCCATGGGTCCGGCACAGCTGAAAAGAAAACTTGAAGTTTCCTGTTGTGCCGGGTGGCGAACAGATCCACAACTGGACGCCCCCACAGGTCGAAGAGCCTTTCCGCCACGTCCTGGTGTAGGGACCATTCGGTTCCTATCACCTGATCCCGACGGCTGAGCTTGTCTGCTACTACATTCCTCTTCCCTGGAATGTAGCGGGCTGACAGCTCTATTGAGTGAGCCACGGCCCACTCGTGCACCTGCCGTGTAAACTGATACAACGGGAGAGACACAAGGCCCCCCTGTTTGTTGACGTAAGCCACTACCGTGGTGTTGTCGCACATCAACACCACTGAGTGTCCCACCAAGCGGTCCTGGAACTCTTGGAGAGCGAGAAACGCTGCCTTGAGCTCTAGGACATTGATGTGAAGGTGCTTGTCGCGATCGTCCAACACTCCTGAAGTCAGCAACTCCTCCAGGTGTGCGCCCCATCCCTCGTTTGATGCATCTGAGAACAGCAGCATCTCCGGGGGGAGTGCGTAGAGGCACTCCTCTTAAGAGGTTCCTGTCGTCGAGCCACCAGGCTAGGTCCTGCCTTACCTCCAGCATGAGGGACACGGGGAAGTATGGTGGGTCCGTCGCCTGTGACCAACTCCCCTTTAGTCTCCACTGAAGAGACCATAGGTGAAGGTGAAGACGCCCGCGAGGGACTAACTTCTCGAGTGACGACAGGTGGCCGATCATGACTTGCCATTACTGAGCTGCCTGTTCCTGCCAAGACAGGAACTGGTCGACTGCCTCCCTGAATCTGCTGATCCGCGAGTCGGCGGGGAAGACTCGCCCTGCTACCGTGTCGATCAGCATACCCAGGTACTTCATCCTTTGCTAGGGTTCAAGATCGGACTTCTCGAAGTTCACCATGATCCCCAGATCGCGGCAGAACTCCAGTAGTCGATCCCTGTCCTGCAGCAACTGCGAGCAGGAGCTTGCCAGGACTAGCAAATCGTCGAGATACCTCAGAAGACGTATCCCGTGCGAATGGGCCCAAGCAGACACCAGAGTGAACACTCGCGTGAACACCTGTGGGGCGGTTGAGAGACCGAAGCAAAGTGCCCTTAATTGGTACACCGTCCCGTCGAGGATGAAGCGGAGGTGCTTTCTGGAAGATTGATGGACGGGTATTTGAAAATACGTGTCCTTCAGATCCACTGAAAGCATGAAATCGTTCTCCCTGATGGAGTCGAGCACGGAACGTGCCGTCTACATCGTGAACCGAGTCTGGTGAACAAATCGGTTCAGGGGAGAGAGATCTATAACCGGGCGCCAGCCCCGTAGACTTTTCCACCAGGAAAAGACGACTGTAGAAGCCCGGTGACTGATCCGTGACGATCTCTACAGCTCGTTTGCTCCGGATGGTCTTGATCTCCTGTCGTAGTGCCACGTCCTTCGATGATCCTGGAACGTAAGTCTGCAGATGGACCGGGTTGGAGGTGAGGGGTGGCCGAGATTCGAAGGCTAGATATCCCTCCCGAAGGACATCTACTTTCCAGGTTTCGGCGCCGTAGCGCTGCCAAGTTGCCCAATGGCTCACCAGGCAACCCCCCCACTTCTGGCAGCAGGTGAGGAGGAACGCCGTCCCTAGCATTTCCCCCCTTTCCTCGACTTCTTCCCTGCCCCCCCTCGTGAGAAGGACGGCTGGGAGGAGGGCTGGTTACGGCCCCCCTTGGCAGAAGTCGAGGAAGACAGAGTCTTTCCTCGGGGCTTCGATGAGACAATCGTCTTAGCAGCCGAGGAAGCCCTAGCTGAGCTCTTGGGCTTGGCCGCAGTTCGAGGCTGCCCAGAAGCCTTCGAAACTGCCTGGTGAACAAGACGGTCACTGTCGTCAGTGCGCCGTCTGTCCACTGCAGCGTCCACCATCTCTCCAGGGAAGAGAGAGGAGGAACTCCGTACTGGTCCGTTGCGTAGGCCCAACGCCGCCTCACGCCCAGCCGCCCTGGATACTTGCCAGGTTGGCCCACAGGTTTGCCGTCTGGTGGGCGAGGAAGGAGATGGCTCTTCCTCCAGACAGACAAAGTCTCCTAAAAGCCGAGTCTTCTTCGGGGGAGATTCTCCCGGAGTTGGCTGCGACCTTAGACACTGTGAGGGACCACAGGTCTAACCAGGAGATGGCCTGGAAAGCTGCCATAGCGGTAGATTCCAGGCCTAGTGCCTCTTGCTGCGAGAACCAGAGGCTCTCAGACAGGAGCTGCTGCAGAGACACACCCGGAGTTAGCCTGGCTAACTCTGGGTTCACCTGTTTGGGCGGCACTGGATCCTCTGAAGGCACGTAAAAACGCCGCTGTCGCAGCAGAGGTGGTGGAAGCAACTTGTTCGATCTGCCTGACCTGAGAGAGCCTTCCTGTCCGGAGACGAGAGACTCTACCTGGTTCAGAACAAAATTGGCAAGCTCAGACCGTGGCAACCCCACCGTCGGTTTGGGTTCCCTCTTCGGGCCCCAAAACGACTCGAGCCAGGACGTGGGCTCGGATGGTGGGAGCGGCGATCCTTCCCCAAGGTCGTTGTGCTGACGAATCAGCACAATAACCTTGGCAAAGTTCCTCTGGATCTCGGGAGTCACAGCATCTTGTGGAGTAGGACCGTCAAGTCCCTCGAACAAGAGCACATCCCGAGACCCTCCCCCTTCAGGAGGGGAACGGCGACAGACCCCTCTCGGTCTCCTCCTGTCACTTGCGCGTACGACCTGGTCGATCCAAGGACCGTGCCTGGCACGTACGGCGTCGTGACGGGATCGTGCGGGGCACGCCCCTCACGATCACTCTGCAATGCCTCGCTCTTCCCGGTGTAACCCGAGGAAGTTGAAGGCACGGGAGAGGCAGACCTGATGCTCCCCTCTCGCTTACTGGCAGAACCAGCAGGCTTGGAGGGCTGCAGGCGATCCCTAACCCGTGGTGGTGATCGAACTGCAGGCCTAGTCATGTCAACCCGGGTAGCCAGCTGGTCGCTACGAGAGCGAGAGCTGGCCTGGTGAGAGTCGCCTGAGCGGCTCTCACCAGCCTTCCGCTCCGTGCCAAGAACCAGGCGCCGAGCGAGCTCTGGCGTCTGGTTCTTGGCTGCACGGTCACCAGTAGGCGACTGTACACTCGGTACCTCTCGCGAACGAGAGGCCGAGACAGAACCTGGTGCAGCGGCAGAGCCCCTGACACCAGGAGAGGAAGTACCGGTGTTAGCCGGTACCCCTCTGGTCCCCGTAGTCTTCTTCCTTGCGGAAGAAGAGACGGGCCCCGCTCCCGAAGGAGCAGGAGGACCAGCGGAAGAACCCCCCGTCCCACCGGAGTGAGACAGGCCCTGAGAAGCTCCCGAAGGAGACTTCTTAGGAGGGGAGGAGGCAGCCTTCTTCTTCCTCGGCTGTGAAGCCTTGGAAGTCGAAGGGGGAGAGGCGGCAGACAATGACGACACCTTCCTCCTCTTCCTCTTCTTTTTTGTCAGCTTCCTCAGGACAGACGTTAAGTTTGCCATCCAGGGCAGAGCCGGGGCTGCTGTTGCCGAAGCAACAGGGCCCGGACGCACCAATGTCCAATGTCTGGTGCAGCAACGCCACGAGCAGGGACGACATCGACAGGTGCGGACATCTCAGGAACAGCAGGAACATCAGGAACGGCAGGAACTACAGGAACGGTCAGCACAGTCTGGGTAGGTATGGCAGGTACGGCAGTCGGCGCAGGCATCACAGGAGGCGGAGCCACAGCCAGCGACATCCTGGGTACTGGCGGCAGGTCCAGGGGCGAGCTTTTGGGACAGCAAAAGGCTGGACGCAGCAGCACGGCGAACCTGGGCGGTGGCGGCACGCCCCCCCTCGGTACGGCAATTGGACCCTGTACAGCGGCTGTTGGCGAGACAGACACCACATGCGGAGAGTACACCAGGTGAGGGGGGGCGGCGTACCCTGGAGTTGACAAGGTGGTTGTCGTAGTGGTCACCGTTGCATGGGTGACCACAGCAGACCCAGCCAAATGATACAGCAGCCCCTGGACACTAGGCACACCCTGCAAGCCCAAAGACACCCACACCTGACCAAGGCAAATAATGAAATTGAAAATGGAGCTGCTGCAGGGCCTGATGGAGTTCCTGCTATTTTGTTAAAGAAAGTAGTTCATTCTATCGCAAAGCCACTTGCAATATTATTAAGACAAAGTGTAGATACAGGCAAGATTTATGATGAGCACAAATTAGCATATATCACCCCTACTTTCAAAAGTGGATCAAGACTAGAGGCAAGTAATTATAGGCCTGTGAGTCTAACATCACATATTATGAAAGTGTATGAAAGGGTAATGAAGAAAAATATTATGAAACATTTAATAAAAAATAATTTGTTTAATATAGGACAACACGGTTTCGTACCCGGAAAAAGTACACAAACCCAACTGTTAGTCCACCGTGAGAACATATTCAAAAATATGAAAAGTGGAAATGAAACAGATGTGGTTTATCTAGACTTTGCAAAAGCTTTTGACAAAGTAGACCATAATATATTAGCGAAGAAAATTAGAAAATACAATATCGTAGATAAAGTAGGAAGATGGTTAAAAGAATTTTTACACAACAGAAAACATAGTTATTGCAAACAACGAGAAATCGGATGAAGCCAAGGTAATATCCGGTATGCCACAAGGTACGGTGTTAGCTGCAATACTGTTTGTTATTATGATTGAAGACATAGACAGTAATGTTAAGGATTCGGTAGTGAGTAGTTTTGCTGATGACACAAGAATAAGTAGAGAAATTACTTGTGATGAAGATAGGAATGCTCTACAAAGAGACCTTAACAAAGTATATGATTGGGCAGAGGTAAATAGGATGGTATTTAACTCTGATAAATTTGAATCAATAAATTATGGAGACAGAGAAGGAAAGCTATATGCATATAGGGGACCTAATAATGAGACAATCACAAATAAGGAAGCAGTTAAAGACCTTGGTGTGATGATGAATGGGAACATGTTATGCAATGATCAAATAGCAATTCTTTTGGCAAAATGTAAAGCAAAAATGGGAATGTTGTTACGGCACTTCAAAACAAGAAAAGCTGAACACATGATTATGCTTTATA
Source organism: Macrobrachium nipponense (assembly GCF_015104395.2). Classification (NCBI taxonomy): domain Eukaryota; kingdom Metazoa; phylum Arthropoda; class Malacostraca; order Decapoda; family Palaemonidae; genus Macrobrachium; species Macrobrachium nipponense. The sequence goes on along the minus strand of NC_087203.1, from coordinate 66,919,140 downwards.
AAACATATGTTCGTAGTCCACTTGAATATTGCAATATGATATGGTACCCACACTATCAAAAGGATATTGCACAAATAGAGAGTGTACAAAGGTCCTTTACAGCTAGAATAGAAGAAGTTAAGGACCTTGACTACTGGGAAAGACTACAATCCTTAAAATTATATAGTCTAGAAAGGAGAAGAGAACGTTACATGATAATTCAGGCATGGAAACAGATAGAAGGAATAACAGAAAATATCATGGAACTAAAAATATCAGAAAGAGCAAGCGGAGGTAGATTAATAGTGCCCAAAACTATACCAGGACAAATAAGGAAAGCACACAGGACATTAATCCACTACGCACCAGCATCGATAATGCAGTCTCTATTCAATGCGTTGCCAGCTCATCTGAGGAATATATCAGGAGTGAGCGTAGATGTGTTTAAGAATAAGCTCGACAAATATCTAAACTGCATCCCAGACCATCCAAGATTGGAAGATGCAAAATATACCGGAAGATGTACTAGCAACTCTCTGGTAGACATTAGAGGTGCCTCACACTGAGGGACCTGGGGCAACCCGAATGAACTGTAAGGTCTGTAAGGTAAGGTCATCCCTTGCGGCAGAAGCACCTGCGGAAGCAACAGTCGGGTGATTAGGGGGGGTTTCTTGCTGCAAGGGGGGGGGGGGGGGGGAAACAAGCCCCACCCCGAACGGACAGAAGACCCCGAGTACAATTGAACGTCGGGGTACCGAGCGCCCTCCTCCACACTCGACAGATCAGGTGAGGAGAAGGACCTGGATACCACCCCCCCCCCCAAAGGGGAAGGTGCCATACGTGGGAGCTGAGCAGGGGGCAGGAGAGACGACAAAGTATCCGTCACCAAAGGAGTCGCGGGAGAGCTTTTCGATGACTCCTTTGCAGGCCTTCGCTTCTTCCTACCCTCATACAAGCCCCACTGCACCTCCGACTAATTCTCACAAATTACACACAGCTCAGTGCGAGAACACTCACGCCCCTGACACCGAGCACATAATGCATATGGATCAATTTCAGGGAAACTGCGGAATTTCCCACATTTACGCCCTTCAGTCCCGGGCACAGTCGCCGGATAATCGGAGGGCGCAGAGAATCCATGACCCTTTATTCACTTTCACAAATAATGAAAACAAAAATAATTGTACTTACAATTTCAGTTTCACAATGCAAACAGGAAAAGAAAACACAACCATAAGAAAGCACAAACAACGATGAAGCGGGCAGAGAGCGTTGATAAACATGTCCACACGCCAGGCCGAAAGCAAAAGTGATTCTTCACCTCCCAGTCGCGCAGCGCGCGCACTGTCGGACAAGCAGTTAACTACTGAATCCCTTGTTCGAAAGCTTACGACCTATCCAGCTGCCGCTAGTAACCTTCCTATTGTAAAAGGACCAAAAGGTTTGTATCCCGTGTCGGAACAACAATGTTTTGGTTTGGAAATCAGCTGAGGGAGACTGTGAAGTAAGTTTGTTTTGCTGTATTGAACTCATATCAGAGCAATTTTCTTGTTTCTAGTTAGCACAAATGAATCTCAAGATACTCTTAAATATATGGGACAAGGTTATTTTACCTTATACGATGTGTTTTCAAGTCGAAATATCTCTTAAAAATGTATCGTTTGTGAACTAAATGTAGTTATTTTTTTCATCAGTAGAAGGTGCTGGGGGCATGTTTATTGTGTAAACAAAAATCAATAGATTCGTTTGATATTTTCACTTTATTTCATCAAAATACTACGAGCTTTATGTTTATATCTTTTATTGGAGTGAAAACAGTAAAATATGTTCTTTCATGGCCAATCAAATTTAGCAGTAGTATATGCCCTTGCTGATCTTTTATCCATAGCGAGTAAGGATACAGTCATTTGTAACATAACTACGGTAATTTTTAAATATCGTACGATGTTTGAAACGCAAGCAAAAAGGCTGTTGTTATCAGATTGGTTGTTCATAGCAAATCAGCTGTTTCTGGCTGTATGCATTTTCAAAACAAATACATCATTACCAACTATACTTCTGGCATTTGCTTTTACTCTTTTAAACTTCACTGGAATATGGGATAGATTAAGAGATGGAGGAAAAGGGGTTAGCTTAACTAAAGAGGAGGAAAAGAGGTTAGCCTATTCTTATTTGAGCTCATAAATTTAACTCGCACGATATGTTAGATATGTGATAAAATAATTTTTTAAGGGACAAAATTTGGGGGTCGCATGATATGCGCGATCACTTGTTAGGCGAGTATATACGGTAACTCCCAAGGAAGAAGAGGCGATTTTACATACATCAGCCTGAGGGCCTCCTGATACTTCCAATCCATGGAAGAGAAGGAAGGGGACAAAGGCACAACACTAGCATGGGGTGTGACAGCAGCAGGAGACAAAGCATCGGAAAGAGGAGAAGAAAACCCCTCCCACGAAGGAAGAGTAGAAACCCTACGATGCTCCCTCTTACTATAAAATAACTTCCACTGCTCTCTAGGCCATGCACGGCATTCCATGCAGTGATTTGTTATTGTACAAACATTAGAACGGCACCTACTACAAGTGACGTGTGGGTCCGTCACAGCCAAAGCCAAAAATCAAGAACACGGAAAACCTGGAGTTCTGGGGCAAACATGTTGATGAGGCCGAGAAGGAGCAGAAGCAGCCATAATAACAGCACACACACTCAAACACAAGCGATAACGGGCAATGAACTGGGTAAAGGCCGAGAGAGGTCAACCACAACTCTCGTCCAGGTGGTTTTAAGAAAGACTGACGCTGTGGTGTGGGTGCGTGGTCCTTAACCACTCTTCACCCGATATACACACGCATTGCCAGATCTCACAAGATTCCTTGCTTTCATCTGCGATTTAACCAGATCCAGCTAGGCACTAGAAATTATCCTATTGTTAAGACCGAAGGTTTGTTTGCGAAATGAACAACTACAGTTTTAAACTTTAGAAGGAATTAAACAGAACATGCAAATATACTGTACCCCTTTGTGTTATTGTTGCTACTGTTATGGTGGCTGTTTGTTGTACTCATCATTATCATCTTTATTACTGTTCAACCAGACCACTGAGTCACAATAACAAGACCCACACAAGTAGCATGAAGGATTTGTTTTTAAATGAATAAAAAAAATTGAGCATTTAGAGGAGTGTGGGAAGATATCAAAAGCAGTATATGAAAGGTAAATAGTTAAAGCCCATTGAAGCTGGGGCTAAAGAGATGCATCAAAGAACCTTTAGTACTGCCCACACTAAGCCAAGCAAGGTACACTGCAAACACTAACCTCCACAGGCAATAACTCATTCATGACTGCATAAAGGCACATACTGTATTACTAAATATTTGAAAAAATGATCAGCAAAGCAGATAAACAACAACCAAAGGTAAAAAAAAAAATTACTTACATGTAATTAAGACTAGGACGGCTCTAAAGGCATACTCTCCTATTCTTTTCGCCTTTGATGAATGAAACCTTGATCGTAAATGTGGCCACATGATTTCAGCTGGGACATAAAGCATCAGAGAGTATGTCAAGAATATGGCAACTGCCATCAGTATTTTTACCAACTGAGCAAGGCTGAAAACACAGATTTCCCAATTAATTCAGTAAAATAGTAAGATTCAAAACAAATTAGAAAGCCAATGATAATTAAATACAGTACAATAAGATTTTTAGCTGATACACAAAGTATCATTTTTACAATCTATAAGTACACTGTCCTATCTAATTTTAAATTGATAGCAATCAACATGTAAAGGCAACAAAACAAGTCTAATATAATGTTTAACACGAAAGCAGAAAAATACTGTTTAATTTCCTAACTTGGGAAGCTGGTATAATATACTACTACTGTAATGGTATTAAAAGTCACACAGTTCAAATGGAACTGGCAACCCAATGCTCCCATTTTCCCCAAAAATACATATCAAAAAATAAAAAATAAAAAATATTAAGCCCATAAACAACAATTCCTTCCATATAATCATGGTTGATTCTCTTGCTGCCTTTTCAATCTGGCCTCACACACTACAATGACAACTGATGCCCTAGATCTGATCCAAGATAATTCTCCTCCTATAGTGCCCCTTCACCTTTAGTCCTTGTGCATGACAGGCCTCAAAATTCCTCCAAAAACAATAACAGCAATTTTAGCGTTACACTCAATTTCATTTCCCCTAATAGCAACACAAGTGGAAATCCAACATTTATGCCAGCTTCATATTATTTTGTTGTTTAAAGTTAACTTACGACACAAAAGAAATTTTAGAACAGTTTTGAAGGGCATACATATATATAGTAGTTTTAGTTACTAAAAACTGCAAAATTTCTCTGATTGAAAAATGCTCGCAATCTATTGTAGGTTGTGTTTTAAACATAGTACTGAAAGGTGAGTGTCTGAAGAGGAGCTAGTTTAGTTGTGGAGGAATTCTAATCCTCATATTTGATTCATTAGGCTAATCAGTTCTAACCAAGAAGGAACAAAATGGTTACCCAGGGTTTTATAAAGATTTGAAAGGGAAGTCAAATGCTAAACCATATATTTTACTATCATGGTCTATTGATGATAGTACGTGCTGTTTTAAATAACAAGTGATGCTGGTTGTTCTAAATAGCAATACTGGTGACACTGATTTACAAGCATCCAAGGTTATAGAAGATAATTTTCTATTAGTTGGTGAGAATCTTTGTATTTACCTTTTATATACACAATACATATGTACCATGTGAACTTTTCAGTTCAGTCATGCATCCAATATAAGGCCTCACAACTCTGTCTGACAAATGGGTATTTTATTTTTAGGTTTCACACCTTTAGAGAAAATTGTCCTCTTAATGGAGAAATGGAACCCTACTGATGAATCCCTAATTCTCAACTTTTGTTATAGCCCAGTTGAGAATGTGTTGTGGATGTTATAATTTGGTCACCAACCAGGGTAATAAAACGATAAGCATAAAAGTTAATAATACATAATGCAAAAATGTTATTTTCTTTTATTGCTTTGATATGAATACTATTTAGAGAATATCACTTTGGTATGAATACTATTTGAAGAAAATATAATATTTTAAATAAAACAACACTATTCATCTAATAGCATAGAAGGTAAGCAGTTCATGGACAAAATATATCTAAAATTCAAAAAGTGCCTCATTTCTGGGCTCAACCTGTGTCGGCCGGTGAAATGCTCCTGTAGCACGCATTTCTAGGTATAAATAGATGCTAAATATACCAGAGAAAAAAGCTAAATGGAATGCTGAAGTTACTACCCTCAGCTCGATCACCCATAGGGCGTCGGTATAAGCACAGGGGCGAGTGGAAGCCACTACCACAGGTTTCCTGCCAATTAGAAGATTCCCTTCAAAGCCCCTCTCTAGGCAGGTGCCATTACAAGGACTACAACATCTACCTTCCTCTAGCTACTACTACAACTCACGCCCGGTGGCTTCATTCCTGTATTAGCGCGCTTCCAGTGACCACACCTGTCTTTCTCGCTGCCCTCTTTCTGTGTTTTTTGACGAAGCCATGTCTGCTCCAGAGCCCCAAGCTTCTTCATCCAAGTTGAGTATTCCATTTTCGTTTTTGTATCTCGTGAGGGCACGATGCATCCCTTTTAGCCCTTATTTGACCCCTTAGTTCTCGCGAACCAAGGTGACGCTCTTTTACATCCGTAATCTTGGGTGCATCATTCGACGCGTGCGTTCTTTCCCATTGTTTGTTTATGATAATATTTACCTCACTGTTTGCTTTTAACTGTTTATACCACTTTTTTCGTATACCCCATCATTATTCTAGCTCCTGTCGTTTCTGGAGCTTTGGTTTTACGAATTTTATCCTTACGTCGTAGGCCCTAACTCGTTCCTGACGTACTCTGAGGTCTCTTGTTATATGTTTATTTTTCGTTATTCTAGCCTTTGGCTTTTGTCCTCAGTCCCTCAGGAGCGTGTTCAATCCCCTTCGTACATATTATTTATTTATTTTCTTGTTATACGCGAGTAGTGTATTTTGGCTTCTAGCTAGCCTATAGTACGCCAGTTTTGTGGAGAGGGCGATTCCTCTCTCTCTCTTGCGATTTTTATGCATGCATTCCTTTATTGTATTTTCGATGTTAGCCAGTAATGCACTCGATTATATGTACATTTATAATAAATATTCATATTCCTTGTGAGGTTGGACGTTCTTGCGTTTCCTTCCCTGGCCTACCCGACCAGACCTAGGCTAGGTTTTGGAAGGTAGGTCAGGTAGCCCTGCCCCTTCACCCTTTCGGCCCCACCCTTACCCCCCTGCCTAGGCTATTGTGCTTGCTGGGAGAGCGGTCCAGGACAGAGAGTCCCTCTCGTGTCATGTTTGTTGGGCCTAGACCTATCGTACCTGACCAGATCGGAATTTTTCGATTTTGGAGGGTTTTATTAGGTTCTATCCGTCCATTTCATGACTTTCTTTGGAGGCCGGGCTAGCCTACCTGACCGGATCCGTACCGATCTCGGAGGGTTAGGCCCTTGCTGGGTGTATTCCTTCCCCCTTGTTGTTCCTCTTTTGCAATTCTTCCAGTAATTCCTCATCATTTATTTTATGTTTGTCTTGTTGTGTGTAGCCTGGGCCTTTGCCCCCTTTAGGGTGTCAGTTGGCCTACCGTCTTCTGCTCCCTTTAATGGTAGGCTTGTTACAGCTCCCGATAGGTGGTGGCTCACTGATCAGTTGCTGTGGCCAGGCGATCACGACTTGTCCACTCTCCTCCAGACCCCACCCCCTTGCACTGGTCTTGTCCGGCGCTGCCTAGCTAGCTCGCGGTTCATGTAATCCTACCGATGAACGGCCGCTAGAGCATATAGCTTTCCAGGGGGGATTAGTTGGAGGAGATTGGTTGTTAGTATTTTGTGTAATGTCTTTAATATGTCTCCAGGCCTGTAGGTCCTCTGGTTAGGTGGGGTCTACCATCACACCAGCCAGCAGGCTATACACCGGATTGTACGTTCCACTGTTCCGCCGCTCAGTTGTCTATTCTCCCTGTTGTCTCCGCCTCCCCACTCATGTGGGGGCGGAATTGGGCTTAGAGCTGCGTTTCTAGTTACCTTAGAATCGCTTCTCTTCCCCGGTGCGATCAGATTCAGGCCTAGGTTTTACCTTTTCCCTTGTTCTGCTCGCATCAGCCAGTCTCCGCCGGCATTTACTGTTATGATAATGGGATTATGGACTCCGGAGTAGGTGAAGCCTTTAAGAGATCATGCTAGATTATATTTTATTAGCCTCCGTAGGTATGTCTCCGGATCCGTATTGGTTCCGACATACTGTGGTCTACCATCACACACGCCAGGAAAAATATACCGGAGTTTATTGTACCGTTGTTTCTGTCGCTTAGTTTTCTGTCTTCTTTGCTATCGCTGTTCACTATTTCGGTGGGGACGGAACGGGGCTCAGATAATGCGCCTGCATTTGATTACGTTGCATTAATCTGCTGCGATGCGATTAGACTCAGGCTTAGGTCTTACCTTATTCCCCTGTTCTGCTTGTATCAGGCCCTCTCCGCTGGTTATAGCTTTACCAATCCCGAGGACGGATTCCGGAGCAGGCGGAGACACCCAGAGCTTTCTCTATTATCCAGTAAGTTGAAATTGATAACCGATATTGACTTTAACGGATTAAATATCTGGTTAAAGTGCATCCATCTGGCCAGAATTAACTCTGGCGCCTCTACTTAATGATACTCATTTGACTTTTCAACTTACAGATGGTCCGTTGCCAGGTGTCGGGATGTCCGGCTGCCCTGTATAAGCCGTACGGGCACGAGGTCTGCTGATCTCATGCCAACTGCGCCATCCTGGTAGAAAATTATATGGTCTGGCACCCGGACACCTGCACAGTTTGCTACGAACTGGTCAGGATCGTCTCAGACGAGTCGGGAAGTAAAATTCTCACCTCGTCGTTTCCGTGAAATTTCTGCTATACGTTGAATTTGGGAAATTTCTTTGACACTGGGGATCCTAATTTGATTATTTTTACAGGTTAGTTTGTCGCTCAAGACCGCGTCCATGGCGTCCCTGAAGTCCTGGGTGGGAAGATTCAGCAGGAATGCCAAGGCTGGCCAGCCCTACGTGTTGTCCGAAGATCTGTGTTCCCTCCTATACCCGGGCGCTCCGGTCTCGGCGGCTGTACCTGCATCTGTGGCGGATCCCATTATTGAGGGCATCCGTCAGGAGACCCAACCCCTCCCGGAGGACCAAGAGGGCTTGTGTGACATCGTCACAGAGGAAGTTGCGGCCATCAGCCTTCACCACGAACCGATGGCCACAGAGGATCAGGAGGTAGGTAGGGAGGTAAGTGAGGCAGGTAGTATCCCTTTTAGTCCCACTCCTTCTTCTCCCCCTTCTTTCCAGGGCTTTCCTACAAAGTCCGGCCCCACTTGGGATAGATCGGCCTCGGTCATCCCCAAGGTCAAGGCTTGGAAGACGAGATCCCTGCCAAAGGTATCCAAGCCTTCTCCAGCAGGCTCTGCAAGGTCGTCTTCGGCTCCCAAGCCGTTGACTTCCTCTTCCAAAGCTTCTCCTCCACCCAAGGGGTGGAGAACCAAGTCCTCTAAAGCCAGGCCGGCGGAATCCGGCTTCAACCAGGAGGCCTTTGCAAATCTCATGATGAAGATGAGCGAGGTAGTGGACTCCAAACTTGAGTCGGTGTCCACTCAACTCGCCTCAGGCCTAGAGACCTCGGGTCAATTGATCTTGTCTCTGACCCAGAGGCTCCAAGCCCAGGAGGAATTATTGTCCGGATTCCTCCAGTCAGGGACAACACCACAGTCCATGACGGTAATGGACGCATCCAAGCTGCCGCCATTTGAGAGCAGCAACCCGTGGCGATTAGCTCTGCATGCCCCGTTCTTGGACGGAAAGCTGACGATCGAAGGTTGCGGAACCCAACCGGTAGAAGACTTTGAGTTCTTCCCGGCGGGCCTTCAATTTCCCTTTCCGGGCTACCCTAGACTAGCTGAAGATGCGCTAGTCAGGGTAGACAAAGTCCCGAAGGAGACAGTCATCTACCCTAGGGACCAGGCCCAGTCTGCATGGGTCCGCACCCTTACAGATTGGGAGTGCGTCAATACAAAGTTGACACCCCATAAAGGATGCTTTACGATGTTTGTGGCCCCACAAGGAGTTCCGACTCCTTGTACGTCGAAGGTGGCGGAATTGACTCTGCAAGTTGTGGTAGAGGACAAACCTATACCTCAGCTAAAAGAGACGGAGGCTACCTCCTTGCTCTTCCCCGGCGATATGGAGTTTTGGGCTGACGCTCCGGGAACGTTCACGGTGGGCAGACTCGACCCAGTGTGTGCCTCCGCCCAGTTCAGTGAACGTTTGCCTAGAATTCCGGACCCTATGGTCAAAGTGTAATTCGAGGCAAGATGCAGGCTAAGTTGGTCGATTAACTCAGTCACCACGGGGGAGTTGAGTGCTACGACGTTTGCAGATGAGCCTCTATTTCGGGTCCACACAAAGTCACTATTACAGGCCTTCCAATCAGACCTGTATGACTTCATAGTGGCTAGGCGTGTCTGCAGGAAGCATGTCTTCGCGAATGCTTCCATAAGACACAAACCAAACAGGTTCATAAAGACTTCGATCTGGGGTGCCAACCTCTTCCCTGAGGACGCGGTTAACAACATCCTCAGCGAGGCAGCTAGAGCTAACCAGAACCTTCGTGTCCGTTGGGGACTTCCCTTAAAAAGGAAGTTTGAGGCCCCCAAACCACAATCCAAACCTAGGAAGAGGCCGAGGAAATACCAGCCTTTCCAGTCCTCTCCTCCTTAGACAGTTGTCCAAGCAGTTCCTGTCTCCCAGATCGGCAAGCCTTCGACATCCAAGGCACAGCCACAGCAGTAGTTTGTCCTGGTGCAGAGTCCACAGACTCGGCAACCTTTGACTTCAACGGCCTTAGTAGCCTCCTCAGCCTTCAACGCCTCCTTTGAGTCACGAGGAGCATTTCGTGGCTACAACAAACATGCAGGGAGTAGCAGAGCCAGAGGTGCCTTCCGGCAGAGAGCTGGCTCTAGAGGCAGAGGCTTCAGAGGAGGCAGAGGAGGTAAGACCTCAACCAACCAGTGAGACCCCGCAGGTGGGCGGGAGGCTGTATCTCTTTCGGGACCATTGGACATTCAGTTCATGGGCCCACAGCATTGTATCGAAAGGTCTGGGGTGGAAATGGGAGAAAGGGCCTCCTCCACCAGTCAGTTTTCACCAGACTCCAACGACAGACCTACTAGACTATGCAAAAGATCTCCTTCAAAAGAAAGTAATAAAGAAAGTCAATCGCCTGAAGTTTCAAGGACGTCTGTTCAGTGTACCGAAGAAGGACTCGGACAAACGAAGAGTGATTCTGGACCTGTCCCGTCTCAACTCATACATTCAATGCGACAAGTTCCGCATGCTGACCGTCTCGCAGGTGCGGACCTTACTTCCCCGTGGGGTCATCACCACCTCTATATTTCTTACAGACGTTTACTATCATGTTCCGATAGCAAGAAACTTCTCTCCATACCTAGGCTTCAAACTAGGAAAACAAGTTTACTCATTCAGTGTCATGCCATTTGGGCTCAATATAGCGCCCAGAATATTCACCAAACTAAGAGAGACAGTAGTGCAAGAACTAAGAACTCAAGGGGTGATGTTAGTGGTAATGTTAGTAGCTTACCTAGACGACTGGCTCATTTGGGCAACCAACGATGAGGAGTGTTACAAAGCATCAGCCAAAGTAATAGAATTCTTAGAGTATCTGGGTTTTCAGATAAACAAGCAAAAGTCCCGTCTCATCCCGGCATCCCGCTTTCAATGGTTGGGAATCCAATGGGACCTAACCTCACACAAGCTATCTCTCCCATCAAAGAAGTGCAGAGAGAAAGCGAAGGCTACGAGACAGTTCCTCAAGAACAAAAAGGCTTCTTGTCGTACCCAAGAGAGAATTCTAGGTTCTCTTCAGTTTGCCTCAATAACAGACGTCCTGTTGAAAGCTAGGCTGAAGGATATCAATCGAGTCTGGCGGAAAAGAGCCAACAACAAATTCAGAGACAAGATCTCTCTGATTCCGCCGATATTGAAGAAAAGACTCCGTCCGTGGACGGAACCCTGGAGTCTCTCCAAGTCAGTGCCACTGCAATTTCCCCCACCGTCTCTGATAGTCCACACGGACGCCTCTCTGAGCGGTTGGGGGGGCTACTCCCAGTACAAGAAGGTTTAAGGAACGTGGTCGAATACATTCCGCCAATTCCACATCAATGTCCTAGAAGCAATGGCCATTTTTCTGACCTTAAAACGTCTAGCTCCAGTCAAAAACAGTCATGTAAGATTAGTCTCAGTGATAGTTCATTGCATAAACAGAGGAGGCTCCAAGTCGAGCAAAGAAAATCATGTAATGATTGCAATTTTTTCGTTAGCAACGAAAAATCATTGTCACCTGTCAGCTACTCACCTGGCAGGAGTATGGAATGTCACTGCAGACTCACTATCCAGAACAACTCCGCTGGAGTCGGATTGGTCCTTGGACATGAAGTCATTCTGTTGGATTTGCAATCAAATCCCGGGCCTTCAGGTAGACCTGTTCACCACGGAGTCCAATCACAAACTCCCGTGTTATGTGGCTCCCAACCTGGACCCTCTAGCTCACGCCACAGATGCGATGTCCATAGACTAGAACAGTTGGCAGAAAATTTACCTATTTCCACCAGTAAACCTCCTGATGAAAGTCCTGCATAAACTCAGATCTTTCACAGGACAGGTAGCATTGGTTGCACCCAACTGGCCAAAGAGCAATTGGTTTCCTCTTCTACTAGAGTTGAATCTCCGTCCCAGAAGGGATTCCCTGTCCAGAACTGACTCAAGTAGTACAAACTCGGACTGTGTCAGCTTCCTCAAGAATTCTAAATGCCCTTACTTTATGGACTTCATGAAGTTTGCGGTTCAAAAGGATGCTAGTGTCGATCCACCAAACATCCTGTTCATAGAATCAGATAAAAGAGAGTCAACACTCAGACAGTATGATTCTGCAGTAAAGAAATTGGCCATCTTTCTAAAAGAATCAGATGCCAAAAAGATGACAACAAATCTGGCAATTTCGTTCTTTAGAACCCTGTTTGAAAAAGGTCTGGCTGCTAGTACCATTACTACAACCAAATCTACCTTAAGGAAGATTTTTCAGCTTGGCTTTAATATTGATTTGACAGATTCGTACTTCTCATCTATCCCTCGAGCATGTGCCCGTCTGAGACCAGTGGACCGCCCCCACACGGTCTCCTGGTTTTTAAACGATGTACTCAAGTTAGCTTCAGACACTGATAATGATTCATGCTCATATATAACCCTTCTCAGGAAAACATTATTCTTAATGAGTCTGGCTTCAGGCACCAGAATATCTGAACTGTCGGCTCTCTCTAGAGACCCAGATCACATTGATTTCCTCCCGTTGGGTGAAGTTCTACTATCCCCAGATCGGAAATTCTTGGCCAAAAATGAGGACCCACAAAACAGGTGGGCTCCATGGAAAATTATACCTCTCACACAGGACTCATCATTGTGTCTTATTGTCACACTAAAATCTTATCTGGTCAGAACTTCTGAAATGTCTTCAGGTCCTCTTTTTATTAGAGAGAAAGGCGGAACAATTTCCTTAAAAGGAATTAGACAAAAAATCCTCAATTTTATTAAACAAGCCAATCCGGATTCAGTTCCTCACGTCCATGATATCCGGGCAGTGGCTACTTCAATTAACTATTTTCACAATATGAACTTCGAGGATCTTAAGAAATATACGGGTTGGAAATCTCCGGCAGTATTTAGACGCCACTATCTCAAGAATTTAGAGGCCCTTAAATTTTCGGCAGTGGCTGCAGGGAGCATCGTCTCCCCTGAGATGGCCGAGTCTTAGAACTCTATTTCCTATTCCTTTATTCTGCTAAAAAAAATTTTCCCTTGATACTCACTCTTTCCTACCTGCCTCGCTCATAATCCCTACCTATCTCCCTCTGGTTCCAGGCTGGTTTGCTTATCAATCCATTGCCGGACATGTACATAGTTTATATCTGTCATTTTTGTATTCCTTACCTGTTGTTTTCCCAGGAGAGTATGGATCTGGTCATATTTGTTCCTCCTTTTTTACCATTGTATCTTGTTACTTTACATTGATTATTAAAACTTAATTTTAAGAGAACATTTAATTTTTATTTTTCCTTGTATCTTTTGATTTTGTATCTTCCAAGCTTGTATGGCCATTCTCTGATACTATTTCACCGGCCGACACAGGTTGAGCCCAGAAAAGGGATTTTGACAAAGGAAAAAGCTATTTCTGGGGGAAGACCTGTGTCGCCCGGTGAACCCATCCCTCTCTTTTCCTGGTCCCCACCCTGTAGCTAGCCCAAGCTTGGGTGCGTAATCCAGGAATGAAGCCATTGGGCGTGAGTTGTAGCAGTAGCGAGCGGAAGGTAGATATTGTAGTCCTTGTAACGGCACCTGCCTAGAGAGGGGCTTTGAAGGGAATCTTCTAATTAGCAGAAAACCTGTGGTAGTGGCTTCCACTCGCCCCTGTGCTTATGGGTGATCGAGCTGAGGGTAGTAACTTCAGCATTCCATTTAGCTTTTTTCTCTGGTATATTTAGCATCTATTTATACCTAGAAATGCAGGCTACAGGAGCATTTCACTGGGCGACACAGGTCTTCCCCCAGAAATAGATTTTTCCTTTGTTAAAATCCCTTTTATAAAGCTGATGCTCAAGCATGCAATGAATTTTGATATAAATAATACAGAAGGTATATAGGTACAAAAATCCTTTATCTGAAATCCTTGGGACCAGACGTGTTTCAGTTTTTGGAATTTTTCGGATTTCGGAACTGCAGGGTCAGGAGCATAATCAAATACCACTACTGCAGCAAAAAATTATTTTTCTTTTTCTTGTTTTTCACTGTAGTTATTTATTCATTTTAATTTTTCATTATTTATATTATTTATATCAATATACTTCTGTTAAAAGATCATCAACAATAAAAGCAAGAACAGTTGACCTATCCTTAGCATCCTTAAAACCTGTTGGTGCTATTTCATCAGCTGTTGCTAAATGTTTTTCTGGGAACATACCACCAGAACAAAGCTGTTTCATCCACACTGTAAATCTGTTCTGGACTAAGGTTTCTGTCATCTACTATCTTGGCAAATTCTTCAATTAAATTTTCAGTTGCTTCATGAGCAGCAGAAGCTTTTTCACCACAGATTTTCAGATATTTTATGCCATGGCACTTTTTAAATTTCAATAGCTAACTTTCTGAATAATGATGCTCGCCTTCAACGTTTAGTTCTTTGTCATATATTTTAGCCTGCTTCATGACCATTGCACCATTCAGTAGCACACGCTCCCTTCTTTGCTGTCGAATCCACTTAAAGAGCATGTGATCAAGACCTTCATTTTTTGCCCCTATGCAATGTTTGCTATATTTTCATTAATTTATGGTCATCATTTTCAATATAAAACTCCAGTAACTTATCCTTTTGTTTCTTTAAGGGGTGCGGCAATGACTGATTTTCGAGAAATTATCAATTTTTTGTTATTGGTGCATTTGAACTCTTTAATGTCTAAATAAACATGTCCTGAAGTATTATTGCAAAATAAAAAATTTTTAGGTGGGTTATTTTACATAATTGCTCACCGCACCTATCAGCCTGTGAGGGTTATTGAGCGAATAATTATCACAAAATGTCTGTATGACTTTTAGGTGGAAGAGAGAAATATATGCAGGCAGTCCCCGGCTTACGATGGGTTCGGCTTACAACGTTCCGAGGTTACAACGGTTTTCAATTATATTTATTTCATCGCATTTAACTCGATTCAGAGCTATTTTCTTCCTTTTTATTACTGTAAGTTAATCTCTAGAAACTCAAATTAGCGGTAACTTAGAGAGAGAGAGAGAGAGAGAGAGAGAGAGAGAGAGAGAGAGAGAGAGAGAGAGAGAGAGAGAGAGAGAGAGAGAGAGAGAGAGAGATATTTAGGACTCAAAGGAATGGCAAATGGACAATTATTTTATTAATCTTGGAAGTTTTGGTTAATCTTAGGATTTTCTATGGTCAATTCTAGGGATTTGTTAAGAAAAATAATCCAAGTACAGTGGACCCCTAATTGCAGGGGATGCATACCAGACTCCCCACAAATAGTGAGAATCCACAAATACTTAGAACCCCGATAAAAACACTTAAAACTACCCATTTTTTTAGTACAAACTGAAGAAAAATTCACTAAAATGACATTTTTGAAAGTAAAATGTATTTTTCCCTAACCATACAAACCTGAAGTCCTTTACTTAGGATAGATTGCAGCTCAGCTGAAACTACCGGCTAATACATTCTTTTATACCGAGGTAGTTAACTACCGGGCCGGTAGTTACCTGCCCGGCTGTGGGGAAGCACCGCCTCCCCACCAGCTCACTGATTACAGCCAGGACTTTGATGATGACCCCTGAATCAAGGGGGTGGGTGTTTGGCGGGACCATACCAGTAAAGGATTCCAGGTCTGTATGGTTAGAGAAAAATACATTTTATTTTAAAAAATGTCATTTGTTCCTACATCGTACACAAACCTTCCGTCCTTTACTTAGGAGACTCATCCTACAGTAGGGATGGAAGTTCTGTCTCGCTGGCTGAGAATGGAACCCGGGATACCAGGACCCGGGCTTATAGCTCGGGGTTGTGGATCCTTCACCCTGTGAGTCATGGTAAATGTGACCTTATGGTTGACAGCCAGGTATCAAAGGCATGAGCATAGAACTCTCTCTGGCAACCACAACCAGGCTAAATAATCATAACGGGTTTGTTGGGTTGCAGCACACTCCCCCTCGGAAAGGAGTGTGGAGACTGACTTCTGTGTGTCTGCAGAAAAACCGTATCGAAATCAGTGCCGGAGAACGAGTTTTGATGCTATGGCCCCAAGTAAGGGGGAAAGGTGAAAAGGAAATAGGCCAGTCATACTCTCGCATTCACCCCCAGCCTAACACGGAACCTCGATCCTTGATTCAATACTTCTAACCTCTGAGGGCATGGAGGCAGCGAAACCACTTGCTGCGCGGCTACCACAGGACCAAGGTCAGTTGTGTTGAGGTAGCTATGGGTACAGTCTCTAAGGTAAAACTTGGTGAAGGTGGAAGGGCGAGACCATGTACTGGCTTCCATCACCTGGGTAACAGAAGTGTTCTTCTTGAAGACAAGAGATGTGCTCATTCCACGCACATCGTGAGCCTTCACTTGACTGGTACCAGCAAGTGGAGAAGAGGGAGGGGAGAGGGTACGGCAAATCACCTCTCGAATCCAATGTGAAATGGTATTCCTCGTAACCCTTTTCTTTGACGGGCCAGTACTCACAAAGAGATGTTGTAAGCTGGGTCGAGTAGAGCTGGTCCATTGGAGATTGTGCCTCAATGCTCTCAGAGGACAGAGAAGTAGCTCATCTGGGTCTTCGGTTACTGTGCTCAGGCTCACAACCTGGAACGAAGATAACCGAGAATTGACCTGGGCTGGATTCAGGGTTTTCACAACAAACTCAGGGACGAAGCTGAAGCGGCAATGGTTCAGTGCTCAGTATGAGCGACAGTACAGTGGGCCTCTCGTATTCGCGTTCTCCGGATTCGCGGACTCACACATTCGCGGTATTTTTCTATGAGAAATATCCACAAATTCCTGGGTTTTTTTTTTCAATTTCATCATAAAATGCACTTTTTGTGATAAAACTATTTAAAAAACCAAGTACGAAAATTTGTAGTGGTTTTTCTTGAGTTTTAACTAACAAAATAGGCTCTTTTTAGCATTTTTATAGGGGTTCCAAACATTCGCGGGTTCTAACTATTCACGGGGGTTCTGGTACGCATCCCCCGCGAATACGGGGGGACCACTGTATAGGCTAGGCTATTAAGCTCGCTGACTCGCTTGGAGGAAGGAAAGGCAAGAAGAAAAACGGTTTTCAGGGTGAGATCCCTATCAGATGCCAGGGACAACGGTTCATATGGAGCTCTCTTCAAAGACCTGAGGACAGCAACGATGTCCCAGGGAGGAGGCTTTGCCATTACTGGAGTGCAACCCTGTTCAAAGCTTTGTATGAGCATAGAGAGTTCCTCCAGGGAAGAGAGATCGATTCCCTTCAGTCTGAGGACTTGGCTCAAGGCCGAGCGATAGCCTTTTACCTCCGAGACTGAAAGGAGCTTCTCTCTCCGGAGGTAGAGCAAGTCGGCAATCAAGGGGATAGAGGCTCCAAAAGGAGAACAGCCTCTCCGACGACACCAACCACAGAAGATGGCCCACTTGGTCTGATAGACAGACGTTGAGGAGTTCCTGAGGTATCCTGACATTGCTGTCGCAGCCTCTTACGTAAAGCCTTTCATTGTGAGGAGCTGCTGGATAACCTCCATGCGTGAAGATGTAAGAAGCTCACTGTTGTGGAAGATCCTCACATGTGGTTGGCATAGGAGGTCAGGGAGTGGTGGAAGCACTCTCGGAGTCTCTACCAGCACCTATCAACACCTGCCTGATCAGACAAAATAGCGGAAAGCATAGATGTCGAGGCTGTCCAAAGGGTGCTGGAACTGGAGAGCAGTAAATTGACAGGTTCCCTATCCAAAGAGCCAAACACCATTCGGAGCCAACATTTTGTGTCCTCCTGCTCAGATTGTCTGCCACGATGTTCCGTTTGCCTGGAACAAACAGAGTTGAGAGCTGCCCATTCGTGTACCTGCACTGCTAGTTGGCATAGCTGCAGACACACCGTACTGCCTTGATGGTTCACATATGCCACTACGGTGGTGTTATCACCCATCAGCGCCACTGAGTGACCTGTCAGAAGTGCTGGAGTGCCAGGAAGGCAGCTCGAAGTTCCAGCACATTGATACAATCCCGACGTTCCTGGTCGGACCATAGGCCCAAAGCCAGGTGTTGCAGTAGGTGGAAGGTGGAGTTGGAGGACGCCTGTCTGCTTCTGGCAAAACTGGAGGAGAGAGGGGAGATGGAGCCCTCTCCACAAGCACTGTGGGAGCCCTGTCGGGAGGATCTCAGCTGGGTTAGAATTCATTGGGCGAGATACGATACTTCTCCACAAGGGAATGAGCACTCAGAGATCGAGAACCTCAAGAGGTTGGAGGCCTGGAATCGTAAGGAGTCGTCATGGGATGCCTTTGCTTCCAGAGCGCCTCTTCCCTGGCGTTAAGCACTCATGGCAGCTTGGGGATGGTAAACCCCCTTAACTGCTCTCCCAACTTCCCAAGAGGAATAGGAAGGGGGGCTAGAAGGTCATTTGAAGGAATAGGGGCCTGCATGCGGCTTTGTTCTTGAGGAAGAGTTGGAGACCGACGACCTCTGATTAACGGCGAAAGCCTATGTGGCTGCCTTCTGGAAGGTTGGGTTGCAGCTTTACGAGGATCCCAAGGTGGAGATGGGACCTCCGGAGGAGGAGCAGATGATGGAAGTTCTGAGGATGGGTACTCCGACTCAAATGTCTCAGTTTTTCGTGTCGAAACATTGAAAAAGACAGAGGAAAAGGGTTCTACAGGTGTGTATGTATCTGCAGGATCAAGAGTGAGTGTCGGTGCGGGCGCGCACACAGGTTCTGAACGCACATAAGCATGTGTAGGCAAACGGGGCGCATATTGGCAAGCGGGAGAACGCCTAGAAACTAGCACGTTAGAACACGCTGGAGAGCGTTGACGCTCTACAGGTGAAAATCCGCGACTTGTAGCATGTGCTGAAGTTAAAGAAGAGCATTCTGAAGACGGAGCACATCTGGGGCATGATACTGGAGACTGAGAGCACTTGCGGGAGTGTTTAGAAAAGTGCTCTGGTGACTCGCGTTGCCATGCACGAGCAGTGGCGTGTACCGGTGAGCGCTGTCTAGAGGAAGCATGCGTTATCATGCGTGCTGTCAGTGTGTGCTGTACAAGAGTAACAAGGCGCACAAATGAATGACACGCATCAGGAAGGTGTTCTCAATGTATTGCTGCACGCACAGGTGTAGAAGGGGGGGCGCGCATTGCCCCTGAGAGGGAGAGACAGTGTCTCTGCGACCTCTCTCCAATGAAGGCTCCTGTGCGCGTGCCGAAGCATCATGCACTGCAGGGGAGCCTGCAATTAGTGAAGCCTCCTGTGCGTGTGCCATAACATCATGCATTGAGGAGGAAAGTAAATCCAACGAAGACTCTTTAGTGCGTGCCGTAGCATCGCACAAAGATGAGGAGCTTCCCGTTTTACCAGGGGAAATGGGCAGGTCTCGCCCTTTCAAAGGCTGGCCAGGAGTTAAATCATCGCTCTTATGCGCCTCACTCTCAGAGGAGTGGGACGCCGGTCCCGAATGACGAGTCCCCGACGAGGAAGCAGAAGGTCTGGGTCTTCGAGGAAGAACTCGAAGGCGAAGAATCCGTTTTCTTCTTCTTACTAAGCCGCAGGCGATACTCAACCCACTGGGCAGGCAACCAAGTACAACACTCCTCACAGGGATTCTGATGCACAGGAATGCCCTCTGCAAAAAGGACAGAGAGAGTGAGGGTCTCTGTCAATCCTGCTCATTAAAGTCCCACACCTACAGACAAGGCCACCAGGGCAGGAACACATAACCATTTTGTCAGACATAGTACTTGCATTTATCTAGAAAGAGAAAAAAAATGTTATGAATAATTTCAACAAGACAGTGAGAGCAAAAGAGAGAGGTCTTTCCTTGCTGCCGGCTGTAATCAAAGTGACGACTCAGTGAGCTGGTGGGGAGGCGGTGCTTCCCCACAGCCGGGCAGGTAACTACCTGCCCGTTAGTTACTACCTCGGTATAAAAAAATGTATTAACTGGTAGTTTCAGCTGAGCTGCAATCTATCCTAAGTAAAGGATGGAAGGTTTGTATACAGTGTAGGAACAAACTGCTTATATGTACCTGGTTTTATAATAGTTTCACCACAAAGTGTATTTAATCATGAAATTGATATAAAAATATGAAATTTTCATTATTAAAATGAAGTTTTATTGTATACTTACCGAACAATTATACAGCCGTGATTTCCACGAGCGGCAGGAGACTAAATTCAAATTTAGCGCGTAGGCGTCGCCAACACTGGTGGTGATGACGTCATCTCCCTCCACTCGCGGGAGAACCAGGTACAACTGCCCAGGTGAATCCAATTCTTTCTGCCCGTCCGTCCACCTAAGGGGAGGAGGGTGGGTATAATCATAATTGTTCGGTAAGTATACAATAAAATTTCATTTTAATAATGAAAATTTCATTTTTATTGTAGTGTCTTACCGAACAATTATACAGCTGATTACACATTTATGGGAAGGTGGGATTCAGTGGACCACTAGTATTTCTAAATGGTTACATTTATTACAATACCAGTAAACACTCAAGGTGTCTATTGTACCTTACCTTGTAAGAGAGCTACAGCAGACTGTTACTGCCTCTGGTCGGTGCTCTTCTTACTATTGTAGAGGAATTGGAATTTGACCAAAGTTAGCCTCTACAGGAGTGGAATCCTTCCGTAGTTCAAGCGAGTCAAGGCTGACTGACGGAGGATAGTAACAACAAAGATTGCCCTTGCCCTGGGCTAAGACCAGAAATTCAATCATACAAAACATTTGTCACCAACACCAGATTTAAAAACATATATACCCAACCATTATAAAATCTGACCTAACAGACTGGTGAGTATCCCAGGTACTCAGTACCCCCAGCTTCCCTTGAACTCAACAACCTATTTCAAGGTGAAAAGTTAGCATAGAGGTGACGACCCCTGTGCCGTTTCTCCCAACACCATGCCAGAAACCGCCACCGGACCTAACGTTTTACAATTCTCGAAAACCGTTTCTATCTCTTTGAGATAATGACTCGCAAAAACCGAATTCGATCTCCAGAACGTGCTCTGAAGAATCAAAGCTAAAGATAAATTCTTTCTAAATGCTAAAGAAGTTGCCACTGCTCTAACCTCGTGAGCTTTAACTCTCAGAATGAAAAGATTGTTGTTCTCGGACTGCGAGTGAGCTTCCCTGATAAGCTCTCTAATAAAGAACGATATAGCATTCTTAGAAAGAGGACGAGAGGGATTTTGAACCGAGGTCCAGAGCTTAGAAGATTGTCCTCTAATACCCTTAGTGGCAAACAGATACTGCTTAATAGCCCTGACTGGACATAAGAGCCTTTCTTCCTCCTCATGTCCAACCAAATCAGATAAGTTCCTTACCACAAAACTCCTCGGCCAAGGATTAGATGGATTCTCGTTTTTGGCTAGAAAGGTCAAAGATACCGAAAATACAGCATTGCCTTGAGAGAAACCGACTCTTTTGTCTATAGCGTGCAATTCGCTGACACGCTTAGCAGAAGCTAGTGCAATAAGAAAAAGTGCCTTCTTAGTCAAGTTCCTGAGTGAAGCCGACTTCAAAGGCTCAAACGGTGGCCCCATGAGGAACTTAAGCACCACATCTAAGTTCCAAGCCACTGTATCCTGCGGGAGCTTAGTGGTTTCGAAAGACCTTATGAGGTCTGACAGATCTGTATTGGAGGAAATATCCAAACCTCGATGTCGAAAAACCGAAGAAAGCATGGCTCTATATCCTCTGATCGTCGAAGGAGCCAGTTTCTTAGAGTTCCTAAGAAATAGAAGAAAATCTGCTATTTCCGTTAAAGAGGTCGCAGAAGTAGAGACTTTAGCACTTCTACACCACTCTCGAAGATTCTCCACTTCCCTTGATAGAGTTTGTTAGAAGACTCTCTCCTACAACGAGCGATAGCTTCTGCAGCTCTTCTTGAAAACCCTTTCGCTCTGACAAGATTCCGGACAGTCTGAACCCTGTCAGAGCTAGAGCGGACAAGTTTTGGTGGAACCTCTTGAAGTGAGGTTGTTTGAGAAGCCACTTTTCTGGAGGAAGAAGTCTGGGGAAGTCTACTAACAACTGGAGAAGGTCCGGGAACCACTCTTTCCTGGGCCAAAAGGGAGCGATTAACGTTAGTGTTACATTGCCGTGCGACATGAACTTGTTCAGCACCTCTCTTATTAGACCGAACGGAGGGAATGCATAAGCTTCCAGACCCGACCAATCCAACAGCATTGCGTCCACCGACCAAGCTAGAGGATCTGGAACTGGAGAACAAAAGATAGGAAGACGGTTGTTCCTTGATGTCGCGAACAGGTCTATGGACGGTCGTCCCCAAAGGCGCCAAAGTTTCTGACAAATCTTGTTGTCCAAAGTCCACTCCAGAGGTAACACTTGCTGTTGACGACTTAGCTCGTCCGCCAGGACGTTCATCTTTCCCGGAACAAATCTCGGGACTAGCTGAACCTTCGCTTCGTTTGACCACAGGAGGAGGTCCTTGGCTACTTCGTATAGAGAGAAAGACTGAGTCCCCCCCTGTTTCCGCACGTACGAGAGAGCCGTGGAGTTGTCGGAATGCACTGCCACTACCTGACCTTCTACTAAGCTCCGAAACTGTCTGAGCCCCAGGAAAATTGCTAAAAGTTCCTTTACATTTATGTGGAACTTCTTCTCCTTCTCCGACCAAGCTCCTGAAGTCCGTTGATTTCCCAGTAGGGCTCCCCAACCTGTGTCCGATGCGTCGGAAAAGAACTGTAGGTTCGGGAGGATGGGTCGTAAATCTAACCCTTCTTCCAACCTTGCTCGAGAGCGCCACCACCTTAGGTCCTCTTTTATTTGATCTGTGACAGGAAAGGTAATCGAGTCTGGTTGCGTCTTCCTGCACCAAGAGGCTCTCAGGAAAAACTGCAGAGGTCTCATGTGCAGTCTTCCCAACCTCACAAATTTCTCCACTGACATCAATTTGCCCAGGAGTCTCATCCACTGATTGGCAGAACTTACCTTTTTGTCCAAGAACTCCTGAACTGTCTCCAGACAGCCTTGGACCCTCTTCGGGGACAGAAAAGCCCGAAAAACTTGAGCATTCAGAGTCATCCCCAAATAAAGGATGCTCTGAGATGGAACCAACTGGGACTTCTGTTTGTTGACCAGAATTCCTAACTTTCTGGCAAGATCCAGAGTTGTTCCAAGGTCCTTCATGCACCGACTCTCTGATTCCGACCGGAGAAGCCAATCGTCCAGATAGAGGGAGATTCTTACTCCTAATATGTGCAGCCAGCTTCCTATCGGGGATAGAACCCTGGTGAAAACTTGAGGAGCGGTCGCCAGTCCGAAGCAAAGCGCCCGAAACTGAAACACCTTGCCTTCAAACATGAACCTCAGGTACTTCCGAGATTCGCGATGTATCGGAATGTGAAAATAAGCGTCTTGCATGTCCAGAGAAACCATCCAATCCCCCTGTCTGATGGACTCCAGAACCGACCGAGTGGTCTCCATATGAAATTTTGTTTTCTGGACATGCAAGTTCAGGGCGCTCACATCCAAAACCGGCCTCCAGCCCCCTGATGACTTGGGAACTACAAAAAGGCGATTGTAAAAGCCTGGAGGAAAATCCCCTTCTATCTGTTCTATCGCTTCTTTGAGAACAAGCGCTTCCACTTCTGCGGCTAGCGCCAGAAATTTGTCTGAGCCCGGAGAGTATGCCTGGAATGGAATTGGCACAGGTGAGAGCGAGGGAGGTGAAATGAGAGGAATACGATAGCCGAACTTGAGTACTTGCACTACCCAGGCTTCTGCTCCTCTGTTTTCCCATTCCTCCCAAAACAGAGCCAGCCTGGCTCCCACTGGTGCATGAAGAACCGAGCTTTCATTTGGAAGGTTTGTTAACCTTGGCCGAGGTCTTAGACTGAGGTCGCAAATTCGACTTCGGCCGAAAGAAGCGCTTGGGTTTTCTCCTTCGAAAAGGCGCTTGGGCCAGAGGAGAAACCGAAGGAACAGTCTCCAAAGAAGCTTTAGGTCTCTTAGTAGACTGTGCCAGTAAATCCGAAGTAGATTTCTTATCTAGCGCCGACGAAATTGACAACACTACATCGTCTGGAAAGAGGTTATCTTTCACAAAAGGAGCAAACAAGAGAGCAGACTTCTGTTGGGAAGTAACCCTTTTAGAAGCAAAGGAGCACCAAAGTTGCCTTTTCTTAAGGGTACCAAAGGCGATGAGCAAAGCTAACTCATCACATCCATCCCTAATGGATTTGTCCGCACAGGACAGAACACCAATCCAATCCTCCGCTAACTCCTGAGAAAGAGAAGGACAGTCTTCGATCTTGGCCGGTAAAGCACCAATAGTCCAATCAAGGAAGCTAAAGACTTCCAAAAGTTTAAATTGGTTCTTTACAACGTGGTCCAACTCAGGCGCTGTAAAGAAAACTTTCGCTGCGGCGAAAGCAGATCTTCTAGAGGAGTCGATTAAACTGGAGAAGTCTCCCTGGGAGGAGGCAGAAACTCCCAGAGAAGGAGCTTCCCCAGCTACATAAAACCTATACCTCTTACGAAGCAACTTCGAGGGAGGGTAAGCAAAAAGCGCCTTCCCTAAGTCTCTTTTCATAGACATCCATTTCTCCGTCTCTTTCAACGAATGTCTAACCGCTTTAGATAGAACAAGTTTTGGGAGGAGAGGGTCTGAAGTTTTCCTCCCATCAAAAAGTCGAAGTTGGGGTACGCGCGGAGCCGCTTTCTCAAAATAATCTGGATAAGATACCAGAAGAAATCTAAGGAGACGTGAATAACACGAGAGGTGATGTGAATCCTCCTCCTCTACTTCTTCCTCATTCTCCGATACCGCCGAAGAAGTAGACGGGACTACAACCGGATCTGAAGGTTTCGAACCACCCTTGGACTCATTCATCCAGTTGGTTAACATCTCTAACTGCTTGCGCAAAGGCGCCAGAGACGTATCAAAAACAGTTAACGTAGGCTTGAAAGAGCCTAAATGTTCAGCAGGAGGCGGAAAAACTACTTGCGCCTCGCTCGGAGCCGCCGAAATTCGAGGCGATACAGGCGCATCAGGCGTAACAGACGAGAAAGCGCCTAAAGAAACACCCTTAGAACTGCTAGCTACAGCGCTAAAACCACAATCTCTACTAGTAGATGGAGCCGAAAAAGGCACAGATTGGGGCGACGAACGAGCCGCTAACGGCCGAGGCGCAACCCTACTCTCAGGCTCCTTATACCGCTTGACTGGAGGAGGGGAAGAATCAGTGCCTGAACGCCTCTTTAAGGGACGCGAAACGGGCGAATCTCACCAAGAGCGCCGCGCGACCGGAGACGAATCGCTTGAATCATTCGAAAGGCGTCTAACCGCAACACCTTTCCAACGCTTAACCGAGCTCTGTTGAGGCGCAACAGGCTCAACAAGAGAGGCGCCTGTCTGTGGGCAAATCCCGATCGACTCCCTTGGACTTCCGGTATGTCTTCTCCCCAGTGCGGGGGAGCTGGACAGTGACCTTTGTCTAGGAGACGTGTCAGGACAGACAGACGCACCCTCAACTACACTCTTACCTGAAGCCGCTTTCTCCAAAAACCTCTTAACCGAATTACCAAGTTACAAAACCGTATTCGCTAGTACCGAAAATTTCTGATCTAACCTCGATTCCAGACTGGCAATGGTGTCGGAAGAAACTACACGGGAAGCCCGAGAAGTGGGATTAGTAGGAGGAATAGGAGGTGTAGTTAAAGGAGACATAACAATTTGAGGAGAAACAGAAGGAACAGATGCATCGCAAGACGAAGCAGAGCTAAGCTTACTTTCCCTAAGCGCTGCTTTTCTAATTCTGTCTTTAGCTAATTTCTCCGAGTATGAACTAAAAAACTTCCATTGAGAATCAGTCCAATCACTACACTCGTTACATGTTCGATCTGCTGAACAAACCTGTCCCCTACACTTAACACATTTAGTATGAGAATCATACTCTAACTTGGATAATCTAGTTTTACATCCTGAGATGCAAAACCTAACTCCCGACGGACTAGAATCCGACATGGCAACGCCTAAATAATAAGCAAAATAACAACAACGCCAAAAAAGAGTACTTCACCAATTCCGAAGATCAAATCCACAAGAAAAAAGCGAAGCAAAGTCATCCAACCGCACCGACCACCGATGTTCACCAGACGCCGGCAGGAAAAGAATTGGATTCACCTGGGCAGTTGTACCTGGTTCTCCCGCGAGTGGAGGGAGATGACGTCATCACCACCAGTGTTGGCGACGCCTACGCGCTAAATTTGAATTTAGTCTCCTGCCGCTCGTGGAAATCACGGCTGTATAATTGTTCGGTAAGACACTACAATAAAATCAGTAATTTGTGGATATTTCTCAGAAAAATATGCCGTGAATACACGAATTTCCTGTGAATAATGGGTATATAGGGTCCAAAGAGAAATATGTGAATACACGAGTCCACAAAATTATTTTGGTTTTTAGAATTTCAGATAAAGGATTGTGTACCTGTATCTAAAACAGGAGGCCTAGTTACAACCTTGTTATTGTTTGGAGCCTAGTAAATTAATAAGGATCTCTTTTCATAGGCCTAGTTACATTTAGTATTGCTACTACACTGAACAGCATAAACTGGCATCTGGCATCTGACAATGAAGCCCTGAAAATTAATATGAATTAGTAATTTTTCTACATGCGTCCATGTGAGCTACTTTGACTACTGGCGAGCATGAATAGATTTATCAATCCACGTGCCAATAACTACTAAACGTCTAATTGTTCTGACTAATGCAGAGTTGCTCTTTCTTATGTAATTTTTTAAATTATTGCTCAGAATTAATGTAAAGTAGTTATTGTGGCACTAGATATAATGATTATACTTGTTAGCTTCTTCTTTAACTGTTAAAAGGTTAATATTGAGCAGTAGTGTATCTGGCATAATGAACAGCTCTCCTGCCAAATAAAAGTCTTTGGAACATTTAAAAATGTTTATTAAAATAAATCTAATCACGGGACTGGAGATAGCTTTTCTTAGTTTTAATACAGATTCTATATTTAGCAAAATTGATACATATATAATAGCACTTTTAGACATAAGACCATATTCTCAGTAGCAAAACAAGGAAAGAGAAATGCCTCAGTTGCCAACAGTGTACTGTGAAAGATATGTTAAGGGTTTAGTCCCCTAAATTTTGTGGCTTACTGTCCAAGAAATGTGAATCAACATACAGTATAAGCAAAATTAACTCTTCATTTTCCAACTCACAAACTGACTTACTTGTCACTAGGTGGAAGATTCAAGGTAATTGACCCCTTCACAGCATCACCATATTTTAGGTATCCAAAAAATCCTACTGCAATGTAACCACATGTCACAAGGATCATGGCAGTATTAAGAACTCCATTCCATCCCCGAAATTCTTCTGGTGTCGTCATCTTTCTTTCTAGAGGCAGGACCTGTTAAAAAAAATTACTTTTTCTGAACGAATTATAAAAAATTAATTTAACCAGACAAGCCAGGAATCTCAGTTCTTATAGGGTTGGAGACAGAATTAACTTGACATGAAAAAATAATTCCAGATTCATATTACTATTACCAACATCATGAAACTCAACCTTATTGTTTATGGATACATCATGCTTTCTATGACATGATGCACAAAAAGAATGAAAAAATAATGCAAATATTAAAAAATGTCATGGCTATTTTTTCATAATTGCATGTATATCCAGGCTTAGCACTACATACTACTTGCTTTCACTCACTCTCAAAGCAGAAGCAAGAGAGCTACTCACTATTCCCTGCTGTTGGGTCACAATCCTGTGATCTGAGGAGTGTACAGTCCTGTCCCGAATTATGCGTGTTTGAATTGTACGATTCCCCTTTTAAGCAGTCGCTAGTTCTCAAAAATAGGTTTTCTGTATTTGTGAAGCTGTTCAAAGTCTGAGAGTCACACACCGCAAAATGTATCAAATCTATTGTCTTTTCAAGTATTTTAGGTGTGGGGGAGGGTTTGCTGGTATCTGAGAAAATGGGTGGGGAAAGACTTGGAGGAAAAAAACTATTATTCATCCAAGGGGGAGTGCGAGAGACAGATTTCGTGCTCAGCCATTAAGCTAAGATGGAAGGCTGTGCCTCACGCATTTGTGACGTCATAGCACAGTGTGTATGAATGATCGATATCATCATCACCATACGTATTATTCAGATCTGCGAAGTGTATTCTGAATGATCGGTATCATCATCATCACCATACGTATTATTCAGATCTGTGAAGTGTATTCTGAATGATCGGTATCATCATCATCATCGCCATAGATATTATTCAGATCTGTGAAGTGTATTCTGAAGGCTTCTGCTCAGCCATTAGCTAAGATGGAGGGCTCCGCCTCACGCATTTGTGACATCATAGCGCAGTGTGTATGAATGATCGGTATCATCATCATCACCATACGTATTATTCAGATTTGCGAAGTGTATTCTGATCATCTGCATCATGTATACATCTACCTAGAAGTCGAAGAGGAAGACCTATTTTCTCGAAACTAAAAGCTTGCCCTTAAGTTCAAGATGAAGGAAGGAGCAACTTCCATTTTGGCAGCAGTCGACAACTTCAAATTCGTCATTGCTGAACATGAAGTAAGAATCTTTTTCTAGGTTAACTTGTTTTGACTAACTTTTGGCATTTGATCATTTATTTTTTTCTATTGTTGGAATGGGTTTTGATGAAAATGACTAGTAAAAGTGATTAGCACAGAAGCAGATGTGTTTGAGAGAGAGAGAGAGAGAGAGAGAGAGAGAGAGAGAGAGAGAGAGAGAGAGAGAATCGTTTGATCTAAACTTTTCAAGAAACTATCATTCCATGTTGAATTTTAAATTTTTATCATTTCTTTTCAAGAAATTGTAATTTCATATAAAATTTTGAATTTTCATCAGTTTTTTTATCGTAGAATAAATTTATGAAAACGATTACATAGTGAACGAGCTGGACAAAGAAACTGACACGGTCGCTCGTAACCAAGTTTGTTAGGCCTAATGGGAGTGAAGACACGCATGATCCGCCAGTCCCCGAAACCTCAAATGGTTCACAAAGCCTTCCTTCTGCAGAACTCTTCACAGAGGATGAGATAGAGGAGTTTGAAGGTTTTTTGGCAAAGGATAGGTAGAGAAAATTCCAACCTAAAGGTTTTTTTAAAGGAAATGACTGTATCGTACAGTACACTTGCACCCAATGGTGCCATTGTTTACGTGTGGGAGTTTTCACTATCCTGTGTGTAATTCTAAACTTTTTTCAAGTTATTAAAACCTTTATCATGTTTTATTTATCCATAAGAACAATTTCATATAAGAAAAAATTACAGTATAGTACATAGAAAGTATTAAAAATGGGTAGTATAAAAAAAAGTTTGACTGGGTAAGTTGCTGTTTGCCTTGGCCCTAATGGAATTATTCCCATAAGGCATGTTTCGAAATCTGCGAAGTTCCAATTTTGCTAGGCCGTGGATAGACCAAATTCTTGCATAATTGGGGATTGTACTGTATATATATCTAAACAATTACATCATTATTATGACTTATAACTTGCAGATAACATGAAAATTACTTATAAAACTTACCACTCCAATGCCTTCAAAAGCATAAATTGCAGTACCCAAAAAGAGAGGCATCTGCTCCCAAGATTTAAATTCAGGACGATCATATGAAGATGGTATATCTTGCAAGAGGTAGTGAAATGTGATCGCAATTCCAAGACCAATGAATACATTACTTATAAGAGAAAATGGAGCCAGCACCTGAAAAAATATAAGAAAAACAGAATTTTTAAATTTCCATTAAATTTCCATAAGTCAGCAAATAAAGAGTAAAAATACAAAATAAGACTCTTGAATTTAACACCTCAAGTTCATTTGTTATGCTTCACCAAAAGCCTTTTTTTATATGCTGCAGAAAAATATATAAAGTACTACGCAATTATTTAAATTTGAAAATGAAAATACTGAAGATTTTTTCATCTTTGCTTCATACCTCCATTAAGACAATAACTAATTACCCATAACTTGCATTAATGGTAATTTTTAATAACCCTTAAACGCCGAAGCGGTAAAATAAAAATTGTCTCCCGTGTGCCGGAGGTGTTTCGGAGTGAGCGCGGAAGCGGAAATTTTTTTTTTTTTCAAAAAATCACAGCACGCTTAGTTTTCAAGATTAAGAGTTCATTTTTGGCTCCTTTTTTTCATTAGCTGAAGTTTATTATGCAACCATCAGAAATGAAAAAAATTATCATTATCATATATAAATAATGCGATATATGATAGCGCAAAAACAAAATTTCATATATAATTGTATTCAAATCGCGCTGTGCGCAAAACGGTTAAAGGTAACAAGTTACTTTTTTTTCGTTGTAATGTACACTAAATTGCAATCATTTTGGTATACAACACATTGTAAAACGATAAAAGCAACACAGAGAAAATATTATCACAAAATAATGCATGAATTCGTAACGAGCGGACGTAAACAAATATTTTTATCAAATATTCACCATAAATTTAAATATTGTCCTAGAGACTTCCAATTTCTTTCAAAATGAAGACAAATGATTGAATATTACTATACTGTAAGAGTATTAGCTTACAATTGCAGTTTTCGACCATATCTGACGAGTTAAAGTTAACCAATGTCAAAATTTTTTTATATATTTTTTTTATAACATGAAATTGCACACATTTTCATATATAAAACTCTATGAAATGCCTAATATGAAAAGGAGCAAATATTCCGAGAATGGGACGTACGCATTTCGGAGATTTGTGGCAGAGAATCCGCGCGCGGAGGGAAGGAAAGTTTTTTTTTTTAAATTCACCATAAATCTAAATATTGAGCTAGAGACTTCGAATTTATTTAAAAATGAAGATAAATGACTGAATATTACTAGACTGTAAGTTTTAGCTTACAATTGCATTTTTCGACCATTTCAGTAGAGTCAAAGTTGACCGAATGTATTTTTTTTCTATTTATCATGATTTATATGCAAATATTTCAAAAATGAGAAAAGCTACAACCTTCAATTACATTTTGTTGTATTCTACATGAAATTGCGCACATTTTCATATATAAAACTTTAAGTAACGGCTAATTTAAAATGGTGCAAACATTACCACAATCACACGTATGATTTTTACGGAAGAGTTACCGCGCGGACGCAAAGAAAATGTTATTTTTTTCATAAATTCACCATAAATCGAAATATTGTGCTAGAGACTTCCAATTTGTTGCAAAATGAAGGTAAATGATTGAATATTACTAAGGTATAAGCGTCTTAGCTTACAATTGCATTTTTCGACCATTTCGGTCGAGTCAAAGTTGACCGAAGGTTGAAAATTTGTCACTTATCATTTTTTATATGAAAATATTTCAAAATTGATAAAAGCTACAACCATGGGTTGTTTTTAGTTGTATTGTGCATGAAATTGCACACATTTCCATACATAAAACTTTATGTAACGGCTAATTTTAAAATGGTGCAAACATTACCACAATCACATGTATGATTTTTTTCGGAAGAGTTAACGCGCGGACGTAAGGAAAAAGTTTTTTCATAAATTCACCATAAATCGAAATATTGTGCTAGAGACTTCCAATTAGTTGCAAAATTAAGGTAATTGATTGAATATTACTAAAATATAAGAGTTTTAGCTTACAATTGCGTTTTTTGACCATTTCGGTAGAGTCAAAGTTGACCGAAGGTTGAAATTTTGGCACTTACCGTTATTTATATGAAAATATCTCAAAACTGATAAAAGCTACAATCATGAGTATTTTTTTGTTGTATTCTACATAAAAATGCACACATTTTCATATATAATACTCCATGTAACGGCTAATTTAAAATGGTACAAAAATTATGTCAACGTGACGAAATAATTTCCGAGATGTGTCACAGATACTTTTTAGTGCGGCAAGAAAGAAATTCGCGCTTGCGCGCCTGTGTAACGATTGTAAACAAAACAACACCTTGATCCGTGAACTCCCAGCATCCCCCAAGGCGCGTGATTCAAGAGTTTTCGGCTGGTAGGCCTAAAAGTATTTTTCCGTGAATTTTTAAAAAAACTTTTGTATGTTGACGTAAAATACGTCCAGTCGGTAGCCGAGAGACAAAAAATTTCGACGTAAAATACGGCCAGTCGGCGTTTAAGGGTTAAAAAAAAGATAAATATGTAAAGTTCATCATATTCTAATGAAATCAAGTGAAAATATTGAACGCAATCTGTTGATTTTTTTTACGCAATAAACATGCCCTGTGCACCATCTACTAACGAAAAAAAAAAAAAATTTCGTTCACGTATTCAAGTGATATTTTGACTTGAAAACACTTCATATAACATAAAATAACCTTAGTCTATATCAATTGAGTATCTAGAGATTCATTTATGCTAACTAGAGGCAAGAAAATTGCTCTGATTTGAGTTCAATGCAGTAAAATAAACTTATCTCGCAATCGCCTTCAGCGATTTCCCAACCAAAACTTTGATTGTTGTTTTTATATTATAATACAATAGAAATATGAAAATACATACAACATTATTGGATCTGTGAGGTAAAGCATAACTTTGTGCCAGAAAACCATGAAAAATGGAAAGAAAATAAAGTGCTTCTGAGGTTTGAACAAATTTTTTGTTTTCATGTTATTTTAAATGGGGAAAGTTGATTCAGGTTACGAATTTTTCAAGTCCCGAACAGCGTCCTCGAACAAATTTAGTTCGTGAACTGAGGTACCACTGTATTTTTTCGTAATTTACTTTTCAAAATCAAAATTACAGCCGACATACTATCATAAAAGATACAATGTACAACCAGCAACAATTCCTGAATATATTTATGGGTAAATATATATGAGATGTACTGGGATGGGTTGACGTAGTACATTCCTCCTTGAAATCTAAAGTCAGACAATTCTCCCTCATATATTGAACTGAGGTGTTGCCCCAAGTGTGGCATATAGTTATTTACGACCCAGTTAAGTGATCTGAATGTTTTCCCACACAATGTTAAAAAAAAAAAACTGGTGTAAAATATTGATTATCATATGATACAGCCCACTACTCCTCTTATGTCATTATAGTGCACACATAAGTTGTATGTCGCTACAAAAGGGTTAAGATAATTTCACAACCTACTGTGGCCCCTGGGAATCCACTGCACATGCCGGTAGCAGCCAACTGACATTCTCTTACTGGTAACATGATTAAAGCATCTAGGATTTGTGGCACACACAAGGGGACTAATTTCAAGTACTAACAGGTTTCTGACGTAACCTGTCAATTAAAATGTACATACTGAAATGTAATTAAGGCATAATTTCTCCAGTAATTTAGGCAGAAAAAGTAGATAGCTTAACAATTACATGTGTAACTATTTTCAAAGGAAAAAACTCACACTTCATACCTACACACAAAATTCAATCGCTAAACCATCAGTTAACTTGCAAGTATGCTTTTTATAGAACTGTCAAATATAAACATAATACAGTAACATAGTACAACATACCTTTAGAGACCGTATCATTGATATACCTAACAGAGGTATGATCAGGATTGCCATATATCCATGAATATCAATTTCATTTCCTGGTAATTTACAGTCTACAACCTGAAAAAATAACTATTATTAGTATAATAGAACTATGATTTATAAAGTAGTTTATCAACACCAACTGGGATCACCTTAAGGATTGGTTTCTTAATGAGAGGACAAAAATGGGGCAACAAAGTTCAAGAAGTTGAAGAGCTAGGTGAAAAGTACAGGAAATCCAGTTGGGGGCAAAAGGATGCTGCAAAGTACTCTTAGCACCATCTTCAGCATTATGCAAAGCAAACTATAGGTAGGAAAGGAAGCAGGTGCAAAATCAACTTATATGGTACAGTTGAATCTCAAAACTGTCATTCGGTGGTCTGCGAACTCCTGTGGTTCAGCTCAATGTTGAATTGGCTGCCATTAGTTTGTCAAGTGACCTTGAGTGCAGCAACTCATATTGTTTACAACTTCCCTGCAGCAAAAATTATGCCATATCCCTTTTGTTTTATGAAAATAATTGTTAGTAAAGAAAATGTTTGAAGCTACATATGTTTTCAAGATTAACTTTAAATGAATAAACATATTTTTTGTAGACTTCACTTGAGAAGGCTCTACCTAGTCAAACCTTTTAACAAAAACAATGAACCATTTGGCATTGCACAAATTCCTAACTTTTAAAGTGCTTGAAAGACTTACAGGTGTTATAGTTTTGATAATTTCTTTCATATAACTGCATATTTACCAATTCAATATGCCACCAATGAGATCAGATGATGCTAGAGGTAAAAAGCACAAGCATAAATCTTTATCTATGCTAGAAAATGTTTCTATAGTACTTTCCCTCCTGTTAGCAAATGTTTAGTGTTCACTTTCCTCAATGGATGGCAGTGCGTTTTACTGATCGCTGAAATTCATTCTTTATTTTTGTCATTTCATTACCCTCTGCAATCAAAATATATGACGAAGAAACTAACAGCGATAATTATGAAGATAGTCAATTTTAGGAGATAAAAGTCACTGATAATATTCTGCAGATTCTGAGAAAAGTTAAGTAATTGACTTATGGTTAGGCTTACATGGGAATGTAGGCTAAATGTGTTAAACAAAGAATACTATTTTACAGAAAATTATGTACAGTATGAAGTTATAAAATGATAGTGAAAATATATGAGTAATAAAATGATAAAAAGTGGTGTCAGAATTTAGCCAAGCAGTAGGCTAAGTTGGCAACTAGGCTATTTGTATGTGGAATTAGCTTGCAAGACTATGTTTACATAGGGGCTTCCTTATTTATGGGTGTATTCTATATTCTGGGATTTTCTGTGGTCCGACAGTGGCCTGGTCACAAGATTCCTAGATTTAAGAGGTTGGACTGTAGAAATAATATCTTGTGCTGTGTATGTAAAATGAGAAATGGCATCAAAGATGAAGTTGGTAAGAATCAATGAACCTATCATGTTGGGAAGACTAGAAGTTCCATAATCAGATGGAACAGTGGATAAAACCTACAGAGACATGCAGGAATGGAGCTGAAGATGAAAAGAAAGGATATAGCACTGGAAAGAAAACCCATGTGGAGAAAACACTAAAACAATATTGCTAGTCTCTGGTTAAGGATACTAGACATAACCAAGCTGATAACTATTAAGAATGCAGAATCTGAAACATCAACTTAACTGATGAGAAATATGGAAGGCATCAAAGAAAGGACTGCTAACTTTTAGAAGACAAGACAAACCTAACAAAAGTTTCTTATAATCCCAGCAAATAGCCCGTGAGAGGAATTAAACCATGGATACCTTGTAATGAAGTCAGGAAGAATGACAATATTCAAGAAATACAGAATAAAAAAAACTGGAAGATGGAAACATTTGAAAGACAGCTTACAAAAGGCAGCAAGTTAAGATAAATTACAAACTTGAGTTAGAGAAAGAGATGTAGTGATACAATAAATAGGTACAGACACCGGTTAAATACAGTTACAGCATAAGATGGGCAGGGAAATGGACTTTACAAGAGCTAGATACATGGAGTAGAGGGGCAAGGAGTAACAAAAGTTCGTAGTTGCTAATGAACTGGATAAAACATAAAAGCCTTCTAACCTGGTACATGAAGGAAAAATGGATAATAAAAACTAGGGATCACATACGAAGCAGACTTTGAGATCTAGAGGAAGAAAGAATGAGAGAAAAATCTGGAAAAGGCATGAGGCTGTTAACTAATTGGGGGCAGAAGTGCACTAATGCTCATTCTTCCTGCCAACAGGCCTACCACTTGTCCAACTCAAATGGTTGCAATCTTGCTATCATATTTCAACTACTGTACCTCATAAGAAGATTAAAAAACATTTCAGGTAAAGAATATATTGCATCTCTCATACATCCATATTTAAGTAGGGTCAGGGCTGATCAGAGATGACCTGAGGATCTATTTGCAAACCACTACTGTTTCCCCTACCCTTCCAGTATCTATTCATGACCTGTAAGTTTAGTCTCCATCCAGATATACCATGTTACCAATCATGATATGAACAAGGGACTTGAAACTCCTGTAACCTCCTATGCAATATGGCATAAGCATGTCAAGACTGAGGCCTATATCCAGTGTTAGATGCCTATACTCACACTCCTCACTTTGGTGAACCAATTGATTGATGCCTGAAAGAGAATACAAGTCACAAGGTAGCTAAGTCAATCATAAATTGATGGATTGAGATGATAGCTCTACCAACAAGCCCTCTTTCACTCCCTTTGTTAAAAGGGGAAGCAGAGGGAGTCACAACTTAAGAACCAAAGGTCCAAGGTATTATTTAGCTTACCTGCATCAACATGAGGTCCAGCTTGTTCTCTGCTTGACTACTGCCTTGTAGAGGAAGGAAAGAGCAAGGGAAGGAAGAGAGATAAGCCAGTCACACTCATTCACCCTTCAACTTTATGCCCTCCAAGTACTTATGAGTGATGATTACTTGTCCAAGAGGAGTTTGATGACCATATAGTCTATTGAGAAGCCGCCACAAGTTCTAGGGAGGTGTCCAATGCGGTGAAGGCAGTATGGAACTGCCTGTGCTCATTAATGTGAAACCAAGCAGTTCCTCTAGATGCTAGTGATGGACCAATGCCCAAGACTTCATAGGTTTTTGCCTTGATTAGACAACTATCCCCTTGTAGGGGAGGTCACATGCTTGTTTGATCACTTCACCAAGTCAGAAAGTATGTTATATATTTTTTCATTATGAAAGTAAACAATTACTCATGAACCATGTCAAAAAGCAAGGCATAAATATAATGAGCACAAAAATATAGAAAAATAGAAGAGAAAGGAAGATTCACATCATCATTAGGTGAAGTATCATGTTACTGTCATCAGCATACATCACTACCATGACTACAGCTATAACCACCATCACCAGTACCCCAAGTTCAACAATCATAAACATCTATACCAACACAAGGTGCAAGTCTCTCTTGGTCTGGTCATTTTTTTCTTATTTGTGCACTGATGAAAGAAAATGGATATAAAGGTATAAAAACACAATGAAAAATATATAACAAAAAGTCAACACACTGTATGCAGTTGCTGAAATTTAATGTTTACTTGCCAAGCAATGACGTTGGACCAACACTTAGGATATAAAGCAGAAAAATTATTAGCGAACAAGAATACCATTCGAGAATGAAAATAATAAGTTTCAAAAAAAGCCTTTGAAAAGAGATGATAAAAATTCAAGAAAGTACTCATCAAACAAGAAACTTCTAAATTCATTAAAAAAAAAAAAAAAATATGCATTCTGATACCCTTAGTTTTCAAACAACGAATACCTCAACTTTTGATATGAAGCAGAAAATTTTTTAGTGAACATGAGTACCATTAGAGAATGAAAAATAACTTTCAAAAGAAAACATTTGAAAATAGATAATAAAAATTCAAGAAAGTAAACATCAAGCAAGAAACTTTTGAATTCATAAAAATAGAGAAAAATAAAGATTCATCTGATGCCCTTACTTTTCAAACAACAAATACCTCATAAGGCAGGGGCTTGGTGCCATACGGGTTTTCAAAGTAATAAAAAATGTTAGGAAAACTTTTACTTGATGAATAACTTGATATTTACCTTCTTTATTTTCATGACATTTGTAAATTTTTTATTACCAGTAATAAACATCTGAGAGAAAAACTTTTTGTTAGACCTTATTCCAAACAAGGGGATTTTGTTCGTTTGCAAAACACTATTTTTCATCCACATACAGATGCACACATTACAGTTCTATTTTATTGACCAAGTACAGTCAACTTTGGTTTTCGTACACCTCTCTTTTCATATGTTTTGGTTTTCATAGAATTTTTTTCTACTAAATTTTGTCTCAGTTTTCGTACGTTTCCTCGGTATTTTACCCTTGGAAACGCTCCATCCAGGGCCCTGCGAGTGACCAGGCCCCATATCAAACACCAAAACAAAGCATCCCTTCTTCTTTCGTGCCCCATTCTGCTTTGGTGTTCGTTATCTTTGTGCTTTTTTATTTGAGTGCAACTGCTAAATAAGCCATCATGGGGCCAAAGAAAGTTCAAAGTGTAAAAAAGATGAGAAACACTACAGAATTTAAGAAAGAACTCGTAGCAAAGTGTTGGAGGACGATGCATGCCCACCTCAGCAAGAAAATGCCTACAACAAGCGCTGCTGTTAGTGAATTTAAGGTCAGCACTGGCTGGTTTGAAAAATTCAGAAAACGAATGGCATAAATAATGTGCCTACTTCATGGATTAAGGACATGTTGCAAAGTGGAATGATATAAACAAAATTGTGGAGAATTATCATCT
The DNA here is from genome assembly GCF_015104395.2 of Macrobrachium nipponense. Lineage (NCBI taxonomy): Eukaryota > Metazoa > Arthropoda > Malacostraca > Decapoda > Palaemonidae > Macrobrachium > Macrobrachium nipponense. The sequence continues at coordinate 66,880,898 of NC_087203.1, read as the reverse complement.
CAACAAAAAGAGTTGTAATCCATGTCTCCAACATGTTTAATGACAATGTTATGTTTAACTTTAAGCAAATTTTAAAGAAACGCCAGAAACAAATGTCTCTGGATAGTTTTATTGTGCAACAGGGGTCCAGTAACTCTCAAGCTGATCCCAGTGCCAATAAAAAAACTTAGTGGGGAAGTAACCTCAGATAGTGCCAGTAAAAAACAGTGGGGAAAGAACCTCAGATAGTGCCAGTAAAAAACGAAGAAAAGTAACCCCCGATAGGTCCTTGATACCTGAAGTCCTTCTGGAGGGAGATTTCCCTTCTAAACAATTACCTCTCCTCCTCCGTCTTCCCTCCTCTCCGTCTTCCATACGCTGACAGGTATCTTCCATGAAGGCGAGTGATGTTAATGTTCATTTATTCATTCTATTAATCATTTATATTTATTTCTCATTGTTTTCTGTATGTAAAACTGTTTATTCCCTATAAAATATATTTAAAAAAATTTTTTTGGGGGTCTGGAACACATTAATTGTATTTGCATTATCCTTTAAGGAAATTATTGTTTCGGTTTTTGTACGTTTCGGTTTTCGTGGGAGGTTCTGGAACGGATTATGTACGAAAACCGAGGTTCCACTGTACATAAAAAAACAACCCTACAACTTCAAATATACCAGCAAGTCACTGTCACCTCCTCAGGCCATTTAGGAATATTTCACCTTCACTGCCATGCATCTTCAAATTAAGTTTGTCAACTTGCAATCAGAAATTAGCCATAGTAATAATAATAGAGTAGAGCAGGGACTTTGATACACTGCCATGCTAAGAGAACTTAGGTTCATATGGTTCCCTATCCATCACAATCCTATTTTAAGGGCATCTAACCCATACCCAGGTGTATGAGGAGAGACTATTAAGTTAGTCTGTACACTGGCATAGTGAATGTCTTCCTAAGCTATCTACATGCACTATGTTACTTATCAATGCTTGAGTATTTCCAGTTTTTTTGTACATTCTTTGGTGATATGTTTACCCTGTAGTAATCATAATCATACAGTGGCATAATCAAAACAAAAGACAATCATTTACAAAACATGAGCGGCATGGTAACTACAAGTGTTTAACTCTGCCAAGTTGCTCCCCTCACCCCTTACGAGGCATAGGAAGTACTATGCTATGAACTCTGCATATTTGATGTCACGTCATTTTAACCTGGATGTCATTCGTCTGAAGCCGGGATTGAATTTGGAGCAGGTGAGGTCGGTGGCTCTGTCCTTGTCTCCACAGCATGCCTCAGTGTTGGAGTCTACTGCAGCCTCCATGTTGCAGATGGTCTGACAGGTCACCAGAGGGGTTGGTGAATGCTTCCTCTCTTGCCAGTTTGTTGCAGTTCGGAGGCAAGGCGTTTTCATATCTTGCTCACCTCAGTGTTAATTTATCGGCTACCACGAAGACGAGCCCAGCAGGAGGGGGGTAGCGAGCATCCAAGAAGTGTGTCAGCAAACCCTGTAAGGAGGGTGAACCCCGTAGCCCAAGCGTCCCCCAAAGTGCCGCCATTTTGGACGCTTCCGACTCTGAAATTAAAAACATTGATAAAAAACCCTCCTCCCTCTCGGGAATCAAATTAACTCCCGAGGAAGGGGTGAAATTACATAAATCAGCCTGAGGGCCTCCTGATACTTCCAACGACGAATCGATGGAAGAAAAGGAAGGGGACAAAGGCACAACACTAGCCTGGGATGTGACAGTAGCAGGATTCGAAGCATTGGGAAGGGAAGGAAAACCCTCCCATGAAGGAAAAGTAGAAACCCTATGATGCTCCCTCTTCCTATAAGATACAATAACAGCAAACACACACACTCAAACACAAGCAAAAACAGGCAATGAACCAGGTAAAGGCCGAGAGAGGTCAACCGCAATTCTCGTCCAGACGGTTTAAAGAAAGACTGACACTGTGGTGTAGGCGAGTGGTCCTTGACCATTCTTTACCCAATATACGCACACGTTGCCAGATCTCACAAGATTCCTTGCTTTCATCTGCGATTTAACTGGATCCAGCTAGGCACTGGAAATTATCCTATTGTTAAGACCGAAGGTTTGTTTGCGTATGAACAACTTTCCTCTCAGTGGGTTGGCCATGTGAATTATCTCTTTCAACTGAAAAATTAAGTTACCCTGCATATAAAAAGCATTACTGCAAGGATAATAAAAACACTTCTAAATTATACAGTGCAGTGTTTAGGAACCATAAAACCCATACTATGGTCACTGAACACCACAAACTCACAATGACCAATTAACAAAGATTCATAACAACTAAAAGGATGCAGAACTACAAGGGATTGCCATGAAATACTGATAACATAGAGAGACTGTATTATAGAGGCTAGTTAACTAGAAAATTGGGAATCTCCATTACTTGTGCCTGGTACTTACCTATACCTTACATTAAATATTTTTAGTTACTAAGTATAGTTTTAGAATAAGCATGTTCATAATTACAGTCAGGTTTGTACAAACTCACTTTTCAGCCTAAAGAGTAAATAATTTTAAAAAGTTTACTTGCCTGCTTAACATTTGCAGAAATGAACACAACATAAACACAACAAAATCCAAGTTGTGTTATGGTAAGAAATGCATTAATTGTAGATCGAGCAACTGGTGCCAGTCTCTGCAGAGGAGTTGGACCTGTATCAAAAGCATTATAGCCAACTTCAGCGTAGTCAAGGCTTGAGATTCCTAGTCTCTCTTTCAACTCATGAGCACACCTTACCTGAAATAAAACTAGACTTCACGGTAAATAATTTAGGGTAAATGGTTCCATAGCTCTAAAAAAAGTAAAATACAACAAAATTAAATTAAAAAAATTAACTGGCAGTAGGTGGGTAGGTGAGGGGAAGATATCCCCCTTTCATCTGCCTTAACCAGGTTTTTACTTTTAATTCAGGGACATGTGGGGTGGTTGAAGCAGGGTTATGATGAAAGGCTTTTGTTTGCAGTGTACTTATGAAAAATTACCTTCAAAATTTATGATCTGTTCCCAATGAAATACAAATCATTGCCTTTTAAGACAGTGAAAAAGGCTGGAGTGGTTGGACAGCTATGAAATATCCACAAAATACAGAAGATGAAGGCTAAGATCTAAAAATGAAATTGGGAGGAAACACCAATTGCACCAATTGTAGATAGAGGGGCTGGACGAAGGTTAGATTAATGGAGATGCCTCGACCATTTAAAACCCTTTACTAATCCATGAAGCCAGAACAGTCAGTGAGAACTCAAAAATATAGGCAAAAGACCCTTGGGAAAGTTTTGATAATTACCAAGTAACTCACAGGATGTTCCTCGAAGAAATGATCAAGAATACAATAGACGACATCTACACACAAAGAAAAACCATCAGTCAGGCTCAGCACAACCTTCGTCTCGTAGCTTCCGAGCCCACATATAAGTACCCATCCTCCATTTGTATTGATACAGCTGCTTGCAATAGTAATATTCATTACAATAGGCTTGCTTGTAAACTTAACTCATTAACTGAAAATAGTATTTGGAACCATTTATATCAACAAAATAAAGTTATGATTCTATCCACTTGCCCCCTAACTAATAACAAATCCATAGTCTTGAACTCAGGTTTGTCATTTGCCCTTAAACCTGATAAAAAACATAAACTTGACTTCCTAGTAACATTTGATAAATTCACTGCTAACAACAATGACAAGAAAGATGAAATATGTCTTAAGGGAATTCTCCTAAACATCCTAACCAGACAACAACAGATACTCCCTGCCTAAAAGATTCATGATAGCTATAAACTTACTCCGCAAACTAGACATTATAATCACTCGATCAGACAAAGACTGTAAAATTGTGTTAATGGACAAGAGTTTCTACCAAGAAATGACCAGTGAACTTTTAAATGATACAACTACTTATGAGAAATTAACAAAAAACCCAAGCAATAATGTCCCAATAGATTTCTTCAGAAAATCAGAAACATCAGTAAAATAAACATATAGAAATTTTGGAAAAATTTTAAGCAATCAATCCCAAATTACCTTACTTCTTCTATGGCCTCCCCAAAACTCACAAAGATAAAATCCCCTTCCGTCCCATAATCTTGTGTGCTGGAGCTTTTTACTAAAGAATTTCAAAATGGTTAGCTGAGTTACGATCCCCCTTCTTAGGAACTTTTTTCCTTTGTCATATAAAACATACAGAAGAATTTTGCAACAAATTTAGGTCAGTTAGGTCAGCAAATATCCCTGTACATAGCGTAAAACTTCTCAGCCTAGATGTAGACTCCCTTTCACAAAATTACCCATAAAAGATGTAGTAACTTTCCTAAAAAATAAACTTAAGCAATTTGCTGACTATTTGCTGACCACTTCCCCAAAGAATAGAATAAAATAATGCAACTTGTGGAGCTCTGTGTCACTAATAACGTCTTTTCCTTTGGTAATACCTTTTACCGTCAAACATTTGGTTGCAATATGGGGATTCAGTCCTCTCAGTCCTGTGTTAACAAACTTATACCCAATCAAACATGCAGATATGATTTGTCTTCGTTATGTAGACGACATCCTAACATACTGGTAAAGCGAGTGGCGCGATTTCATCTTTCTACAAAAATTAAATTCCTTGGTTCCGAGCTTAAAATTAAAAGTAGAATGGGGAAAACAATAACCAAATCCCCTTTTTTGATGTCTTAATCATCAGAACTGATAACAACTACAAATTCACTGCCTTCAGGAAAGCGACATTCTCACTTTCATACATATACATTTTTACAACTATCATAACATTTCAGTTAAACTTTGCATAGCAAGTTACTAATTTCATGGACCCCTGAGAATTTGCTCCCCAGATTTTCTTAACAAAGAAATTGAAACAATCAGAAAACAACTTATCTTGTTAAAATACCCGAAGCAAATAACAGAAAAAGCCATACATAAAGCTAAGAGCATTTTTTACAATCCAACAGTTAATAAAGAAAAGGAAAAATTCACAAGCAAAATCATAATCCCTCACGTGGTTAATTTACGAGATATCACACAAACATTGGGGAAATCAGTCAGATTTGAAAACAGTTTGACAATTTTCCTTCACATAAATAACATGAACCATATCATGAGTTGGAAATCATTCTAAATTTTATACAAAAGCAGCTGTTGATACAAATGTCAGATGGTAGAATCTTCACTTGATAAAACAACAAGATAATAGGATCAATATTTCCAATGGAGCCTGGGACTCTGAGCAAAAAGACAATAAACAATATATCTTCTTTCTAAAGGCAACAACGAAGCATATTAAGACAACTGACAGAACCAACGTCGGCTTAATGGTGACCCCAGGCATAACTTACGGCATATCTCCCACTATATATTTTGCAAATGATCTCTCTTGTGGGATAAGTGACCAAGATCTCTCACATGGGATAAGTGATCAAGGTCTCTCTCATGGGATAACTGGAAACTTTGCAAGGTTGGTAGAATCTCCACTCCCTGCTGAACAGAGGGTGTTGACCGATCATTTACAACATGCATACCAGTATAATCAAGGCACTTCAGTTTATGTTGAAGGTCAGCAGCCGAACATTCAGTACCCAAATCAGTTGCAGAGAGAGCATTTGGTTGAACAGGGTTTTGATGGACACCAGGGCCAACAGAGTCATGAGGTGCAACAATTAGTAGATAATTATCAAGACGGGCAGCCGTTAATGAACACTACGCGCTGGCCTTGTGGGAGATTGCCACTTTTCATAAAGTGCAATCGTTTATAGAAAAAAAAAAAAGACACCTTGAAAAGGCTCACACAGGTCGTATGCTTGTGCAGTTCGATGAAGTTTGCCTAAGTCGTTTCAGGAACATTGTGAAAAGTAGGCAGAAGCAATCTTCCTTGGATCGTTATTTTTTAAAGAGGCCTTTAGCATTAGCAGGAGTAAGCAAAAAGGAAGAACCAAGTGATAAAAAATATTAAGTTGCAAGCAAAAAAGGAAGAACCAAGTGATAAAAAACAGAAAGTTGAAAGTGGTGATGAAGTTGGAAAAAAAAAAAAAAAAAAAACCCTACGTAAAGTATAGAAAAAAAAAAAAAAAAACCCAAATTTAAAAAAAAAAAAAAAGTTAAAAAAAAGGAAAAAAAAAAAAAGAATTTTTATTAATTTCAGTTTTTTGTAAAGTTAAGTGTTACAGTTTTCTTAATATGTTTCGTAAATTTTAGTTTAGTTTTCCTTACATTTTTTTATGTGTTTCGTAAAGTTAAGTGTACGTACGTACGTACGTATCTGCCATTTGTCCTCCTCCTATGCCGCCACTTTCGGAGATAGCCTCACTCGAAAGGTAAGCTTCCACATTTTACGTACAGTATTTCTTGTAAACCAAGTACACTAATAAACTTTATTTACAGGTTAATTTGCATTACGTTATTAGGTTAGGTATTGAATGGTCCAATTTGTTGTAGTATTTCATTGTTTATAGGTCGATTTAGCTTTATTATGAAATTTACTGGGGTGTTTTTGGAGGGCTTGGAACAGATTAGCCATTTTACATGTAAAATGTGGTCCAAGATAAGAAAACCTCATGATACGAAGGGTGCCTCGGAACGGATTAATTTTGTATCTCGAGGTACTACTGTAGTTTTGTTTTATCTTTAAGGATATTTTTCACTGTGCTATTGAAGTTTTTTATGACTTGATCAAGGGGATTTTTTGTTAGTTTTTTATAAGTCACATCATCATCCAGTAGGGCTTGCATACGTGATATGTAGTCAGTTTTATCTAAAATTACTAAACTATTTGACTTATCAGCTTTTGTAATGTGAATAGTATTGTCCTTTTTGAGATCGGTCAAACTTTTCTTATAGCGAGCAGGGAAGTTACTTTCATGCTTAACGTTGGCAGCTCTGTAAACAATACCTTTAATCATGTCAACATGATTTTGAGGAAGATCGCAATATTTTTCAAATTTAATGGAATCATTAAAGCAGAAGGTCGACTTGTTATAAAGAAAGATAAACCATATCCAAGTGCACAGGTTATTAACCATTTTCTTCATTTGGGAAAGCCATAGGGTTTGACACTAAAGAACTGTAATAACACATGAACCAATACTGTACAGGCAGTCCCCAGTTATCAGTACAGTGTTCCCCCCGTATTCGCGGGGGATGCGTACCAGACACCCCCGTGAATAGTTAAAACCCGCGAATAGTTAGAACCACCATTAAAAATGCTTATAACTGCTTATCTTGAAAGTTCAGATACCAAATGTATACCCCTTAAATAACATCCTACTTCAAATATACCTAAAATTACCAACCTATTACTGTATTAATCTTTGAGGTTATATTATTAATATAATTTCAAAGTCATCTTAAACATTTTACCATTAAAAATATATACCTATAGCCAATAACAGAGAGAGAGAGAGAGAGAGAGAGAGAGAGAGAGAGAGAGAGAGAGAGAGAGAGAGAGAGAGAGAGAGAGAGAGAGAGAGAGAGAGAGAGCAGTGAATGGCAACATCATATATCTGACCATCAAGAGTGAAATTATGAATTATTTCTGAGAGGGAGAGAGAGAGAGAGATGATAGAGACGAGGAGTATAGGAGAGGAGAGTGGAGAGACGATGAGAGCAGGAGAGATAGAGAGAGAGAGGAGAGCGAGAGAAGCTAAACTCCTAAACTCTGACTCCTTCCCCCCTCCGCCCAATACGTATAATCAAACTGTCATATAAATCCCCCGCCCAACGGTTCCTCCAAGGGGTGGATTAAAAAAAAAGGACTGGGAAATCGCTATTTCTAATTAATCTTATTAAATATTTGGAAATAGTTTTATAAGGTAAATAATTGTATTTATACTAAAAACAAATAAACATACGTAAGAGAGAGAGAAGAGAGGCGATGAGAAGAAGAGAGAGACGAGAGAAGAGAGAGGAGAGGAGAAGAGATGGTATTGTTACTGTTTAATCTCACGAAACTATATATAATTTGTAAACTAGTGCTGTATATTATTATTTTACCATAAAATGTAGTAATGTCCTTAAAGATACACTTATACATACATTTCCAGCCCAAACAGAGGGCGAGAGTTACCACTAAGACATACTATCTCGTGTGGCAAGAGAGAGAGAGAGAGAGAGAGAGAGAGAGAGAGAGAGAGAGAGAGAGAGAGAGAGAGAGAGAGAGAGAGAGAGAGAGAGAGAGAGAGGGGGGGGAGGATTATCCTTATTTAAAAGACTGAAATGGATAGATTTTGTACTTCTATAAAATACTATAACATATGAATTTTGAAATTAATTATATACTATTATTATCATTATGCAAAAATATTAATAAACATACACATGTACCATAGAAATTCTCATCTCAGTAAAAGGAGAGAGAGAGAGAGAGAGAGAGAGAAGAGAGAGGAGAGAGAGAAGAGAGAGAGAGAGAGAGAGAGAGAGAGAGAGAAAATACGTGATCAATGAGAGGGCAACACTTGTTAGACCCCAGCCAACTCTGCCTGGCTACCTTGGAGTTCAAAGACGCGGGGTAAAATGCATTTTCTTTCATTCTTACATAATTTTATATTTATAAACTAAAATCTTGCTAATTCACTTTAGTATTTTCTTTAATGAATATATATTATTGCTTTACATTAATATTGATATTTGAAAAATTAGTAAATCATCATTCCAAAAAACATACATCTCTGTAAGAGATGAGAGAGAGGTACGAGAGATGAGAGAGAGAGAGAGACGAGAGAGAGAGAGAGAGAGAGAAAGATTATTGTAGCATTTGTAAAATACTTTCACATATGATTTTTATAATTACAGTTATTATTATTATTATTATTATTATTATTGTTATTATTATTATTACTATCATTATTATTATTATTATCATATGAACATAATAACACATATACATACGTGTACCATAAAAATCTCTCATCTCAGGAGAGAGAGAGAGAGCGAGAGAGAGAGAGAGAACGATGAGAGAGAGACGACGGAGAGAGAGAGAGCTTGAGAGAGAGAGAGAGAGAGAGAGAGAGAGAGGAGTTCGAAAGAAAGATGCGTGAAGACTGGGATTTCCTTCATTCTTACATAATTTTTAAAATTTATAAACTAAAATCTTACTAATTCAATGTAGTATTTTCTTTCTTGAAGTAATTGCTCTTTACATTAATATTAATATTAGAAAATTAGTAAATCATTTATCACACAAAAAGCATACATCCCTGTAAGGGAGAGAGAGAGAATTATTAGTTATTATGTGATATCATTTAATCTTATTAAATTTACTAATACAGTAGTATTGACCAATATTAATATTTTAAAATCAGTAAATCGTTTTTGTATCATAAAAATGTATTTAGGCATGAAAATAACATCAAAATACACTAATTAGTGATTATTTATCGTCGGAAAATCCCGCGAATAGGCGAATTCACCGCAAATAATGGTTAGATATGGTCCAGAAAAAAATCCGCGAATCAGTGAGTCCGCGAATCCGGAGAACGCGAATACTGGGGGCCCACTGTAATCCAGTTTAATGGAGCTTGTCTAGCGCCGAAATGCGCAGATTTCCAGTTATGGTGTCAATACATATCTAACAGAGGTGCCATAAAGCAGTTATCGGTGCCAAAATCTGGTTATTGGTGCAGATTCGGTTATCGGCAATTATCGCTCATCATCAAGCTGTCAGAACGGATTGCCCACCAATAACCCGGGACTGCCTGTATATATATTACTCTATGTGGTTCCCCGTAAATATATTACTCTATGGGGTTCGAAAATGACTTATCTAAGTATGCTGGGTCTGGCTGTGGGATTATTGCACCTTCACCAGCAATATCTCAGCTTGACCACCACTCTTGGGGCAATAGTGTTTCAGGAATTTTTTTATTTGAGGTAAGGTCACAGGTTATCAAGTTTTCTTTATTAAGAATACTTGCCTCATTATGTCGGGTCTGGCTGCATGATTATTGCACCTTTACCAGTTCAGGAATATTACATTGAATAACCACTCCGTACATGAAGACTTCTTAAAAGGAAACATTTCCTAAGAAAGTTAATGATATAGTACCCACCTTTTGTTTATCATGCGACTTAGGAAATTAGTGAGGGTCTGCCTTTTTAATATGGGCCACTAAAATCATTCTCAGTCCATGTATACACAGAGTACAGTGGACCCCCCGTATTCGCGTTCTCTGGATTCGCGGACTCAGACATTCGCAGATTTCTATCGGGAATGTTTCCCCGCATTATTCGCGGAAAATTTGCATATTCGTGGTATTTTTCTATGAGAAATATCCACAAATGCTTTGGTATATTTTTTTATCAATTTCATCATAATATGCACTTCTTGTGATAAAACTATTAAAAAAAACCAGGTATAAAAATTTTGTGTGGGTTTTTCTTGAGTTTTAACTAACAAAAAAGGCTGTTTTCAGTGTTTTTATAGGGATTCCAACTATTCGCGGGTTCTAACTATTCACAGGGGGTCTGGTACGCATCCCCCACGAATACGGGGGAACCACTGTAGTTTGTTTGTGCCAGGGAGTAGAAAAAAAAATAGGATCATCTGGGATGTCTGCCATAACATCTAGTGCTTGAACCAGGCATAATATTCTATATGAAATACTGAGTTCCTTTATCAGAAAAGGGGATTCTCTCTTTAAAAATGTCCTCATTCTTGGCCAGAAATGGTAGGCCACGATACAACAGTAAATGAGAGGAGTAATACCCATTGGAAGAAGATCTGTATGAATGTATTTCTTTTAACACTTGAAAGGAACCCCAATATTAAGGACATCTGGGAAACTTTCTACATTACAAAAACCATTTAGTGGTACCTTGTTTGTTGAACAGTTCTTGTGTTGAACATTCTATTTTTCGACTGAAATTTTAAAAAATAAATAAAAGAATAAAGCATTTCAATACAAAATCATACGTCACTGTGGGGACAACACGGTGCAGCCGACTTGAGAGAGAATGAGGGCGTGTTGATATTGTTGAGGAGAGAAGGAGAAGAGACAAGTAAAATATTACTGTATATATGTAAAAGCAGTAACAATACACACACAAAATAAAAGGGAATTTCACAATAAATTTAACATAATGATAAAATATAAAAACAATCACATGCAATTCAGTAAAAAAAAAAAAAAAAAAAAAAAAAAAAATCTTCAATAAGCCAGTGTTCAGTGCACTGAGTGAGACGGTATAGTTTAATGATAAACATATTCAACAACATACTTAAATAAAAGAATAATGCTTTTAACAAAAAAATTTAGCATAAATGATAACATCATACGTCACTGCGGTGGTGCACAGATAGCTTGAGATAAAGGGAGGGAGTGTTATATTGAAGAGGAATAATGAATTAATAACTTCAAGTTATCAGGCATTGTGATAACAAAATGATAAAACATGAAAACAATCAAATGCAATATGTACAGTAATAAAATTTTTTTTACTTGAGGCAGTGTTCTGTGTGCAGAGTGAGACAATAGAGAGGAGAGGGAAAGGTGGTGAGTTATTGGATGGGAGACAGGGGTATGCTTCACACTGACTTACCAGCTAGGCTGGGATGATTATTTGCCCGCTTCTTTCACTTACACTCGATTTGCCCAAATCACTTCTTTTTGTTACAGTAAAATACCTATTGAGTGACACTTGCTTTTTATGATTTTTTAGCACTGTAAAACTAACTCCACTCCATAATAAACAATGGCACCGCATTAAGGTTCTGCATGCCTTCGATTGATTGTCTCAACGACTTCCTTGTGAAAAGTTATTTAATCTCTCTTCCCTTTTCTTATTTGCATTCTTTACTTATTACTTACTTGTTTGCAAAATCCTCATGTTTATTTTAAATTCTGCTCTTTGCCAATAGTAAGTTGATGTACTGTGGTATAATTAATCTCCTTACATGTAAGATCCAAGTGTAAACACTTTCAACAACCATACATGCTGATTAATCTCTCTCTCTCTCTCTCTCTCTCTCTCTCTCTCTCTCTCTCTCTCTCTCTCTCTCTCTCTCTCTCTCTCTCTCAGACACAATCGGACACACACACTTTTGATTCCTTTAAAATGTGAATAAAATTGATTTTATTGTCAACCTTTGCCTACCATGACCATGTCCGTTTTCTCAAAGAGTTCCCATCTCTCCTTCCTCCATCCCAGCTGGCTGTACGCCATTTTCACCAGTTCGTAAATTGTACACAGAAACAAAATTAATATTATTGCCTTAATGCTAATTATCATATTGTCAAACAAGAAAAAAAAGCACAGCAGTTACAGAGTAGCCTAAAGATCCCCTCCCAACTTCTCGCTTAGCAAGAGGCCTACTGGGTCCCAATTTAAACCAATACTTCAAGCCTATAAGTTAAAATGTTAAGAAACTAAAACTTTTCACTGTGGTCTCAAGACTAGGTATTTAGTCTGATTAGAGATATGATGGTAAAAAAATGAATAGTCAAAACACCTTTTCCGGAGCAAAATCTGTGGATTTCCTAATTCTGGGACAGATGAGAATGTGATGAGGAAGATGGCCAACGTACTCGTGTACACTTGTATGAGTGGGAAGTAGGGCTGAGGAGAGCTCTTCTGTCACGAGTCCTTTATACTCTATCTCTGTGCTAACATGCACTATTCTGGCAAAGACCAACTATAAGAAAATTCTTTGTAATTGGTTGGTCTGTCTTATGGAGCCCTGGGGACCATGAGAGAGTAACTCCTTTGAGGATGAACAATTGCTTCGCTATCAAAATACAGTGTAAACAAAAATTTTAAACAAGTTTTCATTATGACTAAATTTTACTCGTGATACCGATTTTTCTTAATTTTCTGGAATTTTGAAACATGTCTTGAAGTTCAGCTCTACAGCTTTACAATGACATCAAATTCACTACAAAGGCACAAAGCAGCATAATATTTCACGGCACAATCAAAAGATAATTGTTGCTAAACATCTTCGCTCAGAAAGATTTTGACACCCCCTGTTCTTCTAAGAACCTAAAAGCAGCTACCTACATTAGCCTTAGATTGTTATTAGAAAATTACTGTGCTACCATCTAACTTTTAAGGACCTCAACAAAGAATGGCTTGTAATTACTGCAGGCAAAATGTTACAAAATAGAAAAAATAATTTCACTTACCAGTGAATGCATACAATGAATGCAAATTGCTGCAATTACGGGCAAAAGAGCGGTACCAGTGTAGAGACCTGAATTTTTCAAACCATCAGGCATTGCCAAAATACCAGTTCCTATGTTGCCCTTAATTAGATGTATTAAAGTTTCACAGTTCCTGTAAAGTAAAAGTAAATTCCAATGCATCTCATCTTTTCTCAAAATAGTAAATTTCCTTCATAATAATAAAATATAAAAAAATAGGACACTACACACTGGAAAAAGTTTAAAAAGTAAAATTTAGAGTTAAAATAAATAGATCCCTTTTCCACAAACAAAATTACATTTGATTTATAATTTTATATATTACAATCTGCCCTTAACAATAAGAAAAATGAAAATAAAAACATATATTTCACTATCCTGCACACCTGTAATTACATTAAGAAATCTATTACATACCAGCTTTTTCATCACAAAATCATCTTCATGGTCCTATCACATACTTTCAGTTTTTATATGCCTAATCAATTATAGAGAGCTCTTCTCATAAAACATGGTATTTTCATAATAAAATTAAGGTTCATATATATGTATGTACTTACCAAGTAATTACATAGCTAATGTTTTTAACTTGCATGGCAGCTTAAACTTTAACATACACAGTAGTATTTCTATTGTTTTCATGTAGGTGACAAACCTTGCCCACTACCAGGGGAGAATAGGTACAACACAGCTGAAGAACTTAATTTATTTGTGCCCTATGTCCAAGAGAGGGGAGGAAGGAGGGCTATGATTCTATAATTATATACATGAAAATACCACTTTCATATGAGCAACTTATAGCTGAATCCCATATTGACAGACGGTGGGATGCATGGACATATTCAACTCTAAAAAAATCCAGTAAAGTAAAGAATTCTGAAATAGACAGGCAGCTGGCATTGGTTAAAATGCTTGTTGTAACCTTTCCTTTTATGAGAGCTACTGCAGGTTGATACTGACTCTGGTTGGCACTCTTCTTAGCCTGTAGTGCTATGGTGGTATAGCCATTGAGCGCCTCTACTTCAGTGGGAGCTTTGTAGCAAAGGGGTATCCCGATGGCTAGCAAAGCATAAGTAGAAGTGATGAAATGAATGGTTTATCTGATGACTAGCAAAACTTAAAAAAAGTGCCCTTGACCTGGGCGCAGTACCATAAAAGGAGACAACCAGACAATGCTGTCACCTACACAATGCTACAAACCACTACTCATCCAATAAAAAAACTGGTGAGTACTCCAGGTACACAGTAACCCCAGGGTCCCCAAGACTTGACAACCTATATCAAGGTGAAGAGATGGGGAATAGGAGACTAACTCCTATGCTTCGTCCCCCAATACCATACCAGCCACAGACAACAGACCCAGAATACTGCAGTTCTCAAAAACTGACTCCACTTCTCATAAGTAATGTGTCATAAACAATGATTTACTCTACCAAAATTGATATTTTTATAATAAAATTATGTTTTATTCATACTTATCAAGCAATTATTCAGCTGTAGGATTCCTATGCATGTCAGACTAACTTTCAAATTTCTCGGTGGTGCCGTCATCGTTAGTGTAGGTAACTAGTTACCGCTCACTTCCGGTAACCAGGTATGACGTCATCACACCTCTTCAAAAGGATTTTGGCTGCCAGCTCCACCTGTGGGGAGGAGGGAGGGATCGAATCAAATAATTGCTTGGTAAGTAGGAATAAAACAATTTTATTAAAAAAATATAATTTTTATTCAGCCTTACCAAGCAATTATTTGGTTGATTCCAAATTAAAGGTGGAGGGTAGTGGAGATAACACATTCTGAGATAAATAAATCATCAGGAGGGTTACAGAGTGAAAGCATAGACCATTAAGCTTGTCATAACTTACCTTGTAAGTGAGCTGCTGCAGGAGAGTACCACCTCTGGTTGGCGCTCTGCTCACTTAGTAGAGAGAGTAGTAGCTAGACCGTGTGTCTCCTCTACAAGTGGAGAATTCCTTGAAGTCGTGGGCAAACCGCGACTTTGGCATGGAAACATCAAAATACAAATGCCCTTGCCCTGGGCAAGAACCAAGTACACAAACAAAACAATATATAGTCACCTACATCAAAAAAACATTAAAACGATAACCAATACCCTCAGTGCCCAGTCAACTGGAGGGTACTCCAGGTACTAAGTACCTCCAGACTTTCCAAAGACTCAACAACCTTGATACAAGGCAAAAATTTAGAGGGACAGACAACTCCCTCTATGTTGCTTTTCCTAACACCATGCCAGCAACAGATAAAGGACCAAGAGTACTACAGTTCTCGAAAACTGTCTCTATCTCTTTCAAATAGAGAGTCTCGAACACTGACTTAGACCTCCAGAATGTAGATTGTAGAATCGCCAATGACGACAGGTTATTGCGGAATGCTCGACAGCTCTCACTTCAACAGCATGAGAGACTCATCCTTAACCTCGGAGTGTGCCTCGGTGATTAACGACCTGAGAAAGAAGGACATGGCATTCTTTGACATGGGATGAGAAGGATTCTTCACCGAACAACATAAACGTTGTGAAGGGCCTCTCAATTTCTGTTCTTTGCAGATAACAACTTAGCACCCTCACTGGACATAGAAGTCTCTCTTCTTCTTCTAGTCCGAGAATATCTGTAATATTCTTAATGACGAACGAGCGAGGCCAAGGATCCGATGAAAACTTGTTCTTTGCCAAAAAGTTGAGGGCCCAGGAACAAACTGTATTCCCTTCCACGAAACCTACTCTCGTCTCCAGCGTGAATTTCACTGACACGTTTCACTGAAGCCAGAGCGATAAGTAAGAGAGTCTTCTTTGTTAAGGTCTTCAGGGAAGACAAATGAATTGGTTCAAAAGGAGGTCCGGAAATGAATTTCAGGACTACATCGAGGTTCCAAGCCACTGAATCCCTTGGAGCTTTCAATGTCTCAAAAGACAGTATGAGGTCTGTCAGATCAGATCGCTATTTATTGGATGTCTACCAATGCAGGTACTCCATCACTATTCGCTGACAGCTCAAGTCCCCTATGCTTGAACACCGAACTGAGCATAGCCCGATATCCTTTAACCCTTAGACTGCGTCAATATGCATTTGGAATTAACCCCCTGGGTGCGTAAAACTCCATAAAAAAATGAAAATGCTCCAATTGACTTAATATACCTCTTGCTTTAAGAACAGGACTTATCTTTTCCATATCTGCCATTATTTTTTTCTTAAAATGTGATTAAAAACCTGAAAAATACTGGTTTTTTTTAAAGAAAAAAATGGTAAAAAAAGAAAAAAAAATATGGAGTGCATTACACATAATTCTTGACCCAGCATTTTGTTTGGGGAGCTAAAATTGAAGAAAAGGCATGTAGATTGAATTTGCAACAATTTCTTGATAAATAACTCCATACAAAAATATTTTTTCTTTGGTAAAATAGGTACTTTTTACATATCGCTTTTTTGAGATTTTGTAGTGTTGAAAGAAAGAATGGAAAACAACTTGCAATATAACTTTTATTTTATACAATTCAACTTTTATTATATGAAAATAACAGACAAAACCTTTTATCTATGATATAAAGACAGGAATGAAATTAAAAAGTATTTAGTGCTTTGTATATGAAAAAAAATCTCTTCTCAAATGAAATGGGTATTTTCATTTAGAAAACTTTTAAAATAAAACTTTAGCTAACCACTATTTTTTTATTTCTTTTTTATTCACAGGTCTTTTTGTACTGGCAAAATGCACAAAGGTTGTTTGTTAGGACAGGTTTCACAGTGATATGTCGTTTGTTTTCTTTTGCACTGCCCTTTTTTTTCAAGTAGCAGTCAGTACTTCTTACACTGCAAACAATATAATCAGGCTTGTGATTTCTGTTTACAAATTGAGTAATGAAATGCCTGCCTGTGAGTCTGTTTGATAATGGTGATTCCAGTCTCCTCTTACCAATCAGTGGCCTTTTTGAATAACCTTCCAACAATCCATTTGCAAAACCATGTAAACTGGTCCAATTTAAGAGTTACTGTTTGATCAGTGGTAACTAACCATTGATCAAACGGTAACTCTTATTCATACTTTTCCAGGCTGAAAACTAAGCTAACCTACACAACAAGCATAGGCTACATAGTTGTGCGAGTGATACAAAAACCAATAACACAATCATTATCTTAGATAAAAATGTAAAACTAGAGCAGAAAACCAAAAGTAATCTAACCTACACAACTGTGCATGTGAAGCAAAAGCAAGACAGGAAATGCAAGAAAAAATAATCATGACTGGTGTTCTAAGTTTAGCTTGCATTGCTGTCAGTACTAACTTTTCAACTCTTTCCAAATAAACTAGCTAAATCAATCAGTATTCAGTACTCATTTATCATTTCCCAAACAACATCCACTAAGCCTAGCCCTCTAAAACACATTTTTCCCTTTCTCAAACAATGTCCACGAATCCTAGCCTACCTAAAACACTTTGGCAACTAGTATGTCTCGACTAGGCAAATCCTCCTCCTCTCTCTCTCTCTCTACTTCTTCCTCTGTTTCTCTATTTATATATATATATAATTTACATATACATATAGTATATGAGGAAAAGTATATGTCTTTATATAGCCTAACATAAAAACATATACATAGTTTACTGATTCATACATTTGTGTACATTTATGATCGATTAAAAGGCTCAAAATTTAAATGACCAGTTAAAGGGCCAAACAATAACATTTAGATTCTGGCCATTATATCTGCTACAGTCTACTACAGTCTATTACATAAGCTTGTGGTAACTTATCAAAATATTACTTTCAACCAGCATTGTTTCATAACAAAAAATGCATTAATACGTACAACATACATTTATAATGAATAAATAAACAAAATACAAGTGATCTCTTGCCCAGCTGGGCGTAAACATTGAGGCCTTTTGTTATTGTTATGTTTTGGGACGCCACCAATAGATAGTGCTAGATATTGCCATCAGGTTTTCTATTATTGTAAATAAAAGAAAACGGACCAGTAATTTTAAGGGTAAACATTTTTCTATGGTGGTAAACAGTGTCGACGTTCGCTCTTCTATAACAAGTGTCTGTCGTCGCTCAGAGGCGACAGTCGTACTCTAAGGGTTAATCGTGGAAGGGGATAACTTCTTCAACAACCTCAGGAAGAGAAGGAAATCAGCAATCTGACTTACAGTGGTCTCAGAAGCACTTTAGCTTGTTTACACCACCTTCTGAAGACATTCCACTTTGACTGGCACAGGTTGTTAGAAGAAGTGCGTCTGCATCTTGCAGTTGGTTCTGCAACTCTCCATGAAAAGCCTTTCGCTCTGACAAGACCCCTTACAGTCTGAATCCTGTCAGCTGCAGCGCGGAAAACCCTTGTGGTTGTCTGAGAAGCGACTTCTTTTGAGGAATTACCCTCGGAAAATCCAAAATGGGGCTGCCAATGTCAGGCAAACATATGGATGGCGCTTTACCTTGTTGATGACCTCCCTGATCATCCAGAAGCTCCAAACCTTCCATAGGTCCAGGCAAACTTTCATGTCTAACATCCACTCTGATGACAGAACTTGCCTCCCTCTGCTGAGTTCATCCGCCAGAACGTTCATCTTTCCCTGAACAAAACAAGGAATCAGACGGATCCGATGTCCTTCCGCCCAGAGCAGAAGTTCTCGTGCCTTCGAGAACAATGTGAATGAGTGAGTCCCCCCCTACTTCCGAATGTAAGACAGCTGTGGAGTTGTCGGCATGAACAGCCAAGACCCAACCTTCTGCTAGATGAACGAATTCCTGAAGGCCCAGGAACACAGCCAGGAGTTTTCTGATATTGATGTGAAGGGCTTTCTGAGACTGTCCAAACTCCTGACACCTTGCAATCCATAAGAAGAGCTCCCCAACCTGCACCCGACGCGTCTGAATAGAACTGTAGGCAGGGGTTCACTAAGAGGAGAGACACACCTTCCTGAAGCCTTTCTCTTGAATTCCACTGTACGAGGTCACTCTTTTATTTCCTTTGTAATTGAGAACACTGTGGAATCTGGTTGAGACTTTCTGCACCAGTTTATCCCCATCAGACATAGCCACTGTGCCTGGGGGTTTAGAACCCTGGTAACACTTGAGGTGCTGTTGATAGGCTGAAGCACAGAGCCCTAAACTGAAAGACCTTGTCTTGAAAGACGAAACGGAGATACTTCCTCGAATCCTGATGTATTATTGGAACATGGAAGTAGGCGTCCTGCATGTCCGATGGATACCATCCAGTCCCCCTGATGAAGAGCAGCTAGCACTGAACTCTGAGTCTCCATTTTGAATTTCGTTTTCACAATGTAACAATTCAGTGCACTTACATCCAACATGGGCCTCCAGCCCCCTGATGCTTTGGAGACCACAAATAGCCTGTTGTAAAAACCCATCGATGAGTCGTTGACTTCCTCGATTGCACTCTTGGGAATCAAGGATCTTACTTCTTCCTCGAGTGCCGAAAACTTCTCTGAGCCTACGGAGTAAGCCGTCAATATGATGGGGACCTTGGACAGGGGAGGTCTTTCCAAGAAAGGAATGGCATAACCCAGGCGGAGGACTTTGATGACCCAGGCTTCTGCACCTCTGATCTGCCATTCCTCCCATAACTGGTGCAGCCTGGTACCTATGGGTGTGCAAAGGACAGGATCATCTTTTGCTTTCGGTCTTAACTGCTGACCTGGACGAGGACTTGGTGGGTGGTGAAGGTTAGAGCAAGGTCTAGCAAAGGGGTGCGACTTTCCCCCGCGAAAAGGCTGCTTCTGCAATGGCGACTTGGAAGGAGTCACAACAACTGCTGCGGGTTTGGGGTGTTTAGTGGATTGCGCTAGCAAATCCGATGTCATTTCTTCTCGAGTGCCTACAGAATATCCTGGACCGTGTCTTGTGTAAACAGGTGCGACTTGCCCAGGGGAGAGGACAGCAGGGCTGGCTTCTGAATAGTCGTAACTCCTTTGATGGTGAAGGAGCACCACAGCTCACGCTTCTTGAACATTCGCATGGCGAACAAGGAAGCTACTTCGTCCACTCCATCCCTAATGGCCTTGTCAGAGCAGGATAGCACACCAAGTCAGTCCTCCCACAGATCCTCGGAAAGCGAAGGGCAGTCCTCTAGTTTCCTCGCCAAAGCTCTGATCGACCAATCCATAAAACTGAAAATCTCCAAGACTTTAAAAAGGTTGCGAACCAGTGGTCGATCTCAGAAGAAAATCTTTTTTGCCGCCGAAAACGCTGCTCTTCTATTCGCGTCAACCAAGGCCGAGAAGTCTCCCTGGGAGGAGACAGACACACCCAAGGAAGGAGCTTCCCTGGTGATGTAGAAATGGTATCTCTTGTTGACGAGCAAAAAAGGAGGGAAGGTGAACGACGCTCCACAATGATCTCTCTTGGTCGCTAGCCACTTATCCACAAAAAGTAAGGCCTTCCTAGCTGCCGAGGAGAGGACTAGCTTAGGCAGGAGTTCTTCTGGTTGCTTCTACTTCTTCATCATGATGATTGACGGTGGAGACGAAGGAGCGCCAGGAGAAAAGCGGTATGGAAAGTAATCCAAGAGGAACCTCATTAAGGAAACGTAAGCTGTCGGAGATTGAGTCAAAACCTGTCCTGACTCTCTCTTCTACTTGTTCCTGCTTACGCCGAGTCGTGAGTCGAACCATCTCCTTCGTATGCCTGAGCCGCATGACTACAAGACAGGCGCAGACTGGAATTCATATCCTTAGATTTCTTGGCAGGGAGAGGGGAGACGTCTGCAGTGGAAGATCTCTTAAGAGGACGAGAGGACCAGGAACTACGCCAGCGATGTGAATGCGGAGACGACGACACACTGGAGTCCAAAAAATTCGCACCGAAAGAGACACCTTTCCAACGGCGCTCTGTCAATACCTGATTCGACACTTCAGGTTCGACAGAGGGAGCAACTGCCCGTGGGCAAACCCCGCCAGTCTCCCTTGGACCTCCAGTGTGTCTTCACCCCCGCGGCCGGGAAGCGGGACAGTGACCTTTGTCTAGGAGAACTGGAGGGACTGACAGTGGCCCCCCCTCAGAAAGCACTTCACTCGCAATTGCACTGGGCACTTTCACTTGTTCACTTTTCTCCATGAACGATTTCATGGACCTAACTCCATCACGGTATTAGCCAAATACTTGAATTTTCTCTCGAACCTTGATTCGAGGCTGGCAATGGTGTTGGAAAAGGCAACATGGGAAGCTGGTACAGGAGTTGGAAGTGAAGGGTAAGAGGACTAAGAATGGGAGAAAGATTACCACAAATTGGAGAAGAAGCAGGAGTAGAGATCTCCACCAACACAGGGGGAGATGGAAGAGCTACACTAGTCTTACTATCTGCCCTAATGGCTGCTTTCCTCTTCCTATCTTACAAAACCTTCTTATGATGTGAACTGAAAAGTTTCCATTAATCATCCTCCCAATCCTGACATACAGAACATCTAAGTTCTTTAGATCACTCTTGACCCCTACATTTCGTACACTTAGAGTGAGGATTGTAAATTTCTTAGACTAGCCTAGTTTTGCAGCCCTCTGCGCAAAACCACGCCCCCAATGAACTTGAATCAGACATATTCAAGCAAAAACAAGGTAGCAAAGTTGCCAAAATGAGCAAATAAGCTAAGCTAATTCTGAAATAAGCACACCAAAAAACTTGTACGTCACCAATATCCAGGAAAAGTAAAAAACCCTCAAAAAGACGACAAAGAAAGTCCACAGAGCTACCGATTTTACTCGGGAGCCGGCTAAAATCCAATTCCGAAAGTGGGCGGTAACTAGTTACCTATCTTAACGATGGCGGCACCATCGAGAAATTTGAAAATTAATCTGCCGTGCATAGGAATCCTACAGCTAAATAATTGCTTGGTAAGACTGAATAAAAGGTTGATTTAAGAATTGTAGATATGGACAGGTTATGTTTAAAAGACAATGAGGTGGCGACAGCTCTAATTTCGTGGGCTTTAACTTTAAAAGCAGGTAAAGGATCCTCCCGAATTCTCAAGTGTGACTCAGAGATAACAGCTCTCAGAAAGAATGACATTGCATTCTTGGAAAGCAGTTGGGAACGATTTTTAATGGAACACCAGAGGTTACTGTAGGGACCTCTGATCCTCTTGGTCCTATTCCGGCAACACCTCAACGCCCTTACAGAACAAAGTTCTTTCTTCCTCTGGACTAAGAATGAATGGGGCCAGGGCTTGGAAGGAGCCTCATTCTTAGCCAGAAAACCCAAGGTAAAAGGGCAGATTGCATCTTCTTAAAGAATCTGACTCTCTTATTTATGGCCTGCCGCTAGCTGACTCTTTTGGCTGTAGCCAAAGCCACAAGAAAGAGATTTTTGTCAAGTCTCTAAAAGACATCCAGATTCCAGGCTACTGAGTCAGTCTTACTTTGCTGTGTCAAAGGACTTGAGTTGCTGATGTCCTGATTAGATCTCAGATCCATGTCTGTGTCTAAATACAGAACCTAGCATGGCCCTGTATCCCTTGATGGTAGATGATGATAAATCTCTGGAAGTCTTCAAGAAAAGCAAAAAATCCACAATCTGTGTCACAGAGGTTTGAGTAGAAGAGATGTTATGTCTTCTACAGCAGCTGTGAAATACTGCCCACTTAGCATGGTAGACCCTATAAGAAGACAGACTTCTACACTTTGCAATAGCCTCTACAGCTGGTCTTGAAAAACTTTTTGCTTTGACAAGTCTGAATCCTGTCAGAGTGAGAGCAGACAGGCCTCAGTGGAATGGTATGAAGTATGGCTGTTTTAGAAGACTTTGTCTCTGTGGCAGGAGTCTTGGGGAGTCCACTAGAAGTTTCAGGCATCCTGGAATTACTCCTTTCGAGGCCAGTACAGAGCCATTAGGATCACTGAAGTACTGTGATGAGTTAAAAACTTGTTTATAACTTCCCTGACTATACTGAATGGCAGGAAGGCACACAGGTTTAAGTTTGACCAATCCTGGAGCATGGAATCCAATGCCCATGCCAGAGGGTCTGGGGCTGGAGAGCAAAACAATGGGAGGTGATAGTTCCTTGACATTGCAAACAGAATTATCGATGGCTTTCCCAACAGCTTCCACAGGTCAGTGCACACCTGTGTATCTAAGAGTCCAATCTGTGGGCAGGACCTGTCTGAATGTATAGCCTTCAATTCCCTCATGCTGATGTGAAGTCCTCTCTCTTCTGGTGACCAAATCCTGAAAATTTCCATGTCCTCCAGAAGAGCCCCCCAAACCGAGATCTGAAGCATCTGAGTACAAGGCTAGGCTGGGTCTCAGAGAAAGGAGTGACTTCCCTTCTTTCTGAAAGACACCACTACAAGTCCTCCTTGAATTCTGGGGTTACTGGAAACACGAATGAGTCCGGGTGTTTCTTCCTGTTCCAACTGGCCTTAAGAAGGAAATGCAGTGCCCTCATCATGTGGTCTTCCTTGACTGCGAATTTCTCAATGGAAGCGAGGGTTCCTAAGACACTCGTCCACCTGTTGGCCAAACAGGACTGGAAAGAGGAAACTGCAGACCATCTGAAGGCATGATTGGACTCTTTTAGAGGACAAAAAAAGCCTGAAAACTCTGAGTCTATCGTCATCCCCAAATAGAGAATTATTCGTCGGAGTCAGTTGAAATTTTGAAAAGTTGTTAAGTAAACCCAGCTCCTGGGCCAGGAGCACTGAGCTCATGATGGAGAGGGAAGAAGCCAATCGTTTAGGTACAGGGAGACTTTGATGCCCATGAGGTGGAGCCACTTTGCGAGAGGGGCGAGAACTTGAGTGAAACTTGAGGAACTGTAGAGAGGCCAAAGCATAGAGTCCAAAACTGAAAGCCTATGCCCTGAGAAACGAACCTGAGCTACTTCCTGGAGTCTGGATGTACGAGGACACAGAAGTACGTGTCCTGCTTATCAATGGTCACCATCCAATCACCCTGGTGAATTGATGAGAGGACTGATTGGTTTGTTTCCATCTTGAAGGTTGTTTTCTGAATGGAAAAATTTATGTTGCTGACGTTAAGGACAGGTCTCCAACCCCTTGATGACTTGGGTCTCACTGGTGCACAGAGGACAGTATCTTCACTTACTCGAGGTAGGTTTTGTGGGGGACCTTTTTAACTGGTCAGACCAAGCACACATTTGAGTGAGGTCTGGGTTGGAATTTTGCCTTTTTCCCTTACTGCTACAAAAAGGCTGCTGCTGGAAGGGAGAGACCATCTTAGCACCAAACAAATCTGGTTCCTTGGGACATTTGGCTGGCTGAGCCAGATCTTCAGTCAACTTCTTTTGAAGATCTGAGCCTATCTCGTATACTACTGTGAAAACAGAAGCACAGATTTCTGGGTGGTACTAACACCTTTGGTAGTGAAAGAACATCAAAATTCCCCCTCTTCAGTACTACCACCATCAAAAACAATTAAGTCAATTTGAGGAAGCCGTTCCTGATGGCTTTGTTTGCACAGGAAAGGACACCCACCCAGTCTGCAGACAAGTCCTCTGCGAGATCACCACTGTCTTTAATTTTCTTTGCCAGTGTGCCAATGGTCCAGTCTAAAAAACTCAGCACTTCAAAAACCTTAAAAATGTTATTGTTATAATACAATTAAGTTTGTTCATACTTACCTGGCAGATATATATATAGCTGTATTTTCTGACGTCCGACAGAATTTAAAAACTCGCGGCACACGTAGTGGGCGGCCAGGTGGTAGTACCCATTCCCGCCGCTGGGAGGCGGATATCAGGAACCATTCCCATTTTCTATTCATATTTTATTCATGACCCTTGTCTCCTGAGGGGAGGAGGGTGGGCACTCTAATTATATATATCTGCCAGGTAAGTATGAACAAACTTAATTGTATTATAACAATAACATTTTGTTCATGAAACTTACCTGTCAGATATATATATAGCTGAATCCCACCTTCGGATGGTGGGCAGAGACAGAATAGGATTTTTAGGAAACTTAAATTAAGTAAAAGATTTACTTCTTGGTTCCTTACCTGTTAGCAAAGTAGACTCTGTGATTACTGTCATTTAAGCCTGCTTCTGCTTTTATCAGAGTTGCCAGCCAGGTGTAGACCTGTAGTGCTGGTGCACTCTGGATGCTCTGTCAACGGGGACGTGACCTCAATGTGACAAGACCATCGAACCATACATAAGAGGGCTATGAAGCAACTGACCACCACCTGACCAACTAACCAAAAAACCCCTGACAGTTAAACTAAAGAATGGGAGATTTCCACAGAAGATCTCACCATCAACCAAAAACACAATAAAAAAACTAACCTAAACTAAGCTAAGGGATAGGGAGGGAGCTACCTTCAGCCCCCAAAACTGTGTCTGCCAAAATGTAAGGCCCCAAAGAACTACAGTTCTCGTAAATCGTTCTCATATCCCGGAAGTAATGTGAGGCGAATACGGAATTGCTCCTCCAAAAGGTGCTATCAAGGATATCTTTGATAGACATATTCCTTTGGAAGGCAAGAGAAGTAGCTACGGCTCTGACTTCGTGAGCTTTCACTTTAAAGAGGCTCAAATCAGTCTTCTGGCAAGATGAATGAGCCTCTTTAATGACGTCCCTCAAGAAGAAAGCCACAGCATTCTTCGACAACGGCAAATCTGGTCTCTTCACCGAGCACCAGAGATTACCTGAGGGACCTCTTATCTCTTTAGTTCTATTAACATAGAACTTGAGAGCCCTGACAGGGCACAGGGCTCTCTCTGGTTCTTGACCCACGAGACCCGACATACCTTTGATTTCAAAGCTCCTCGGCCAAGGATTAGGCGGGTTCTCGTTTTTTGCCAAGAAAGACGGGCTCAACGAGCAGACAGCGTTGTCCCCCTTGAAGCCCACTAGGCTTACTGAAACGCTTGGATTTCACTAACTCTCTTCGCCGTCGCCAGAGAAGCTAGGAAAAGCGCTTTCCTCGTCAAGTCCCGTAGAGAAGCTTCGTGGAGAGGCTCAAAGGGACTTAACATCAGATGTTTCAGAACCACATCGAGATTCCACGAGGGTGGTCTTGCCTGTGGAATCTTGGAGGTTTCGAACGACCTTAAGAGATCGTGTAGATCCTTATTGTCGGAGAGGTCCAGTCCTCTGTGGCGAAAAACGGCAGACAACATACTCCTATAACCTTTAATTGTAGGAACTACCAATTTCTGCACATTTCTTAAATAGAGCAAGAAATCTGCTATCTGGTTCACAGAGGTCGTGGAAGAGGAAATTCCTTCCTTTTTGCACCATGCCCTGAAGGAGGCCCACTTAGACTGGTAGACAGC
The DNA here is from genome assembly GCF_015104395.2 of Macrobrachium nipponense. Lineage (NCBI taxonomy): Eukaryota > Metazoa > Arthropoda > Malacostraca > Decapoda > Palaemonidae > Macrobrachium > Macrobrachium nipponense. Next base: position 66,854,484 of record NC_087203.1, on the reverse strand, counting down.
TCTTGAAGAGGCTCTTCTAGCATTAGCGATTGCTCTCGCAGCTGCCTTTGAAAAGCCTCTCGCTCTGGCCAACTTTTCGATAGTCTGAACGCAGTCAGAGCCAGAGCGGAGAGGTTTTGGTGATACCTTTTGAAGTGAGGCTGTCTGAGTAGATCTCTCCTCCAGGGCAACGTTCTTGGGAAGTCCACAAGGAAAGTCATGACCTCTGTGAACCACTCTCTTGCTGGCCACATCGGTGCAATCAGAGTCAACCTTGTCCCTTCTGAAGCTGCGAACTTCCTCATGACCTCCCCCATGATCTTGAATGGGGGAAAGGCGTAAAGATCTAGGTCTGTCCAGCTCCAGAGCAACGCGTCCACCGCAATTGCCCCTGGATCCAGAACCGGGGAGCAATACAGAGGAAGCCTCTTCGTCCTCGACGTAGCGAACAGGTCGACTAGAGGACGTACGTCCCCACAATCTCCATAATTGCTGACAGACTTCCCGGTGCAAGGTCCACTCTGTTGGCAGAATTTGATTTCGACGACTGAGAAGGTCCGCCCTGACATTCTGTACCCCTGCCACAAATCTCGTCGGGATCTTGATGTGCCTTGCGTCTGCCCATAGCAGAACTTCCCTCGCAAGGAGAAAAAGGGATCTGGAGTGAGTTCCTCCCTGATTCTTTAGATATGCAAGGGCTGTGGTACTGTCTGAGTTGACTTGAATGACCTTGCCTGACAGTTTGTCTTCGAAGAACTGCAGCGACAGGAAGATCGCTGCCAGTTCCTTTACATTGATGTGCCAGGCTACCTGTTCCCCTCTCCAGGAGCCTGACACTTCCTCCCCCCCTAGTGTTGCTCCCCAACCGGAAATGGAAGCGTCTGAGAACAACACTAGGTCGGGGCTCAGAAGATTTAGGGAGAAGCCCTCTCGCAACTTCTGAGGGTCGAGCCACCATCTTAAGTGGTCTTTCACTTTGTTTGAGATCCTTAGGATCGCATTCAGGTCCTCCTTCGACTTCCATTCTTCCGCAAGGAAAAATTGAAGAGGCCTGAGGTGCAGTCTTCCCAGCGAGACAAACTTTTCCAGCGAGGAAATGGTGCCCCAGCAGACTCATCTCCACTCCCTCGCCGAACAAGCGTTCTCTCCCTAGGAAGGCTGCGACTTTCTCTAAACCCAGCCGCTGACGTTCCTGGGATGGAAACGCCCGAAAAGCCACTGAATCCATCTGAATCCCCAGATACACGATGGACTGTGTCGGGGTCAGATGCGACTTTTCGGAGTTGACCAAAAGACCCAGGGACTTTGCTAGGGCTAACGTCGACTGAAGGTCCTTCAGACATTTTCGTCTCGACGACGCTCTGATCAGCCAATCGTCGAGGTAGAGGGATATCCTGATCCCTGAAGAATGGAGCCACTTCGCTACATTCCTCATTATAACTGTAAAAACCATCGGGGCCGAGCTGAGACCGAAACAAAGGGCTCTGAATTGCCAAACCCTGTTGTCTAAGACGAATCTCAGGTACTTCCTTGAAAGAGGGTGGACGGGGACGTGAAAGTACGCGTCCTGCAGGTCCAGAGACACCATCCAGTCGCCAGGTCTCAAGGCTCTAGCACCAACTGAGCGTCATCCATTTTGAACTTGTTCTTCTCCACAAAAAGATTGAGCCTGCTCACATCCAGGACTGGGCGCCAACCCGACGACTGCTTCGGCACCAGGAAAATCCTGTTGTAGAAGCCCGGTGACCCCAGGTCCAAGACTTGCTCCACCGCTCTTTTTTCGACCATCTGGTCTAAAAGATCGAAAAGGATACTTTTCTTCTCTCCCTGATAAGACGGAGAGAGGTCTCTGGGAGTTGATGTTAAAGGAGGAGGATGTAAAAAGGGGATCTTGTACCCCTGCTCTACGATCTTGAGAGTCCAAGGGTCCGCCCCTCTCTGCCTCCATGCCTCCGCAAAGAACTTCAGTCTGGCCCCGACTGGCGTCTGAAGGACAAGATCTTCATTTGGTGGATTTTGGTTTAAATGAAGCTCTTCCTCTCGAAAAACCTCTCCCTAGAGGAGCTGCTCTCGAGGGGGGTGCCCGCGAAAAGGGTTTGACTTTCTTCGGGGGTTTAACGAATGAAGATGTGGAAGGAACTGCTGGGCGTCTTGAAGACTGTGCCAAGAGGTCCTGGGTCGCCTTCTCCTGCAAACTCGTTGCAAGATCCTTTACCATAGCCTGGGGGAAGAGATGGTCCGAAAGAGGCGCAAAGAGCAATTCCGCTTTCTGAGCGGGAGAAACTGACTTCGCGGTAAAATTACATAAAAGAGCTCTTTTCTTCAGGAAAGCCGTTCCAAAATGAGAAACCAGCTCTTCCGAACCATCCTGACGCCTTGTCCATACACGACAACACGCTGGACAGCTCCCCCAGACTGAGAGAATCAGGGCTTCTAGACTGAAGGTCCAAAACTCCCAAGCACCAGTCTAAGAAATTAAAGACACTCAAAGTGCGCAGCAGTCCCTTCAAGTGGTGGTCCGTCTCCACAGGAGTCCAGGACACCTTTGCAGAAGATAAGAGGGACCTCCTCTGAGCGTCCACTAAACTGGAGAAGTCCCCAAGAGCGGACGAAGGAACCTTTACCCCCACGTCCTCCTTGGTTTCATACCAAATTCCTCCTTTCCCGGAGAGTCTAGAGGGAGGAAGGGCGAAAGTGGTCTTGCCCTGGTCCTTCCTTCGAGACATAAAATCTTGTAGCTTCTTGAAAGCCCTCTTGGTCGAAAGCGAAGTCTTCATTTCGACAAACTCAGGAGTCTTGACTGACTTAGAAGACGAAAGTTGAGAGGGAGGAGACCGAGGGGCTGCCGGCTGAAACTTATCCCCGAAGGACGAACGTAACAGCCGCACAAGAACCTTATAGTCTGAGGACAGCCGAAGCTACAGGAGGTTCTTCTTCGACTGAACTCCCTGGACTACTAAGTTCCCCTTCCTCTCTAGAGGAACTGGAGAACGTCCATCCGAGAGGGCGTACGTCCAGCAGGCTTAGGCCTGAACAAAGACTTCCGCTGATTGGAAGTCACCACTTCAGGTACGGACTCGCCCTTACGACGATCCTTTGAAGGACGGACATCCTGTGAACGTAGAGCGTCCTTTGAAGCAACGGGAACTGTTCTTCTTAGAACCAGACACAGTCCCTATTGAGAGGAAGCTGCGAGCTTCCTGACGAGAGGGGCGCCAAAACAAAAGCGTCCTGCTTAGCCAAAGCAAGCGTCCTGTCTGAGCGTCCTCAAACCAGCGTTCCTGCCTCGTCCGAAAAAAAAACGTCCCCTGCTTGTGAACGGAGCGAGTCGTCCTGCCGAGTCGTATGAGAGCGCAAATGCGGTCCTGCTTCGAACCGGAGCGAGCGTCCTATGCCGAGCGTCCTCAAAACAAGCGCCCTGCCGAAGAGCGCAAAGGCGTCCTGCCTTCGAACGGCAGAGCGTCCTGCCGAGGCGTCCTCCAAAAGCGTGTGCGAAAGATCTACTCGGAGAACGAGAACGGTGACGATCCGGAGGAGGAGAGAGAGACGAACGAGACGAGAGAGAAGACGTGCTTCGTCCTCTTGACGGGCAGCCTAACGTCCTTTCTCCGCTTAGGCTCGACTGCTGCTGGCGAGTCCTTTGAGCCATGAGAGACGAAATCTGGTCCTGAAGGGGGGGACACAAGGATATTCTTCGTAGGTGATGAAGAAGCAGAAGAAGGGGCAGGACTGACCCTGCGAGAAGGCGAGGGGACGCCTCCTTCCTTCTCGCAGGTACAGCTACCTGCATCTCAGGGGAACACGCCTGTGCGCGCAACCCAACGTCCTCGTCGGTTGAGACTCTACCTCTCTTCTGAGGAGGAAAAGCGTCATACGCGTCCTCCGACGAAAGTGGTGACATAGGACGTGAAGCGTCCTCAAAACGAAAAGTCCTTTACAACGGACGCGAGTCTCTCCGAGCGCTCCACCCCGTTGCGCGCGGGGAGGACGCTTCGGAGGACGAAAAGCATCCTTCAGGACGCGCGCTCGTGCACGCTCCTTGGCAGCCTGGGACTTAGCAACAAGGCCTGCCGAAGGGACGCCAGATCGGTGGGGAGCCCCCGTAACCCTCCTGCGGCTTTCGACATACCCCATCCCTGAGTCCTGGGAGTCCAATAGAGGTCTAGGCCTAGAGGAATTATGGGGGCCGATCTGACGCCCCTCCACAACACTAGGGGCACTATCACAAACTTTCACAGGGCCAGTTTCTAAGGCCAACACTTTCGATTCAAGAGCGCGAATAGACTCGAGAATCAGAGAAAGGGGGTGGTTACCTTCTCCAGACACAGCAATAGGGCCCGAAGGCAACAAAAACAGGAATAGGTTGAACAAAATCTACCGGTGTTAGAGGAGGAGAAATATACATTCCTTACCTTTTGTAGAACTGCTCTTGGAGGAAGACCTCCTGACTCTATCACGCTCCAATTTACGCCGATAGGTCTCATACATCTTCATTTATCATCTGACAAATCCTTGCATTCATTGCACCGATCATCAACCAAGCAAACATGCCCCCTGCATTCCATACAAACTGTGTGAGGATCAACTGAAGGTTTAAGAAGCCTCACCTTACATTCACTCCTCACACACACTCTGAAACTCCCTGTACTTGATCCCGACATCTTGTACACAGAAAAGCCAATCCAAAGTAAAAAACCAATCCACTATTACGCGTGCCAATCCAACAATCCAGAGTCGATACCAAAAGTCAATCCAGATAATTTAAAGCGAGATAATCCAAAAATCCTAGACGGAGGTACTGTAAACAGTTGTTTCCAGCACCGGCGACAGAAAAATGATATTGTTATAATACAATAAAGTTTCATACATACTTACCTGGCAGATATATACATAGCTAAGACTCCGTCGTCCCCGACAGAAATTCAAATTTCGCGCCACTCGCTACAGGTAGGTCAGGTGATCTACGGCCTGCCCTGGGTGGCAGGACTAGGAACCATTCCCGTTTTCTACTCATATATTTTCTCTTCCACCTGTCTCCTTGCGGGGAGGCTGGGTGGGCCCTAATCGTATATATCTGCCAGGTAAGTATGTATGAAACTTTATTGTATTATAACAATATCATTTTCATACAATCAACTTACCTGTCAGATATATACATAGCTGATTGGCACCCTTCGGTGGAGGGTAAGAGACAGCTACTACTAGAATAGACAGGTAAACAACATCTGTTGTAGGTATAAAATAAAACCTTGGTTCCTACCTGATAGGTGGTAGACTTCGTGGGTGTTTTCCCCGTAGTCTGCATCACCTCAAGAAACTTTAGCGAGATATGTGATCTATGGCCCAAGAATTCTTGTGGGTCTGCCGAAGGGGTCTTATCCACTTACTCGGCAGAGCCTGAAAGGACTTTGTCAATGGGTGCTGATCCACTTACATGACAACACACCTTATTAAGGAGCATACAACCAATCCCGACCACCTGATCCTAACCACCATGTTAGTATTAAAAATTGCTCAGAGTTATCCCCAACTCTTCGCAACAACCGTAACTCAAAACCACAATGCACAAGCACACAATAATTTCAAAAAAAAAAATTTTATCTAATCAGCATATCACAAGAGTTCCTTACAAATAAACCTGAAGTGACTGGCCGCTTGTGCGGCAAACTGCACTTGTTCAGCAGAAAGTCTAGAACATATCTATTAGACTTAAGTAGTAAAAAAAAATTTTAAGGATTGTTTGTAAAGCCTCCTGTAACCCAGGATTGTGCCCGCCCGCAGACACAAAAGGACCTAATGAAAAAACATTTTTCATAGGTCACATGCACGTCCTTCAAATAGTGAGCCGCAAACACAGAATTACATCTCCAATATGTCGCTTCCAAGATATTCTTCAGCGACAATATTTCTCTGAAAAGAGAGAGACGTCGCCACTGCTCTCACTTCATGAGCTCTTACTCTAGGAGTTTTAAAGAATCGTCGTGCAAGCCTTATGAGCGTCCATAATTACGTTCCTGACAAAAAAGGCTAATGCATTCTTAGACATAGGTCTTGATGGATCCTTCACTGAGCACCACAGGCCTTGTCTAGAACCTCCCAACTGTTCCTTTTTCTTTAAGTAAAACTTTAATGCCCTTACCGGGCAAAGAGACCTCTCCGGTTTCCCTGCCGACGAGACCGATAATCCTTTTATTCGAAGTTCTCGGCCAGGGGTTCGAAGGATTTTCATTCTTCGCCAAGAATAATTCCTTGAAGGAACAGCTGGCGAATCACATGAACCCGACTTTGTCACTAAGGGCGTGCAGTTCGCTAACCCTTTTTGCCGTCGCCAGTGACAAAAGGAATAAACATTTCTCGTTATATCACGAAACGAGGCCAAATGTAAGGGTTCAAATCTCTCTGAAGCCAAGAACTTCAGTACTACGTCTAGATTCAGTTAGGGGGTAGGGGGAAGTCATTCTAGACTTCTTTGTCTCAAACGACCTAATCAGATCATGCAGATCCTTATTGTTTCCCAAATCTAGGCCTCTATTCCTAAAGACGGCCGATAGCATACTTCTATAGCCCTTTATCGTGGCTACGGAGAGCTGCGACTCTTCCCTCAGAAATAACAGAAAATCAGCTATTTCTGCTACAGAGGTACTGGAGGAGGACAACTTCTTTGACTTACACCACCTTCTAAAAACTTCCCACTTGGATTGATAAACCCGGATAGTGGAAGTTCTCCGGGCTCTAGCGATCGAGCTTGCTGCTTTACTAGAAAAGCCTCTCGCTCTGACAAGTCTTTCGATAGTCGAAAGGCAGTCAGAGCGGAGAGAGCGGGGAGGTTTTGATGAAACCTCTCGAAAGTGGTTGTCTGAGAAGATCCTCCTTTGTGAAGGGATCTGGGGAAGTCTACTATCCACTCCAGTACCTCTGGAAACCATTCTTGAGCTGGCCAAAAGGGGCTATCAGGGTCATTCTTGTCCCCTTTGAAGTCACAAACTTCCTGAGTACTTGCCCCAGAATCTTGAATGGGGGAAATGCGTTAAACGTTCTACCTGTAGACCAAATCTAGTAGGAAGGCGTTCTACTGCTAGAGCTCTGGGATCTTCTACCACTGAACAGAAGACTTCCAGTCTCCTCGAGCAGGAACGTGGCAAAGAGGTGGCGACATGAGGAGTTCCCCAAAGAGACCAGAGCTTGAGGCAAAACTTCTGAGTGGAGGGTCCACTCGGTATGAAGGACCTGGTTCCTCCTGCTCAGGCCTGTCCGCTGCGTACGTTCCTTACTCCCTGAACGAACCTCGTCAAGAGAGAGATGTTCCTCTGGGATGTCCACAACAGAAGTTTTCTCGTTAGTTCGTAAAGGGCATACGACGTGAGTACCTCCTTGCTTCCGAATGTATGCCAGAGCGGTTGTATTGTCCGCATTCACTTGAACTATTTGTTGCAAACTAACGGTTCGAAGCTCTTTAGAGCTAGGTGTACAGCTAGCAGTTCTTTTGCAGTTTATGTGCCAGGACACTTGAAGAGCATTCCAAGTGCCTGACACTTCTCTCTTTCCAAAGTTGCTCCCCAAACCTTTTCCGACGCGTCGGAAAACAATACAAGGTTTGGGCTCTGTATTTCCAGGGAAGTACCTTTGTTCTCCCTCTGTGGAGTAACCACCATTCTAGATGTCGTTTTATCAGATCTGGAATGGGAAAAAAGTCCGAGAGGAGTCCTGTCTTCATGTTCCACGAACTTCTGAGGAAGAACTGAAGAGGACGGAGATGAAGTCTTCCTAGGTGAAAGAACTGTTCGAGCGAGGAAAGGGTCCCTAACAGGCTCAACCATTCCCTCGCCGAAGTCCGTTCCTTCCTTAGGAAGAGAGAGACTTTTTTCTAAACCTCTCGCTAGTCTCTCTTGAGAAGGGAAATACTCGAAAAACCCGAGAATCCATCCGAATCCCCAGATAGACCAAGTTCTGGCTGGGGATCAGTTGGGACTTCTCGAGGTTCACGAGTAATCCTAAAGTCTTTATAAGGTTTAGTGTCACATTCCAGGTCCTCCAAACACTGTTCCTCTGACTTTGCTCTGATAAGCCAGTCGTCTAGATAAAAGAGATATACTGATTCCTTTCAGATGAAGCCATCGCCACATTTTTCAAAAGGTTCGTGAAAACCTGAGGTGCCGTCGACAGGCCGAAGCACAAGGCTCTGAATTGGAAGATCCTTCCCCCCGTCATGAAACGGAGGTACTTCTTCGACGAAGGATGGATCGGGACGTGAAAATATGCGTCCTGGAGATCCAGAGACACCATCCAATCCCCTTGGCGAAGAGCCGCCAGGACTGAAGCAGAGGTTTCCATGGAGGAACTTTCTGTTTTGAACAAACTTGTTCAGAGCGCTGACATCCAGAACTGGTCTCCATCCCCCCGAGGCTTTCGCAACCAAGAAAGACGATTGTAAAACCCCGGGGAGCTTTGATCCAGCACAAGTTCTATAGCTCTCTTGTCCCACATCTGATCCACCATTTGTTGAAGAGTATCTTTCAACACAGGGTCCTTGTAATTGGCGGACAATTCCCTCGGAGTTGACGTCAGGGAGGATTGTACCAGGAAAGGAATGAGATATCCCTTCTGAAAGAACCGACATCGACCAAGGATCTGTGTCGATGCGAGTCCAGGCTTCCGCAAATCCCCGGAGCCTGGCACCTACTGGTGTTTGGAGGAGCGCCACTTCACTTACCCCTTTAAAGGGGCGGAACGAGGCTCGACCTCTCTTCTCGGTCGTTTCCTTTTAGCGGTAACTCTAGTTGGAGGGCCACCTGAAAGGGCCCGAACAGGAGTAGACGCCACTTTCTTTTCTACCCACCATTACTGGAGTCTCTTCTTCCTGGACGATTGCAGGAGAAGATCTTGAGTCGCTTTCTCCGTCAGCGATCGGGAAATATCCTTCACCAACTGTGACGGGAACAGAAAATCAGACCTAGGGGCGAATAACAAAGCTGCTCTTTGTGAGTGTGATACTGCTTTCGTCAAGAAAGCGCTAACACAGATCTCTTCTTCAAGAGACCTGCTCCAAACAAGGAAGAAACTTCCCCTGAGCCGTCTTGCACCGCCTTGTCAATACATGACAGAATTGCTAGGAGTACATCCGGTTCTAGCCCTTCAGGGGCATGAGCCTTCTTGGACATCCCCCACCCCAAGGGACCAATCTAGGAAGTTAAAGACTTCTAGAATGTGAAAAAGTCCCTTGAGGAGATGATCCAACTCTGAAAGGCCCCAAGTAATCTTAGCGTGTGAAAGGCTATGTCTCCTGGATGCGTCTACCAGACTGGAAAAGTCAGCTTCAGCTGAAGCAGGGAGAGTGAGACCCATATTCTCCCCAGTCTGGTACCAAATCCCTCTTCTTGCCGGTCAGTCTAGGGGGAGGCATGCAAAAGACTGTCCTTACTAGCTCCTTCTTAGTAAGCATCCAGTTATCCAGCGATTGCAGAGCTCTCTCATAGAAATCGTCGGTCTCATCTTCACGAAAGCCGACGATTTCGGAGTCTTCGAGCATGAAAACAGTGAACGAGGCGAAGGAGGACGCGGCCAGGGATCAATGCGTCTCCGTATTCCTGGAGAAGGAGCGCTGTCAAGACTTTGTAGTTCGGACCGTTCCTTCCTTACTGTGAGACTCGTCCTCTGATTCCTCTTCCATAAATCGGATCAGTAGGAGAGGCCACTTCTCGTTCCGGTCTTCTTGTCCAACAATTCTCTCTACTGGGGACAAACTCCTAATAGGGAGGAGGGGCTAAGAGAGTGTAAAAGAGCTCCTATGCTTGACTGGCTCTTCGTACTTGGCTGGCGCCTCCGCGCCTGGCTGGCGCCTCGCGCCTGGCTGGCGCCTCGCGCTTGGCTGCGCTGCGGGTCTCGCGCCTGGCTGACTCCCTCGCGCTTGGCTGGCGCCTCGCGCCTGGCAAGATCCTCGCGCTTGGCTGGCGTCTCGCGCCTGACTGACTCTTCGCGCTTGGCTGGCGCCTCGCGCCTGACTGGTGCCTCGCGCTCTCAAAAGTCTCGCGCTGACTGACACCTCGTGCCTTGTTGAAGTCTCGCGTCTTCCTGACGTCCCCATCCTTGCGTGACAGATGTTTTTCTGGAGCCTCGCGCTTGGATGAATGCTCACGCCTGTTTTGTTCTACCTCCTGCGCTCGGCTGAAGCTACTGATCTGGCAGACGTATCCCATCTGGGAGAATCCTTCTCGTCTGGTAATGCGTTTCCTCGCCTTGGTCTGACTCTTCTTCTTAGAGGACGCTTCTCGTCTGTAGGACGCCTCGCTTGCTTGGCTGTTGCTACGCGCTTGTCTGGCGAATCGATCTTCCCATGAGTCTCTATCTGAGATCTCAAAAGACTCACGTCTCACAGGAGCCTCACTCCTGGTGGGAGAAGGAAGACGAGTTCTTCTTGACCGGCAGTCTGACGTCTTTCTTACGAGGAGGATCCTTCGAAAGGACTCCTACTAGGGCGGAAAGCTGTTCCTGTACCGCCAAAATGATCCTTTTGGAACGCTTCTCCTGCGTCTTCTTGAACGGGAGAGGTAGACCACTCCGAAGGCTGTTTTGCCCCCACAATCATGGGACTGGCGAAACCCTCTTTCCGCCTTCTTGGGGATAGAAAGGAGGCCTCTTCTTCGCAAAAGCGTTCTGGGCTTGAATCCAACCAGGATCTCTCCAGTGCCATTTTCAGGGCCTGGACAAAGTCCGAATCCTTCCACCCTCGTTTAGGAGAGGGAGAAAAGCGGACGAAGAGAAGCACTCTCTGAGGACGCTTTTTTCGATAGCGGTCCTGAGCAGGCTGTCTATAAACAGCACCTGCTGAAGGGACGCCTGACCGGGGGGAATTCTCCACAACCTCCGTACGGCTTTCGACTTTCCTTCTCCTCTGGGCTTGGGAGCTTGGAAGAGGTCTAGGCTGGGGCTGGGAGCGTCGCAGAGACGGTCAGACGTCCCTCCACAACACTGGGGACACTCACTTCACTAAAATCACTTTCACAATCCTTACTTTTATGGTAGCCATTTCGGATCTCATCCTGTGAAGCGTAGCCTTCAATTCAGCAATTTCCGAAGCTGAATCTGAATGTACGGCAGTGAGGGTCCTGATACAGAATCATAATAAGAGAAGAGTTAGAATTATCCAAAGGCTCAATAGCCTTGTACAAACTACCCGCCATCTTAGATGCAAGCCCTTCTGACTCTATCCCTTTCTAACTTCTTCAAGTAAGAAGTTAGAGTCTTCCATTCCTCAACATTCAACCTTTCACACTCATGACAGGTGTTAGAAATAGAACAATCAAAAACCCCTACATTTGCGACATACAGTGTGAGGATCAACCGAAGCTTTCGGTATCCTCACCTTGCAGCCTACATTCCACACACATTCTCACACAAACACTTGAATCAGACATTCTGAAGAAAAAATCAAAAGCAAGTCCAAATCCAGTCCACAGTAGCGAATGCCAAAACAACGATCAGGTACGTCACCAAAAAGTCCACAAAAAGATGATCAATTGCTTAGAAAAGCGAATTCCAGTCAAGAGGTGCAGCAACGATGTTTGATACCACCGGCGACAGAAAATATATGAGTAGAAAACGGGAATGGTTCCTAGTCCTGCCACCCAGGGCAGGCCGGTAGATCACCTGACCTACCTGTAGCGAGTGGCGCGAAATTTGAATTTCTGTCGGGGACGACGGAGTCTTAGCTATGTATGATCTGACAGGTAAGTTGATTGTATGAAAATATAGTGAATAGAAAAATGTGGGAATGGTTCCTGATATCCGCCTCCCAGTGGCGGGAATGGGTACTACCACCTGGCCGCCCACTACGTGTGCCGCGAGTTTTGAAATTCTGTCGGACGTCAGAAAATACAGCTATATATATATCTGACAGGTAAGTTTCATGAACAAAACATTCTTCACTAAATGGTCTAACTCAGTAGATTAGAACACAATCTTGGCCAATGCGAAGGCCAACCTTTGGGACGAACCGAGAAGCCCCCTTGGAAGGAGGCAGTGACTCCCAAAAAAGGAGCATCTCCAGTGGTGTACGAGCTATCTCCTATGTGAAAGACAAAAGGGAGGTGCACAGAAGACTGCCTTGCCCTGCTCACTCTTCTCCGAGAGCCATTCTCCAATCTCTCTTGAGACTTTCCTGGACAATGATGACAAAACCATCTTGGGAAGCCTGGACTAAACTCTCAACAGGCTGGTTCCTTATTAAAAATGCAAAGGTAGAGAAGCTGGGGCAGCTGGAGAGAAGGAAGATGGAGAAACGACTAAGAAATATCTGAGGAGAGCTGCATAAGCCATTAGAGCAGATGCCTGGTCAGGCACCTTGTCATCTAAAGAAATAGGAGACAAGTCTGGAGGGTCCATTGGTACTGCAGGTGTACTCTGAAGAAGGCCCATAATGTGATCAAGTTGGCGTTGAATGTCCGCCAGTGAATGCTCTATGGGAACGGGAGAAATTGCAGCAGGGAATTGAAGAGGTGGCGCTGGGCGCTTGCTAAGTGCTCGGAAGCTGCTGGTACACAGGAGCTGATGGGCAGTTGGGTTCCTAGAAGACAACAATGAGCACTCTCGGGACCTAGGTTGACACTTGGTAGCCTAATACTGGCACTCTTCCACTGGACTATCAGGAGAAATATGTTCTGGGCTGTCCCAGAAACTACAGGAAGGCTGAGGACTGCATTCAGGCTCCCCTAATTGCTTACAGAGTCAGGGAAGAGCGGTCTGCAACCACTGCATGCCTCTTCAAAGGGCAATAATTACCAGAAAAGCACCATCGGTGCCTCTTATCTGGGCTGGAATCCAAACCACTGGAAGAAAGCTCATGCACATCCTTTCAGGTGCCTTTACAATGGCTATCCGTTGAGACTTGGCACCAGTCAACAGGCTCAACTGAGGCAGTGACTACCTGTAGGCAAATTTCACTGACCTCCCTTGGACTTCCAGTATGCCTCCTCCCAAGTTTAGGAGAGTCTGACATCGCTGGGATAAGTAGCCACCTCCTCCACTGACACTGTACACTTGTACTAGCAGTTTTAGCATACTTTATCCATAAGGGCCTGTACAGTCGCACCTAACTGCTCCCTAGTATTAACTATGAAACCAAACTTTTGATCAAAACCGGTTTTGAGACTGGCAATGGCATTATGGTTGGAAGCATGGGAGCCAGGTAAAGGAGTGGGTGGAATAAGCAAAGGGCTGGTGAATGGGAAAAAAGCAGTTAAAGGAAATTACAGACCAGGTAAATCGGGGAGTACATTCTAAGCTAGCTAAGTTCCTAGTTTAGGCTCTAGCAGCTGCTTTACTTTTTCTGTCCCTTTCAAGCTTGTCTAAATGGGCTTTTAAAGTCTTCCATTTCCCCTGATCCCAGTCCCTGCATTCAACACAAGTCAACTCAATTGAGCAAGTCTGTCCTCTTCAATTACTACAGATTGTGCGAGTCATAGGAGGATTTTGTCAATCTAGTTTTGCAGCCTTTGCTGCAAAACCAAATACTAGAAGCACTCTAGTTAGATATCATTGGGAATAAGTGTCAAATTCAGTCAAAAACAGGTCTAAGCTATCCAGAAATATTGCAAAGGCTACCAAAATAATGAATACTTCATGAAATGGAGGATAAGTAGTACAACCATCGGGCAACCAAATAGTACAAATAAAACTGCTCAAGACAACTTAAGTTCAGTCATTAACCAGCAAAAACAAATTGAGCTCTTCAGCTGTGTTGTACCTATTCTCCCGCGGAAGCGGGTGGAGGTTTGTCACATTCACTAAAGCAACAGAAGTGCTATCGCAAAATTCAAAATTTAAGCTCCCATGCAAGTACTTGTATGAAATGACTCATTATGGCAGTATATCCTCTATCTTTGAAACTACATCAACTGAGATAGTAAAATGTTTTTAAGTAAATGCATTTTCCTTAGAAAGTCACTGAAGCTCCGTAACAAGGTGGTAAATAAGGGGTATGCTGATTGAGTTGGAAAGTCTCTCCCTCAACTTCTGTAATATCCAGAACTACTCCCAACATTTGAGACTGTTGGGTAATTAAGGTGGGGTTACTGTAAAAGGCTCTGGTTTGTAAACCTAGTTATGATACTAATATCAAGAATTTATTCCTGTGGGAATACAAACTATTACCTTTAATGTAAAAGAGTCAACCTTAAGGCAGGCGAATAGTATCTCAACAGACTGGCAAGCTGAATCGCCATTCAGAGATTTCAAATAACTGATCATCAGAATGAGCAAGGAATCATAGGGATGCAATATTGACTGGGTACTCAATCATTCAACTTCCATCCTTATAACCTTAAGGTAAAAGGAGTTTGGATGATTACACAACCTGCTGAGCAAGCTCAACAGTCGTAAGGAGGTGTCCAAGGATATGAGGGCAATCTTCTAATGTGAAGTGAAATAAAGGTAGTCTGGCAATGCAAGACACCCTCACTCCCAGATACAATGAGTGACTGGGCAATACCCTTAACTTTATGAGCCCTTGCCTGCACAGGACAACTGTCCTCATCATAGGATGACACATGCATTGCTTGATTGCTTCATCAAGCTAAAAGGGTATTCCTGGACACAACATTCTAGGTGTCAGATTAGACTAACAAACGTGCCAACTATCCAGCTTGAGAGGTCACGTTCTTTTCAGACAGACCACAGGGCTTGCACTGGATACACAAGGAACTAATCAGGATTAACACCAACATTAGTCCCAGAAGGAGGAAACCAAGAGATTTATTAAACAAGATTTCCAGCCCTCTAAATGTTGGACAAGATACGTCAGGACATACAACTCACCAACACATTACCCAAACACCAAGGATTACAGACAACCGATACTGGGAGTATGACCTCTGAACAAGGACTCCCTCATGGATTTATACAGTGCCTAAATTAGACTAAAACTTCTGAGGTGGGCATGACTGTTCAAAGCCCATCATGAGCATAGACAAAGCTATCAATGATGAGAGATTCTTGCCCTGAGTCAAATGAATTAACTCAAGGAAGACTGACAGCCTTTCACAGTAGGAAAAGAAGATGAAGGTGGACAAGGAAGTCTGTAATCTACTCAACAGTAGCTCCTGACTTGAGGCAGACCCTGCTTATGACATCAATTACAGAAGGTGATTCAATTTTCTTAGTACAGTATGTATACTGTAAATAGCAGCTGATGACCTCTAACAGTAACCAGACATATGTGCAGTCCTGTAAGAAAAGACTCTCTCTCTCTCACAGGAAATGGTAGATAACCTCCAACCATATAGCTAACAAAGAAGAGTGGGCCATAGGGGAATCAATTTCAGTGCCACAACCAGAAAAGATAACAGATCAGAGTACCAATCAGCGTGGGGCCAATGAGGAGCCATAAGGGTCATTCTAAGACCTGCTGTTATCAACATTCAACTGATCACTCCAGTGAATCAGGGACCTCCAGTTGAATCAAGGACTGATTAATGGGGGGTGGGTAATCTTGGTTCGTTCGGATATTGTTTCGGGTGGTTGGAATCTGGCCGGATGGTTGGAGGAGGTGGTATGAATGGTGGGAAGGAAAAAGGCACAGATATCCAGATTGTTCCAGGGGTGTAGGAAGGTGTCCTCCAAGGTAGCCCAGGGGTCTGGGATGAAAGAGCATCATACTGGGAGCTCCATGTTTGCCAGTGTGGTGAACAGGGTAACAGGTGAACCAAAGACAACTTCCCTATGATGAGTTAATTGTTCCTGTCATAACAGGAACTGCATTGTCACCTCCCTCAGCTTCCTGAAACAAGAAGTTGGCAGAAAAAGTCACCACTGTAGTATCTATCAGCATGCAGAGGTTCTCCACCTGCTGTCTGAACAAGATTTGACTTCTCCCAGCTTAACATAATCTACAAACTGTAACAAAATACTAGCAGATGGTCTATGTTCTAGAACAACTATACCTCTAAGGATGCCAGACCCAGCCACTCATTAAGATAGCAGAGGGAACTTCCATGGTAAGTAGGCCTATGCTCACACCAAGGTGAATAACACAAGTGAGAGCATATGAGGGGTTGTTCCCAGGGCTCTAAAAAAAATGTTGGTTCCATTTTAAACCCTGTCTGCAAAACAAACTTGTTCTCAGGAGAGAGACTGACAACCAGTCTCCAGTAAACTTCCTCATCAGGAAGAGTCAACAAAAAGCTTGGTAATGGGTTTGATCATGACTTCCAATGCATTCTTTTATACCACTGCCAACAGCGCCTGAACTTAGGGTGATCACCAGATCCTGTAAGGTATGCAGGAAACAGGATTAGTGTCCAAGAAAGAAGAGGGCAGCAGTCTTGAAAAGTAGTCTGTTAATTGTTCCAGAGGATACAGACTACTCTGAACTCTGCCCATCACTGCCAAATGGCATGACAGATATCCCTTGTTCAAGACAGCTGCAGATGGGGACAGCCTACCTTTCATGAGGAGGACAACACCTGGACTATTTGTCACTACTGAAAGCATGTCCACCCTTGAAGGCTTGGCTGCAGTGCCCTTCAGAGCCATAGAAGGATTGAGGGATACTGCAGTGGATAAAGGAGTGCCAGCTACCAGAAATCCTCTTCGCCAACACTGCCCAAACTTCACAACCAATTTGTTCTATGACAAACTATTTTCTGTTAAAAATTGTCTTTTCATGGATCCTTACTCTGCATGGTGGTCTCTATCAGTGGGAGGATATTCATCAGTCCACAGAATGATGAGTCAACCTGAAGGAGTGTAGTGTCTGCATCTTCCAGTCAAAACAATGGTCTCACCTATAGTGACCCAAGAGTTTGTTCTATCGAGACCAGGTTCAATAACAACATGTCCCTGAGATACTATACTTGCAAAGGAGCCCAATGATGTCTTGAAAAAGCCACTCCAACTGACTGTAGAGGGTCTGAAGGAGGACCTCAAGTCCTAACAGATCTCTCAGAGAACTGGTTGGACCCTCTCCTAAGAGAGAGGCAGAGATACAAGTTGCTCTGGCGAGTGTTCTCAAGACCATGGACGGAAACAATCGGACTTGGCATACTGATCATCAAATCACAGGCCAAGGCTGACTCATGAATGGAATGAGGACATTCTGATCCATGGTGATACCTCTTGTAGAGCTCTCCATGACTGGATGTAGCCAAACTAATACGTAGTGGCTACATGTGACACTCAGGAATACTATTGTTTATGTGCACATAAGGAGTCATGGACAAGCTAGGGGTATCACAAGTGTTGGTATGATCAAGCATGCAAAACTCACCCCAATACCTACTGGTATCATAAAGTGCTGTGGTGACCTGTTATGAATGATGCATAAACCACCTGTTTGCATATGCACAATCCAAGATCATGCACATGCCAAACAAGAAGATCGAGCCAATCAACTATATCTGTGGTCCTAAGAGGAAACAAACACTTGTATCAGTGGTGCCGACTGCTGAATAATGATTCAAGGTTGACTCATAACCACTTAAAATCGTGGTCCAATTTTGCAGACTTACATGTGATCAGTCAAAACTGAACTATAAGCCATGGATGAGTGCTCACATGCACTATATTGCATGCACACACGGGGAGTCCTGGATAAACCAGGCAAACAATGAGTCTGCATGATCACATGCATATGGCTTACCACAATACTCAACAGTATCCCATTGACGAATCCTTCTGTCCTTGAACCCATTAAATTGGTTCTGAATGACCCAGGAACCACCTGAGGCTTCACGTGATCTACCACACTTGAACATTCAGTCTGTATGCATCCAATCCACAGATCACACACATATCTTGACAAGTATAAAAAGGGGAAAGGTCTTAGACAGTCCTCATGTTTGGGAAGTAAACAGAGAGACACTGGTTCATGAGCACATGTATGAGAATCCAGTGTCAATCTTACCTAAGACAGACATCCCACCCAGTGGTGAGCGAATGCAGTTGCCACATCACCCACATACCATCAATCAACTACCAGAACCATGTTACCAAGTTACAAAACCCAATTGTACATATTTTGCTAAGAAATAGTACTCATATTGTATATAGTATAAGACAATGGCTTGTGTTTCCTTAGGAACAAATATGATAAAAATGCTCTTTGAAAATCAGTAACTGCAATGAAAGAAATTACTTACAAGAATTAGGGACCAATATTACTTTCATGTCTTAATACATACGTTGTTTGTTGATGGGGTGCATCGTCGATATGATGACCAGAGGCAGTAAGCCCTAAATCAAGGTCTTCATTCTCCTCATCATCACCATCTGCATGACCCTGAGAGGACTGTGACCTGCATAATTCTGGATCTGGATCAACTTCCCCACCATTTAGCAATGGTCGGTTTTCTTGAGTGTTTCTTGGCATGGCTTTGCCTGAAATGAAATAAATTTGTAAATATTCTCCATGAGACTTATCTCCTTAATTACAACAATTCAACCACTAACTTCCAAAACCAAGACTGTGAAGCAAGTTGAAAATCTGCTATACTTCAAGCTCTGAAATTAGTTCAAATTTGTGGATTATGATCATTACAAACTATTTACCTTCTAAAATAGTAATAGTATTGTTACTTCATTCACAAAGAAATCCATAAGGTAACACAAACTAAATTTGAAATACATTTTTTATAATAAAACAAAGGTTTTATAATACTGCCAAAGTTTAATTGCATAACGAAGTCTAACACACACGGATATTTAAAAATTTGAAATTCGCAGTAAATGCACCAAAGATTAAGTAGGTAACAATTCCCCCACTTTCAGGGGTGAATAGGTCAACACAGCTGAAGAGCTTAATTTGTTTGCCTTAAGTCCATGAGAGAGGAGGGGGGAGTGTACATTTTGTAATTATACTTGGAGTATATACCTATTTTAGTATAAAATGATATTGTCATGTTACAATAAGTTTTTATACATACTTACCTGACAGATATATACTTAGCTATAGACTCCGTCGTCTCCGACAGAATTTCAAATTTCGCGGCACACGCTACAGGTAGGTCAGGTGATCTACCGCCCTGCCCTGGGTGGCAGGACTAGGAACCATCCCGTTTTCTAATCAGAATTCTTCTCTTCCACCTGTCTCCTGCGGGGAGGCTGGGTGGGCATATTAATCGTATATATCTGTCAGGTAAGTATGTATAAAACTTTATTGTAACATGACAATATCATTTTTATACATTCAACTTCCCTGCCAGATATATACTTAGCTGATTAGCACCCATTGGTGTGGGTAAGAGACAGCTAACTACTGAAATAGACAGGTAAACAACATATGTTGTAGGTATTTATAAACCTTGGTTCCTACCTTATTAGGCTGAAGACTTCGCGGCTACTGCCTTGGAGTCTGCTTAGCCTCAAGAGCCTCAGCGAGATAATGATCTATGGCTAAGAGTTCTTGTGGGTCTGCCAATGGGGTCTTATCCACTTACTCGGCAGAGCCTAAAGGCCTTTGTCATTGGGTGCTATTCACTAACATGACAATACACCTTGTTCAAGGAGCACAAAACCGATCCCGATCACCTGATCCTAACATCCATGTTAGTTCTAAGATTGCAAGGAGTTATCCCCGAACTCCTCACAAACAACCAAAAAACTCGAAACATAATTACACTTTCATTACAAAATATACAAAAAAAAAAAATTTTGTACTCCCCTACTAGTCATACATACCCTTGATCCCCTACCAGCAATGACACTCTGCTCCCGTGCGACAGTAGTGAGCTTGCTACTAGAAAACCAAGCACATATCTGACAAGAGGTTTATGTACGATAAAAACACAAAATTAAGGATCAGTCTTTGCTCCAAGACCCCAGTACTGTATCTGCTGATACAAAAGGACCTAGCGAGAAGCACTTCTCATAGGTCACTCTCACGTCCTTCAGATAATGCGATGCAACACTGAATTGCACCTCCAATATGTAGTCTCAATGATATTCTTTAAGAGACATATTCTTTTGGAACGCCAAAGACGTTGCTACTGCTCTTACTTCATGCGTCTTGACCTTTAGAAGACCGAAGGATTCCTCCGAGCAGTTCTTGTGAGCGTCCGTAATAACGCTTCTCACAAAGAAAGCCAAGGCGTTCTTGGACATGAGTCGTTGGGTTCTTCACTGCACACCAAAGACCTTGTTGACAAGCTCCCATCTGCTCTTCCTCTCTAAATAGTATTTAAGAGCTCTCACTGGACAGAGAGATCTCTCTATCTCTCTGCCTACCAGGTTAGATAGGCCTTTTACCTCAAAACTTCTGGGCCAAGGCTTTGATGGGTTTTCGTTCTTTGCCAGAAACATTGTCTGGAAAGAACAGATGGCAGCATCTCCTTTGAACCCCACCGTGGAATCCAGAGCGTGTAATTCGCTCGTCCTCTTGGCTGTAGCGAGAGCCACCAGGAACAAGCATTTCCTAGTGACGTCGCGGAAGGACGCCAGATGTAAAGGCTCGAATTTATCCGATGAAAGGGAATTTCAGGACCACGTCTAGATTCCAACTAGGTGTTCTAGGAGTAGCTGCTTTCGAAGTCTCAAAAGATCTAATTAGATCGTGTAGATCTTGTCGTTAGCAATGTCCAGGCCTCGATTCCTGAATACTGAAGACAGCATGCTTCGGTATCCTTTTATTGTCGAGACAGATAGGTGTGATTCCTCTCTCAGAAAGAGGAGGAAACTCGGACAATATTCACTATAGAGGTACTGGAGGAGGACAGCTTCTGACCCTTACACCACCTCCTAAAGACTTCCCACTTCGACTGGTATACTCTTCTCGTCGAAGCTCTGCGGGCTCTAGCGATAGAGCCCGCAGCCTTGCGAGAAAAGCCTCTCGCTCTGACAAGTCTTTCGATAGTCGAAAGGCAGTCAGAGCGAGACCTGGGAGGATTGTGATGAAACCTCTCGAAGTTGGGTTGTCTGAGTAGATCGTGGTTCTGTTTGGAAGCGATCTGGGGAAGTCCACTATCCACTCCAGTACCTCCGTGAACCATTCCTGGGCTGGCCAAAATGGGGCTATGAGTGTCAACTTCGTGCTCTTCGAAGCTACGAACTTCCTGAGCACTTCCCCCAGGGATTTTGAACGGGGAAAGGCGTATGCGTCCACACCCGACCAATCCATGAGAAACGCGTCTATTGCGAAGGCTCTCGGATCTTCTACTAGAGAGCAAAAGGTCTCTATTCTTTGGAGAGGAACGTCGCAAACAGGTCTATGTGAGGTCTCCCCCACAGGGACCAAAGACTTCGACACACTTCTTCGTGAAGAGTCCAATTCTGTGGGAAGGACCTGGTTTCTCCTGCTCAGTCTGTCCGCTCTCACATTCTTGATCCCTTGAACAAACCTTGTGAGGAGAGTTATGCCTCTTTCTTCCGTCCAGGTTAACAGGTGTCTTGTCAACTGATAGAGGAGAAAGAGTGCGTGCCTCCTTGCTTGCGTATGTAAGCCAGAGCCGTGGTGTTGTCTGAGTTTATCTGTATCACCCCGTCTCTGACTATCTCTTCGAAGAACTTTAAGGCTAGGTGTATGGCCACAAGTTCCTTGCAATTGATGTGCCAGGACACCTGTTCCTTTGTCCAGGTGCCTGACACCTCCCTTGCTCCTAGCGTCGCTCCCCATCCCGACTCCGAAGCGTCGGTAAACAACACTTGGTCTGGGTTCTGCAGAGCAAGCGATACGCCTTCGTTCTTTTGAAGCTGAGGGATCCACCACTTCAGATGATCTTTTACTTCTTGTGGAAGTTGGAAGATGTCCGAGAGTTGACCCGTCTTCCAACTCCACACCTCTTTGAGGAAAAACTGAAGAGGGCGAAGGTGAAGTCTCCCTAGCGAGAAGAACTTTTCCAATGAGGACAGGGTCCCTAAAAGGCTCAGGTAATCCCTCGCTGAGCTGTCTTTCTCTCTAAGAAGCTCGAGATTCTCGACAAACCTCGAGCGATTCTTTCTCGCGAAGGATATACCCGAAAACCCCGAGAATCCATCTGAATCCCCTGATAGATACCAAGTTTTCTGGCTGGTGGGGGATCAGTTGTGACTTCTCGAGGTTGACGCAGCAACCCTAGCGAATCTATCATGCTCCTTGTTACTTCTAAGTCCTCCAAGCACTGACTCTTCGACTTGGCCCTGATCAGCCAGTCGTCCAAGTAGAGGGAGATGTTTATCCCCTCTAGGTGAAGCCATCTTGCTACATTCGCCATCAGGTTGGTGAATACTTGTGGGGCTGTAGACAGACCGAAGCACAGAGCCCTGAACTGAAAGATCTTGTCTCCTATCACAAAGCGAAGATATTTCTTTGACAAATGGTGAATGGGAACGTGGAAATATGCGTCTTGCAGGTCCAGAGAGACCATCCAATCTCCTGGACGAAGCGCCGACATTACAGAGGCGGACGTTTCCATACGAAAATGTTATTGTTATGATACAATAAAGTTTGTTCATACTTACCTGGCAGATATATATATAGCTGTATTCTCCGAAGTCCGACAGAATTTCAAAACTCCGGCACACGCAGTGGGCGCCAGTTGGTTAGTACCCATTCCCGCCGCTGGGAGGCGGATATCAGGAATCATTCCCATTTTCTATTCAGATTTTTCATACCACTGTCCCCTGAGGGGAGGTGGGTGGGTACTTTAATTATATATATCTGCCAGGTAAGTATGAACAAACTTTATTGTATCATAACAATAACATTTTGTTCATGAAACTTACCTGTCAGATATATATATAGCTGAATCCCACCATTGGAGGTGGGAAGGGACAGAATAGAAGGATTAGGAAAAAGGAAAACACTCAAGTGCAGATGATTGACATCTTGATTCCTTACCTGTTAGCATAGCTGACTTCTTGATTACTGTCACCGAAGTCTGCTTTTGCTTTACTAGAGTTGCCAACAAGGTAGTGACCTGTGTAGTTGGTGCGCTCTAGATGATCTGTCAACGGAGCGTGACCACAATGTGACTAGACCATATTGACCATACTGTGAGGGCAACGAAGCTAAAACCACCACCTGACCTAACCTATCGAAGTTAGTCCCATAACTTCTAGGCTAACGAAAGGGAAAGCGCCTCAAGCGACCAACCCTTCAAAGTTAAAAGCACACCTATCCCTTTTCTATAGGATAGGATTCGTGCTGCTTCCTGCCTCCAATAATATTTCTACGGATATGTATGGTCCTAGCGACTCGCAGATCTCATATGTCGTCTTCACATCCGTCGGGAGTGTGAAGCGAACACAGAGTTGCTTCGCTCAAACGTGGCACTCAAGGATATTACTGAGTGTCATGCACTGTTGAAAGTGCTTCCGAGGCCGCGCCCTCACCTCGTGAGCATTTACTTTAAAAGGTTCAAATCTTTGTTCAAACATGACGAATGAGCCTCTTAGAAAGGACTCCTTAAAAATAACGCCAGGGCGTTCTCGACATGGGCAAGTCTGGTCTTTTTACGGAACACCGCAGATTGTCCGAATGACCTTGACTTTCTTTAGTTTATCAAGATAAAACTTGAGAGCCCCGACAGGGCACAGGACTCTCTGTGGCTCTTGCCCAATAATTTGTGCCATCCCCTTGATCTCCAGGCCTCTGGGCCAAGGGTTAGACGGGTTTTCGTTCTTAGCAAGAACGGAAGGCTTAGAGGACACCAATTATGTCCTCTAAAGCCAAAAACCTCTGATGATGGCTAAAACCTCACTAACCCTCATTGCCGTAGCTAGAGTGGTTAGAAAATTAGCCTTTCTGGTCACGTGTATTAAGTTTACAGAAAGGAGAGGTTCGAATGCTTTTGACATCAAGAACTTCAGACTACGTCTAAGTTCCATCAAGATTTCCGCAGACCTCAAAGATCGTGAAGGGCTTTGTTGTTTGACAGATCCGAATCTCTGAGCCTAGAGGCCGTCAACACATATTTCCGTATTCTACAATTGTTGTTACTGTTAGCTTATCCCATAATTCAGACGGAAAGGGAAGACGGTAAAGTAATTCACAGAGGTGGAGGTGTAGGAGCAGTCATTCTTCCTGCACTATCTCCGAAGAATCGGCCCACTCCGATTGGTACACTGCAAATATGCAGCACTGCTTTGCTTTGGCAATGAGACTTGTAATTAATCTTGAAGATCCTCTCGCTTCTCGACAGTCTGAACGCATCCAGACTCAGAGCGGAGAGGTTTTAGGTACCTCTCGAAGTGAGGCTGTTAGAGTAGACCGATTCTCTCGGGAAGGGTCCTTGGAAAATGCCCTCTGAAGGACGTGACCTCTGTGAATCCAGCCTCTCGAAGGCCAACATGGGGCGATCAGCGTCTTTCTCGCTCTCTGACGCCAGCGATTATCTTATCAGATTTCCTAAGCTTTTGAATAGGGAAAAGAGACTAACCAAACTATCCCCATTCCTTCCCATACTATATGATTGCATCAATTGCTACCGCTCTCGGATCGAGAATAAGGGAGCAACGTAGAGGAAGCTTCTTCGTCTTCAATATTGCGAAGAAATCTACGAAAGGACGTCTCCAACGTCTCCACAACTCTCCGACATACTTCTAAGCGAGGATTACTCAGACGTCAGTAGTTGCTGTCGCCGATCGAGAAGATCCGCACGGACGTGCAATAGTGTAACGAACCTCTTGAGGATCGTTACGTTCCGTGCCTATGTCGATAACCATCTCTCTCTTCTTGGGATATGAGAGAGCTGCGAAATTATCTGAGATGATTTGGACCAATCGACCAAAAACTCACTCTTCGAGGAACTGGAGAGCCAACCAAATTGCTTCCAATTCTCTTAGATTATGTGCCAGGACCTCTGTACCTCTGTCCGGATGCCTGGCACCCTCTCGGTATCACCTGAGGTGATCGTCAACCCATTGAGAGATGTTTAGAATTATTTCTAGATCTTTGATGTTATTTCAGTTCTCCTGCAGAAAAACTGTAGAGGTTCTGAATTGCAGTCTATTCAGGGAAACAAGCTTCTCCAGCGAGGAAATGGTCCCCAGCAGACTCATCCATTCCCTCACTAAGCATGCTTCCTTCCCTAATAGGCTGCGCTTTGCATAAGCAGGAGAGCATTATTATAGTGCTATGCCGCGGTTAAACTCGTACAGAATTCTGTTACAGTGCGGTAAGCAGCGCTGACCAGGTCTAAGAGATATCTCTGTTGAAAATTTCCTAGCAATAGGAAGTCGTGTTTATTCATGATTACTAGAAATCCCCTCAACCCGAGGCGAAAGTCATGATTGTAGGGTAAGATATGGTTCGTCAATCAATCCCGCGGGAGAGAGAGAACCGTAACCGACCGAGCTTAACAGCGAGCTACCTGATACTGAGTTGGTGACACTGTGACGTCACAGGCAGCAGGCAGCAGCTTATGTTCACCTTCTCGCAGTCTTATGCCGAGTTGCCAGCTATTCTATTCATCTAAGGAATAGATTTTACATTATTTGAACAGAAACTCTCAAGTTGGCATATTTAAGCAAAACAAATTCGCTAAATACAGAAGCTGATTTTGTGTTGTCGTAAACATTACGCTTAATTAACCAAATGTTAAATCGGAAACTCCTGGAAAGTTGCCTGGGAGTACCGATTAAATATACTGCGTCATCCACATGACAGCAACCTCTCGTCTCGCACTATTCTGCCTGAGTTACCAGCTACTCTCTTCTACGAAGGAATAGGTTTGTTACTATTATCGATAAGGAAATTCTCAAGCAGGCATATTTAAGCGAAACATAATTCGCTAGATGCCGACGCTGAGTTAGTGTTGTTGTAACAATACCTTTAGCGTTGTCCTTACAGCGGAAACTCCTGGAAGTTTGCAGGAAGGACCGATTAAATACATTTACATCAACCGTCTTTTCGGTTGCCATCTGTAGAGGATAACCTGATATGCGTATATGACTTGAACCCTACATTAGTAATATGACGCAAAGATAAAATACGTAAGTATTGTAGTCACTTGAACATAAAATTCTCTACTACATTCTTTCCTCGACGAGGAAGAGAGAGAGAATGGAAATTGACTGTCTTCGTTTCTCTTTGCAAGAGAAACGAATTAACATTATTCGAATGGAGATCAAGTGAGAACCGAGGATCGAAAAGGACAGTTCAAGCTTCTTATGATATTGGACATAAGACTTCATGGACGTAGTCTACAAGTCTTTTTTCCTGGATGAGCCTCCGACTAATGAATGAGAGCTCTCTCGAAATTTTGTTAATGAGAGCTTATCCGCTTAAGCGATAAAATGTTTATGAAGATCTTTGTCAATGAGAACTAACCCATTTACATGACAGAAAGTAATCCAGGAATTCGAGCATATAGTTTTCCCGATTCCCGCAGAATCGAGGAAGGGCAAGATTCCTAATCAGAGGACTGGGCTTACGACAGGTAGGACCTTAATGTTCCCCTTCGCAGCGCAGTCCCTAAAGCAGACGAGGCGTTTTATGACACCGAAATCTGCTTACAGTTTTTTCGGAATTCATCAAGTCATGGATTCTATTGAACGCTCCCTTCGTAGAAAGCAAAGTAGACATCTGAAGAACGTCCTGGTAAGTGCTCTGCTGAGCGACATGACGTGTAGGTGCCGAACGTTCTTCAAAAGCGTCCTCGCTAGCGTCCTGGCGAGCGTCCAGATGTGTAAGACATCGAGCGTCTTCCAAAAGCTTATCAATGTTTATGACGTCGAGCGTCTTCCAGAGCGTCCTGATGAGCGTCTCTTCGTGTAGGACGTCGAGCATCGGCAAAAGCTTCCTCACGTCTCAATGCGTAGGACGTTGAGCATCTTCAAGAGACGTCCTCGCGAGAGTCTTACCGAGCGTATTGGTGCCTAGAACACCAAGGGCATCTCAGAGAGGATCTTGTCGATCGCCCTGATGCATGAAAGGTCCGATAAGACTTGACCATACCGTAGACTTAAAGTGAATTCTCTATACTACATTTCATCTTCTCACTAAGCATGTACTCTAATAAGCCATGCTTTCGTAAGCATGAGACATATAATATATAAGTGTCTGCTGCGTTAGATTCCTTTAATAATGTTACCTACGGTAATCCACATTGAAAGGCTGGAATATCTTTCTTATTGAACGTTTCTTAGCAAAAGGCAGACAATATTTTATTTATGTTTGCTTAACTATCCCCTCAATCCGAGTAGGGGAGAGATACGTTTAGTCATTCCATCCCGCAGGACCGACCTCTCATGACTGAGCAATAGATGGTTACTGCGTTGGTCTAAGCGATAGCAGCCCCCTCCGTTAGCTGTCTGGCCTTACTCTTCCAGAGTTGCCAGCTACTCCATTCAATAAAGGAATCTTATAAAATTATTATCGAACTTCAGGAAGTTCTTATTAATGTATATTTAAGCGAAACAAGACTTCGATAAATCTAGAAGCTAATTAGGTATTGTCATAACAATCCCTTTAAGCGTAGTCCTTCCTAGGAAAGTCCTGTAAGGATACTGGTAATAGAGTTGCACAGCAAAGAAGTAACTACGGTATGTGCTTATGATTTGACCGTATCGTATTATCATACAGCAGATACTCTACTACCTTCTTTCCCTGCCGAGGCAGATAGAGAAAGGAAAAAAACTTTTACTATCTTCGTTCTTTCGTTAATAGAACGATAGAAAGAAATATATTTCCTTAAGGAGGAAGTTAATCCAGGAACTCTTTAAATCTTCGTAATTTCCTCATAAATCGCGGAAGAGACGAATTCCTGTTCATCTCTAGGGTTTACGGAAGGAAAGTAGATTATTTCCATCCGCCATCATACCCAAACGTCGATAAGATTCTTATTAAGAAACCAAAAGGTTTCTCCCGTACGTCTTGGTAAAAACTTCGACATGACTGTTGCTTATCAAATACGGAGGCGTCCCGAAAAGCGTCCTCAAAAGCGTCCTGCCTTCAAGGGGAGCGCCGCTCATGAAGCGTGCTAGTCATAAGCCGATGTACGGTGATCGTCGTCCGGACGAGTATTATGGACGTTCGCAACTCCTGACAAAGACGGCGGCCGCTTGTGCGACATCTTGCGTCTCTGTCACGCTCATCGACACTTCCAGAAACGCACTCAAAAGGACGCCTTTGTGTTCTTGGTTGCGAGGATGTAGAAAGCGACTAGCAAGGAAAAGGAGAAGAAGACTGCCTGACTTGACAGACAGACAGCCTCAAATCCTTCCTTCAGTAAATGTGTTTTGCACTTCTCTTGGCGACAACGAGGCCAACCGAGAAGGGCTGAACCTGTGAGAAGACGAGGGTACGCCTTCTTCCTTTTCACAGTAAGAATGATAAGGCGATCTGGGCGCTTAACAGCGTTCTTCCTATTTCCTTCTTCTTTCTCCCATGTGTTGGAAAGTCGTCAAATTGTTGAAGGCGGCGATTACAATCGCACGCAATAGAGAGAGGACGTGAAGCGTCCTCCTCAATAAGGCTTCTATTTAAAGGGCGCGAGTCCTTCCGAGAGCTCCAACCCTGTACGGGAGGACGCCTCAGAGGACGAGAAGCAATCCTTCAGGATTCGTGCACGTGCACGATCTTTGGCAGCCTGAGAAGCGTCTTCAGGTCTTGCCGAAGGGACGCCAGATCGGTGGGGTTTCCTCGTAACCCTCCTTCGGCTTTCGACATGCCCTCTCCCTGTGGTCCTGGGAGTCCGACAGAGGTCTAGACCTAGAGGCATTATAAGGCCGATCTGACGCCCCCTCCACAACACTAGGGGCAAAATCAACATCACTACACTCACAACACTGATTGGAGAGCGAGCACTTTTTCAAGCTTACTTGATGTAATCCACCATAATAGAAAGGGCATTACTTCTCACAGAACTTCCTCTAGGCCCGTAAGCCATACCACAGGGTTAGGCAAAATAAAGTCTACTGGAGGTTAGTAGGTTCATTATCCTAACTTCTGTTACTGTGGAGGAAGACCTCCTGATTCTATCACGCTCTAATTTGCGTACATACGAATCATACGTCTCTTTCGGAATCAGTCAACATTACACTAATTACATTGATCTTTCAAACAAAGAAAACATGTAAACGTCATGTATACTAAGCGAGTGTCTACCGAAGGTTTCGGTAGCCTCCCCTTACCCGTTGCAGACAACAAAGTCTGAAACTAGGCTAACTAGATTCAGACATCATATGCAATGAAAAAATTTTAATTAATTTATGATAGCGTATGCCTAGCCACAAATCCAAGTCAATCATTCAAAAAAATAAGTAGGATACTTAAGCGGCTAATGAAGTTTCAAAATCCTAGGCGGAGGTAGTGGAAACAGGTGTTTTCACTACCGCGACAGAGAAAAATCTGAATAGAAAATGGGAATGATTCCTGATATCCGCCTCCCAGCGGCGGGAATGGGTACTAACCACCTGGCCGCCCACTGCGTGTGCCGGGAGTTTTGAAATTCTGTCGGACTTCGGAGAATACAGCTATATATATATCTGACAGGTAAGTTTCATGAACAAACTTCTTTTTCTGTACGAAGCGATTCAGAGCGCTTACGTCCAGAACTGGCCTCCACCCCCCCGATGCCTTTGGTACTAGAAAAAGGCGATTGTAAAATCCCGGGGAGTGTGGATCCTGCACAAGTTCGATGGCCTCTTTTTCCCACATTTGCTCCACCATTTGAAGGAGAGTCTTTCTCATTAACGGGTCTCTGTACCTCGCTGACAGTTCCCGAGGCGTAGATGTTAGGGGCGGGCTGTCGTCGAAGGGGATTACATATCCCTTCTTCAGGACCGACACTGACCAAAGGTCGGCTCCCCTTTTTGCCCATACTCCTGCAAAGTTCAGGAGTCTGGCGCCCACTGGTGCTTGGAGGAGCAACAAGTCACTTTGATTTCTTGAAGGGCCTAAATGAAGACCTTCCTCTCTTTTCAGAGCTCTTCTTTCTGGCAGGGGGACGAGCCGCTGCACCTCCACGAAAGGGCTGCTGAGTAGGACGAGATTCCTTCTTCACCGTCGACACTACCGGTCGTCCTTTCTTGGACGTTTGCGTTAGTAGGTCTTGTGTCGCCTTCTCAGTTAGCGAGCGAGATATATCCTTCACTAACTGAGAAGGAAACAGATGATCTGATAGAGGGGCGAACAGTAAGGCAGTCCTCTGGCTCGGAGAAACCCCTTTCGATAATAGGGATCCATACACTGATCTCTTTTTCAGGAGACCAGCACCAAAAAGGGAAGCCACTTCACCCGAACCGTCCTGTACTGCCTTGTCCATGCAGGACAGGACGCTATGGAGAATTTCTGGGTTTTTCAGAAACTCCGGATCCTTAGATTTGTTGGCCAGAACTCCGAGTGACCAATCCAGAAAATTGAACACCTCTAAAGTGACAAAAAGTCCCTTTAGAAAGTGGTTCAACTCTGAAGTGCTCCACGTCGCTCTGACCGATCCTAAGGAGTGACGTCTAGAGGCCTCCACTAAATTGGAAAAGTCGGCATCTGCAGAGGCAGGTAAAGAAAGACCCATAGTCTCTCCTGTCCCATACCAAATACCTCTCTTCCCGTGCAATCTGGAAGGAGGCATGCAGAATACGTCTTTCCTAACTCCTTCTTCTTGTCCATCCAAGAATCTAAAGAATGGAGTGCCTTCTTCATTGATATCGCAGGCTTCATTTTTAAAAAGGCCGACGATTTAGCCGTAGCTGAGCTCGAAAAGAGCGAACGAGGAGAAGGAGGAGCCGCAGGACTAAGAGAATCTCCAAACTCTTGAAGTAGTAATGAGGCCAAGACTTTATAACTAGAAAGTCCCTCATTAGCAGGAGGTTCGTCGTCAGACAACTCGTCTAACCCTCGATCAGACGAAGGAGAAAGTTCACGTTTGGAGGGAGAGTCCTTCCAAGACCTCCTATGTTCTGAAGGAGAGGAGCTCCTATTTGGCGAAGAGTCATAACCTCCAGGAACGAGTCCCCGACTCTTGCCTCCTGGCTCTTGACTCTTGCCTCCTGACTCCTGCCTCCTGGCTCCTGACTCCTGCCTCCTGCCTCCTGACTCCTGCCTCCTGACTCCGGACTCCTGCCTCCTGACTCCGGACTCCTGGCTCCTGCCTCCTGACTCCTGCCTCTTGGCTCCTGGCTCCTGCCTCTTGGCTCCTGCCTCCTGCCTCTTGCCTCCTGGCTCTTGCCTCCTGGCTCTTGCCTCTTGCCTGGATGCCTCTACACTCTTGGGCTCTGGGCTCCTGCCTCCCTGGTTTGACTCCTCACTCCTTAGGCTCTTGGCTCCTGCCTCCTGGGTGAACTACCTCACTTCCTTGGCCGGTGCCAAGACGTCTGATTATGTTTCATCCAGGTTCGCTACCGGTAAAACCTCACCTCGGAGTAGGAGTATCGATCCTGGATGGTAGATACCTCCATACGTCTGGAGGATCATTTTAATAGGAAGGGAAGTGTCTTTCCTTCTAGGAGGCTCCTTTGACAGGCACTCCTACAAACGACGAAATCTGTTCCTGCATCGCCATCCATGAACCTCTTTGTAGCCTCCTCTTTATCCTCTTCGGGAGGAGGGGAAGGAGGAGGGGAGGAGGAGTCCATAGCCACCTCCTGCCTCCTTCTCACTCTGGTTGAAAGAATGGCTCTTCTTGCCTTCTTCACTCCCGATGGAGACTCCTCAGGGAAGTTCTCAGGGCTCGAGTCAATAGTCGGAGCCCTCCAACTCCTCTTGAGAGGCCGAGATCGATCTGAATCTCTCCAATCACGTCTCGGTGATGAAGATCCCGACGACGAGAAAAACACTCACGTAGGACGCTTTTACAATAGCGGTCCTTGGCAGTCTGGGGTGTCACAGAAACCGCCGAAGGGACACCTGATCGGTGGGATTCTCCACAACCTCCTTTCGGCTTTCGACATTCCATTCTCCTCTGGGCATGTGAGCTTGGAAGAGGTCTAGACCTAGGAGCGTTGCTGAGCCGACCAGATGCCCCCTCCACTACACTGGGGACACTCATATCACTGTCCACTGACAAATCACTAGCCTTACCTTGTATGGCAGCCATTTTGTTTTCCATCAACTTGAAGGCTGCTTTTAGATCCGCAAGTTCTTTTGCTGGATCTACAGGTTCTGCAATAGGAGAAGGGGCTGCAATGGAAGAGAAGTAGCAATACTTACCCTTTGGGGAAGATCCCAAGCTTGGAATTAGTTCAGATCTAGAACTACTTAAACTTCTATGAGAAGCCTTCCTCACTCTTTCTCTTTCTAACTTTTTTAAATAATTAGTTAGATTCTTCCATTCGTCCTCCACTCAAGTTCTCACTATTTACTTACAAGTATTAGTAAAAGGAAACTTCATACTCCCTGCAACTCTTGCATACGCGTGAGCGGTCTTACCGAAGCTTTCAGGCAACCTCACATTACAGCCTTACATTCACACAACGTTCTCACATTCCTTACAAGTATTAGTAAAAGAACATTCATACTCCCTGCACCTCTTGCATACCGTGTGAGGGTCTACCGAAGCTTTCGGCAACCTCACCTTACAGCCTACATTCACACAACGTCTCACAACCATACCAGAGTCAGACATATTTAAAGAAAATTCCAAAATCAAGTCCACAAAACAGTCCACAAAAGCGTATGCCAATCCAACAATCCAGATACGTCACCAAAAGTCGGTCAAGAAGATCAATTGCCGGTGAAAAAAGAAAAACCAATCGAGAGGAACCAACAACAATGTTGATGGTCGGGCGACAGAAGAATTCTGATTAGAAAACGGGATGGTTTCCTAGTCCTGCCACCCAGGGGCAGGGCTGGTAAAAGATCACCTGACCTACCTGTAGCGTGTGCCGCAAAATTTGAAATTCTGTCGGAGACGACGGAGTCTATAGCTAAGTATATATCTGGCAGGGAAGTTGAATGTATAAAAACAAGGTTTTATATATACTTGCCAAGTAATTGCATACCTGAAGTTTCTAACACACACGGTAGTTTAAAATTTGAAATTCGCAGTAATGCACCAAAGATTAAGTGTAGGTAACAAGTTCCGCCCACTTTCAGGGGTGAATAGGTACAACACAGCTGAAGAGCTTAATTTGTTTGTGCCTTAAGTCCATGAGAGAGGAGGGGGGAGTGCTCATATTTTGTAATTATACTTGGTGAGTATATATAACCTATTTTAGTATAAAAATTTAATTTTTATATAACTGACCAAGTATGTAATTACATAGCTGAATCCCAAATTGCAAGGAGGTGGGATGCATGAACACAATCTATTTCCAAAAATTCTGCGAGGTAAAGTTTTGAAAATAGGAAAGGTTGGTTGATATGCTTGTTGTAACCTTACCTGGTAAGAGAGTTGCTGCAGACAGATACTGCCTCTGGTTGGCACTCAACTTAACTGCAGTGGTGCAGCTGTAGAGCCATGGAGCGCCTTTACTTTAGTGGAAACTATGTAGACGAAGGAGTAATCTGATCAATACAAAGCATTAGTGGAAGTTATGAAGCACAAGGAGTCATCCGATGGCCAGCAAAACTTTAAAAGGTGCCCTTGCCCTGGGCACAGTGCTAACATAATGACAACCAGACAATGCTGTTATCTACACCAAATTAAAAACCACTACCCCTCCATTGAAAGAAAACTGGTGGACACTCCAGGTATGTAGTACCCCCAGGCTCCCCAAAACTTGATAGCTAGGATAGGAGCATAGGTCCTATACTTACTCCCCCAGTATCAGGCCAGCCACAGACAACGGACCCAGGGTATTGCAATTCACATGCACGATCTCTGTATCTCTTGAATATGTACTAATGTGTTGCAAACAATGACATTTCCAAAACGTCGACTGAAGAATCGACACAACAGACACATGCTCAAAAGCTAAAGATGTGGCAACTGCTCTAAATTCATTGGCTTTCAATTTTAAAATTGTTAAAAGGTTCTCTCAAATTCTCAAGTGCAACTCTGAGATAATGTCTCTCAAAAAGAATGATATTCCATTCTTTAAAAGTGGTCTGGATGAATCTTTCACAGAACACCAGCCAGCCAGAGGTTACAAGGGACCTCTAATTCTCTCCGTTCTATCTAGATAGTACCCATATGCCCTTACAGGACAAAGCATTCTCTCCGCTTCCTCGGCACCAAGAATTTCCATCAAATTCTTGATGATGAAAAAATGGGTCCAGGACATGTGGATTCTTGTTCTTGGCCAGAAACTCCAACTTCAATGAGCAAACTGCGTCTCCCTGGGAAAAGCCAACTCTCTTATCCATGGTTTGCAGCTCACTGACTCTCTTGGCTGTAGCCAAAGTAACAAGGAAGAGAGTCTTCCTATTAAATCCCTTAAGGAAATCTCATGAAGGGGCTCAAAAGGAGGGGCCGACAGCCACTAGAGGACAACTTCCAAGTTCCAAGCAACTGAACTAGACTTAATTTCTTTAACAATGTTGAAGAACTTAATCATATCACTAATGCTCTGATTAGATCCCAGAATCTCTATGCTGAAAGACCAAGCCAAACATGATTCTGCATCTCTTGATGATCAACAAAGACAAGCCTCTACCAGATCTTAAAAATAGTAGAAAAATGATATTGTCATGTTACAATAAAGTTTTATACATACTTACCTGACAGATATATACTTAGCTATAGACTCCGTCGTCTCCGACAGAATTTCAAATTTCGCGGCACACGCTACCGGTAGGTCAGGTGATCTACCGCCCTGCCCTGGGTGGCAGGACTAGGAACCATTCCCGTTTTCTAATCAGAATTCTTCTCTTCCACCTGTCTCCTGTGGGGAGGCTGGGTGGGCCATTAATCGTATATATCTGTCAGGTAAGTATGTATAAAACTTTATTGTAACATGACAATATCATTTTTATACATTCAACTTCCCTGCCAGATATATACTTAGCTGATTAGCACCCATTGGTGGTGGGTAAGAGACAGCTAACTACTGAAATAGACAGGTAAACAACATATGTTGTAGGTATTAATAAACCTTGGTTCCTACCTTATTAGGCTGAAGACTTCGCGGCTACTGCCTTGGAGTCTGCTTAGCCTCAAGAGCCTCAGCGAGATATTGATCTATGGCTAAGAGTTTCTTGTGGGTCTGCCAATGGGGTCTTATCCATTACTCGGCAGAGCCTAAAGGCCTTTGTCATTGGGTGCTATTCCACTAACATGACAATACACCTTGTTCAAGAGACACAACACCGATCCGATCACCTGATCCTAACATCCATGTTAGTTTCTAAGATTGCAAGGAGTTATTCCCCGAACTCCTTACAAACAAACCAAACTCGAAACATAATTACACTTTCATTATACAAAATATACAAAAAAAAAATTTTGTTACTCCCCGACTAGCCATACATATCCTTGATCCCCCCCTACCCAGCAATGACACTATGCGCCCGTGCGACATCCGTGAGCTTGCTAATAGAAAAAACCGAGCACATATCTGCAAGAGGGTTTATGTACGATAAATCAAATATTTTAAGGATCAGT
Source organism: Macrobrachium nipponense (assembly GCF_015104395.2). NCBI lineage: Eukaryota > Metazoa > Arthropoda > Malacostraca > Decapoda > Palaemonidae > Macrobrachium > Macrobrachium nipponense. The sequence continues at coordinate 66,819,121 of NC_087203.1, read as the reverse complement.
CTTTGCTCCAAGACCCAGCACTGATCTGCTGATACAAATGGACCTAGAGAGAAGCACTTCTCATAGGTCACTCTCACATCCTTCAGATAATGAGATGCAAACACTGAATTGCACCTCCAATACGTAGTCTCAATGATTTTTTAGAGACATATTCTTTTGGAACGCCAAGGACGTTGCTACTGCTCTCACCTCATGGGTCTTAACCTTTAGAAGACCGAGGATTCCTCCGAGCAGTTCTTGTGAGCGTCCGTAATTACGCTTCTCACAAAGAAAGCCAAGGCGTTCTTTGGACATGAGTCTTTTTGGGGTTCTTCACAGCTCACCAAGACCTTGTTGGACAAGCTCCCATCTGTCTCTTCCTCTCTAAATAAAATTTAAGAGAGACCTCTCTGTCTCTCTGCCTACGAGGTTAGATAGACCTTTTACTTCAAAGTTTCTGGGCCAAGGTTTTGACGGGTTTTCGTTCTTTGCCAGAAACATTGTCTGGAACGAACAGATGGCAGCATCTCCTTTGAACCCCACCGTGGAATCTAGAGCGTGCAATTCGCTCGTCCTCTTGGCTGTAGCGAGAGACAACAGGAATAAGCATTTCCTAGTGACGTCGCGGAAGGAAGCCAGATGTAAAGGCTCGAATTTATCCGATGAAAGGAATTTCAGGACCACGTCCAGATTCCAATAGGTGTTCTAGGAGTTGCTGCTTTTGAAGTTTCAAAGGATCTAATTAGATCGTGTAGATCTTTGTTGTCTGCAATATCTAGCCCTCGATTTCTAAATACTGAAGACAGCATGCTTCTGTATCCCTTTATTGTTGAGACAGATAGGTGGGATTCCTCTCTCAGAAAGAGGAGGAAATCGGCAATATTCACTATAGAGGTACTGGGAGGAGACAGCTTCTGACTCTTACACCACCTCCTAAAGACTTCCCACTTCGATTGGTATACTTTTCTCGTCGAAGCTCTGCGGGCTCTAGCGATAGAGCCTGCAGCTTGCGAGAAAAGCCCCTCGCTCGACAAGTCTTTCGATAGTCGAAAGGCAGTCAGAGCGAGACTGGGAGGTTGTGATGAACCTCTCGAAGTGGGGTTGTCTGAGTAGATCTGGTCTGTTTGGAAGAGATCTGGGGAAGTCCACTATCCACTCCAGTACCTCCGTGACCATTCCTGGGCTGGCCAAAATGGGGCTATTAGTGTCAACTTCGTGCTCTTTGAAGCTACGAACTTCCTGAGCACTTCCCCAGGATCTTGAACGGGGGAAAGGCGTAGGCGTCCACACCCAACCAATCCAGGAGAAAGCGTCTATTGCGAAGGCTCTCGGATCTTCCACTAGAGAGCAAAAGATCTCTACTCTTTTGGAGAGGAACGTCGCAAACAGGTCTATGTGAGGTCTCCCCCAACAGGAGGGACCAAAGACTTCGACACTTTCTTTTCGTGTTAGAGTCCATTCTGTGGGAAGGACCTGATTCCTCCTGCTCAGTCTGTCCGCTCTCACATTCTTTATCCCTTGTACAAATCTTGTGAGGAGAGTTTATGCCTCTTTCTTCTGTCCAGGTTAACAGGTGTTTTGTTAACTGAAAGAGGGAGGAAAGAGTGCGTGCCTCCCGCTTGCGTATGTAAGCCAGAGCTGTGGTGTTTGTCCGAGTTTTATCTGTATCACCCCGCCTCTGACTATCTCTTCGAAGAACTTTAAGGCTAGGTGTATGGCCACTAGTTCCTTGCAATTGATGTGCCAGGACACCTGTTCCTTTGTCCAGGTGCCTGACACCTCCCTTGCTCCTAGCGTCGCTCCCCATCCCGACTCCGAAGCGTCGGAATATAACACTTGGTCTGGGTTCTGCAGGGCAAGTGATACGCCTTCGTTCTTTTGAAGAGGAAGGATCCACCACTTCAAGTGATCTTTTATCTCTTTGTGGAAGCGGGAAGATGTCCCGAGAGTTGTCCCGTCTTCCACTCCACACCCCTTTCAGGAAAAACTGAAGAGGGCGAAGGTGAAGCCTCCCCAGAGAGAGAACTTTTCTAGTGAGGACAGGTCCTAAAAGGCTCAGATAATCCCTCGCTGAACTGTTCTTTCTCTCTAAGAAGCTCGAGATTTTCGACAAACCTCGAGTGATTCTTTCTCGCAAAGGAAATACTCGAAAACCCCGAGAATCCATCTGAATCCCCAGATAGACCAAGCTCTGGCTGGGGATCAGCTGCGACTTCTCGAGGTTCACGAGTAATCCCAGCGATTCTATCATGTTTCTTGTTACTGATAAGTCCTCCAAGCACTGAATCTCCGACTTGGCCCTGATCAGCCAGTCGTCTAAGTAGAGGGAGATGTTTATTCCCTCTAGGTGAAGCCATCTTGCCACATTCGCCATCAGGTTGGTGAATACCTGCGGAGCTGTAGACAGACCGAAGCACAGAACCCTGAATTGAAAAATCTTGTCTCCTATCACAAACCGAAGATATTTCTTTGACAAATAGTGAATGGGAACGTGGAAATACGCATCTTGCAAGTCCAGAGAGACCATCCAATCTCCTGGACGAAGAGCCGACATTACTGAAGCGGCCGTTTCCATGCGGAACTTCTTTTTCTGAACAAAGCGATTCAGAGCGCTTACGTCCAGTACTGGTCTCCACCCCCCCGATGCCTTTGGTACTAGAAAAAGGCGATTGTAAAATCCCGGGGAGTGTGGATCCTGCCACAAGTTCGATGGCCTCCTTTTCCCACATTTGTTCCACCATTTGAAGGAGAGTCTTTCTCATTACAGGGTCTCTGTACCCTCGCTGATCAGGTTCCCGAGGTGTAAGATGTTAGGGGCGGGCTGTTCCTCGAATGGGGTGATTACGTAACCTTTTCTTTAGGACCGAGACTGACCAAGGGTCGGCTCCCCTTTTTGCCATACTCCTGCAAAGTTCAGGAGTCTGGCGCCCCACTGGTGCTTGAAGGAGCAACAAGTCATTTGGTTTTCTTGAAAGGTCTAAAGGAAGACCTTCCTCTCTTGTCAGCGCTCTTCTTTCTGGCGAGGGACGAGCCGCTGCACCTCCACGAAAGGGCTGCTGAGGAGGACGAGAGTCCTTCTTAATCGTCGACACTACAGGGCGTCCTTTCTTGGACGTTTGTACTAGTAGGTCCTTGTGTCGCCTTCTCAGTTAGCGAGCGAGATATATCCTTCACTAACTGAGAAGGAAACAGATGATCCGACAGAGGGGCGAACAATAAAGCAGTCCTCTGGCTCGGAGAAACTCCTTTTGATAATAGGGATCCATATACTGATCTCTTCTTCAGAAGACCAGCACCAAAAAGGGAAGCCACTTCTCCCGAACCGTCCTGTACTGCCTTGTCCATGCAAAGACAGGACGCTATGGAGAATCTCTGGGTTTTTAGAAAACTCCGGATCTTAGATTTGTTGGCCAGAACTCCGAGTGACCAATCCAGAAAGTTGAACACCTCTAAAGTGACAAAAGTCCCTTTAGAAAAGTGGTTCAACTCCGAAGTGCTCCACGTCGATCTGACCGATCCTAAAGAGTGACGTCTAGAGGCCTCCACTAAATTGGAAAAGTCCGCATCTGCCGAGGCAGGAAGAGAAAGACCCATAGTCTCTCCTGTCCCATACCAAATACCTCTCTTTCCATGGAGTTTGGAAGGAGGCATGCAGAATACAGTCTTTCCCAACTCTTTCTTCTTGTCCATCCAAGAATCTAAAGAATGGAGGGCCTTCTTCATAGAAATTGCAGGCTTCATTTTCAGAAAGGCCGAAGATTTTGCCGTAGTCGAGCTCGAAAAGAGAAAACGAGGAGAAGGAGGAGCCGCCGGACTAAGAGAGTCTCCAAACTCTTGTAGCAATAATGAGGCTAAGACCTTATAATTCGATAGTCCCTCATTTGCAGGAGGTTCGTCATCAGACAAATCGTCTAAACCTCGATCAGACGAAGGAGAAAGCTCTCGTTTGGAGGGAGAGTCCTTCCAAGACCTCCTACGATCTGAAGGAGAGGAGCTTCTATTTGGAGAAGAGTCATAAATTCCAGGAATGAGTTCTCCGACTCCTGCCTCCTGTCTCTGCCTCCGGACTCCCCTTCCTCCTGACTCCTGCCTCCTGACTCCTGACTCCTGCCTCCTGACTCCGGACTCCTGCCTCCTGACTCCGGACTCCTGGCTCCTGCCTCCTGACTCCTGCCTCTTGCCTCCTGACTCCTGCCTCTTGACTCCTGACTCCTGCCTCTTGCCTCCTGGCTCTTGCCTCCTGGCTCCTGCCTCCTGCCTGGATGACTCCACACTCCTGGCTCTTGGCTCTTGCCTCCTGGTTGACTCCTCACTCCTGGCTCTTGGCTCCTGCCTCCTGGGTGACTCCTCACTCCTGGCCGGTGCCAGACGTCTGATCGGTTCATCCACGTTCGTACAGGAAGCCTCACCTCGAGTAGGAGCATCGATCCTGGCGGCAGATACCTCCATACGTCTGGAGGATCTTTTGATCGGAAGGGAAGAGTCTTTCCTTCTAGGAGGCTCCTTTGAAAGAACTCCTACAAAAGACGAAATCTGTTCTTGCATAGCCATCATGAACCTCTTCGTAACCTCCTCTTTATCCTCTTCGGGAGGAGGGGAAGGAGGAGGGGAGGAGTCCATAGCCTCCACCTCCTGACTCCTTCTCACTCTGGTTGAAAGAATGGCTCTTCTTGCCTTCTTAACTCCCGAAGGAGACTCCTCAGGGAAGTTTTCTTGGGCTCGAATCATCGTCGGAGCTTTCCAACTCCTCTTGAGTGGTCGAGATCGATCTGAATCCCTCCAATCACGTCTCGGAGATGAAGATCCCGACGACGAAAAACACTCACGCAGGACGCTTTTGCAATAGCGATCCTTGGCAGTCTGGGGTGTCACAGAAACCGCCGAAAGGACACCTGATCGGTGGGGATTCTCCACAAACCTCCTTTCGGTTTTTTCGACTTCCTTCTCCTCTGGGCATGTGAGGCTTGGAAGAAGGTCTAGACCTAGAGCGTTGCGGAGCCGACCAGATGCCCCCTTCCACTACACTGGGACACTCATATCACTGTCCACTGGAAAAATCACTAGCCTTACCTTGTATGGCAGCCATTTTGTTTTCCATCAACTTGAAGGCTGCTTTTAGATCCGCAAGTTCTTCGCTGAATCTACAGGTTCTGCAATAGGAGAAGGGGCTGCAATGGAAGGAGAAGTAGCAATACTTACCCTTGGGGAAGATCCCAAGCTAGGAATTAGTTCAGATCTCGAACTACTTAAACTTCTATAAGAAGCCTTCCTCACTCTTTCTCTCTCTAACTTTTTCAAATAATTAATTAGATTCTTCCATTCGTTCTCACTCAATTCTCACATTCTTGCAAGTATTAGTAAAAGAACATTCATACTCCCTGCAAACCCTTGCATACAGTGTGAGGGTCTACCGAAGCTTTCGGCAACCTCACCTTACAGCCTACATTCACAACGACGTCCTCACAACCATTCCAGAGTCAGACATTTTTTTAAAGAAAAATCCAAAATCAAGTCCACAAAACAGTCCACAAAAAAGCGTATGCCAATCCAACAATCCAGATACGTCACCAAAAAGTCGATCAAGAAGATCAATTGCCGGTGAAAAAAGAAAACCAATCGAGAGGAACCAACAACAATGTTGATGGCCCGGGCGACAGAAGAATTCTGATTAGAAAACGGAAATGGTTCCTAGTCCTGCCACCCACAGGGCAGGCGGTAGATCACCTGACCTACCGGTACTAGCGTTGTGCCGCGAAATTTGAAATTCTGTCGGAGACGACGGAGTCTATAGCTAAGTATATATCTGGCAGGGAAGTTGGATGTATAAAATCTGCAATTTGCATCACAGAGGTTTTAGTAGAAGATATGTTATGTCTTCTACACCAGCTTTGGAAGACTGCACACTTAGTTTGGTAGAGTATAGAAGACTGTTGTCTACACTTAGCATTAGCTTCCACAGCTGGTCTTGTAAACCCTTTTGCTCTGACAGGTCTGTTCACAATCTGATTCTGTATACGAAAATAATTCAGATTACGAAAGGGTGTACTGTAAAGTCCGTGATTCGCCTGGACCTCCAAGAACAGTTTTAAAACTCGTGCGCCACTAACTCAGTAGACAGGTGGTGACATTACACATTATATCAGCCTGAGGGCCTCCCAATATTTCCAACGATGAATCGATGGAAGAGAAGGAAGGAGACACAGGCACAAAAACACTAGCATCATGGGGTGTGACTAAGGAAGAAGTTGAAGCATCTGGGTGAGGAGATGAAAACCCTTCCCACGAAGGAAGAGTCGAAACTCTGCGATGCTCCCTCTTACTATAGAATAATTTCCACTGTGATTTAGGCCATGCAAGACATTCCGGGCAGGGATTCGTTATATAGTACAGAAATTGGAACGACACCTACTGCATGTGGAATGGGGGTCCATAGTTGGAGAAGCCAGGAAAAGAGAACATGAGAAACCTTGAATCCCAGGGAACATACGTTGGCAAAGCTGAGAAGATAAAGAGGAAGCCATAATAACACAAACACACACACACACACAGACAAGCAAGAGAGCAAACACGGGCAAAACAACCGGGTTGGATGGGAGAAAAAGACTGAACGCGGTAGCGTGGGGTGCGCGGTCTTTGACCAGCTTTCACCTGATATATACATGCATTGCCAGATCTCACAGATTCCTTGCATTACAATCTCTGATTGTTTAACCGGATCCAGCTAGGCGCTAGAAAATGATCCTATTGTTAACACCAAAGATTTGTTTGCGTATGGAGAAAGATGAATTAGAGAAACAAATTTGTTTTTGAGAGCTATTTGTCATATACTATAAACAAACTTACGCTTTATTGTATTTACTATGCCTTTACTTCTTGTTTTTTTTTCTACTCAGTCTAAACTCTTATGTAGTCTTGATATAAAAGCAAAAACCATCTAAAAAAACACAATACTAAAACAACTTACATGAATTTTGAACTTCCTGAACAGTATCTGGAGAATTTACTGTATTTTCATTCACACAACTTTTATTGCTTTCTGTAGCAGCACCTTTACATAGGCCACTAGTACAAGGAAGATTATTAAAACTGCTCTGTATAACTTCTGCTTTGCTTGTCTCAGGATACACAAAGTCATCACTTTTACTCTTACTACATTTTTCATCATTTACTAAACTACAGTTTTCTTCACAACTAGGAACTTCAATTCCCTCGTTACCTTTCCTGTCCACCCTTAATTGACAATCAGAGTCCTTCATGCTGTTATAGGGAACAGCAGTTTGCTCACAATCTCCTCCTACTCTCTGTAACATAGCCCCATACATTGAAGCAGAATGAAAAGCCTTTCAGACTATCTGAACTATGTGAAAGTCAACATTTGAATGACTCCTAACTCTACCTAGACTGATAAGTAAGGTACTAAAAACATTAACAGGTGTGCTCAATAACTGCTCATCTGTTGTACACAAGTGTTCCACAACATTTTTGTTCATCATCATGCTCTCAAAACTCAAACTAGTATATCATTTATTTGTATTGTAGTGTCTCAATCTCTTGAATGAGTTTCCTTGTAGTAGCAGGTAAATTATACAGCAGGGAATTCAAGCTGCCGTCGAGTAGAAACTACAGCTGTATAATTACTGGGTAAGTTACACTAATAAAAAAGGGATTTTGACGTAAGGAAAAATCTATTTCTGGGCGATTGGCTCGTGTCGCCAGCGAAATATCCTTTAATCTATTATTTCTAGGGTAAATGTACTAACACATACCAGAGAATAAATAAAATAAAGAAAAAGGTCAGTATAACTGACTCGCTCACCCTCCAAGAGGGTGTCGGTATGAACACTAGGCGAGTGAGACCACTACCACGAGCCAAATGCCAATAGAAATCTCCCACTACAAAAACCCTCCATGAGGGGAGCCGACCCACAGAGTGAGCAGCTCGTACTACTACTACTCCATCCCATGCTGCCGACTGCTGCGCCTCTGGTGGCCATCCTGAAGTTAGCAGACAATCTTGGGCGAAGGGATGGGTAGGGTGGGATTTCGCTGGCGACACGAGCCAATCGCCCAGAAATAGATTTTTCCTTACGTCAAAATCCCTTTTCTGGGCTCAGCTCGTGTCGCTGCGCGAAATCGTACCAGAGAAATAGCACAAGATTGTAAACAAAAGTAATAAATAAATCAGAATAGGTCAAAAATAAAAGAAAAATAAATATAAAAAGAATATAATTGCTAAAAGATACATATACACAGTGATACAAAAATAGAAAATATGCTTAAATTACACTTAATTCTAATCATGTTACTTAACATAAGGAAGGTTTACATATATACAGAGGTAAAAGGGCTTACTGTATCAAATGGTATCTGTGTAAAGGCATGTATCAAAAATATTATAGCAAATTAATATAATCAAATGAACAAATTAATCAACAATGATAATATAATAAAGGAATGTATATACTTAATATACAAAACCCGTAACCATTATAAATAAGATGTATCCCTAGCATAAAAATAGGGGGTAACATCCATGAGATCAATATCTATAATCATCTGTGAGTGTCCCTAGCAAAAAAAAAATAAGGGGCACCCACTACACCATCATAAAAGCAGCTAAGACACAAGGTGAATGTAAATGAACAAGGCAGAATAGACGAACTTTTGTGTGAGGCAGGTAGAAAGGAGGACTGAATCTTCTACTACAGATTAGCTAGAGTCAGGAAACTATGTTACCCGCTGCTACTGCTGAAAATTTCAGAGCTTCCAAGGACTTAAGGTAATGACGTTTGAACACTGTCGGCGATTTCCATCCGGTATACTTTTTCAACTCATCGAAGTTCATATGTTGGAATAATTAATTGAGGTGGCTACTGCCCTGACATCATGTGCTTTCGGGAAAGAGTCAGGATTGGCTTGCTTAATAAAGTACAGGATTTGTTGCCTGATGCCTTTAATGGATAAAGTTCCACCTTTTTCCCTCTTAAAGAGGGGACCCGATGAGGATGAGGAGGTCCTGGACAGAAGAGGCTCGTAAGTTGAAACTGGGCAAAGAGATACATCTTGTGGAAGGGGTAGTACCTTCCAAGGTTCCCACCTCATCAAAGGATCTTCATTCTTTGCTAAAAAGCTACGTTCCGGAGAAGTAGGACTTCCCCTGTGGGAAGGAATTGAATATGATCCGGATCTCTGGATAAAGCCGACAGTTCTGAAATTCTTGCTCCTGAAGCTAAGCTTAATAAAATAGGTTTTTCTTAAGAGCATTATAAACGAGCATGTGTCATTATTGGTTTCTGAAGCCAGTTTTAGAACATCGTTTAAGAACCATGAAACTGACGTAGGCCTTACAGAAGGTCTAAGTCTAGCACATGCCTTAGGAATAGACGAGAAGTAGGAATCCGTCAAGTCTATGTTGAACCCAAATTGAAATATCTTTTTCAAGGCTGACTTGTTTGTCGTAATCGTGCTAGCTGCTAACCTTTTTCAAATAAGGATCTGAAAAAGGATATAGCTGAATTAACTGTCATGATTCTAATATCCGATTCTCTCAGGAAGATTGCTAACTTTTTGACAGCGCATCATACTGTCTCAAGTTGAATCCCTTTTATCGGATTCCAAGAAGAGAATATTTCGAGGTCAATATTCGCATCTCTTTTTGCCGCAAACTTCATGAAATCCATAAAGTTAGGGTTTTGAGAATCCTGAGGAAGCGAACACAGTCCTTTTCGTTTGTACTGACTGGGAGAGCCTGGGATTGGGGATCCGAAGAGGACGAAGGCCCAGTTCCAGAATTAGGGGATACAATTGCTCTTCGGCCAGTCTGGGGCTACTAGAGCCACTTGACCCTTGAATGTCCTGAGTTTGTTTAAAACTTTCATGAGAAGATTCACTGGAGGGAAGACATAAATCTTCTTCCAGTTGTTCCAGTCTAGAGCCAGGGCGTCCGTGGCATAGGCCAGAGGGTCCAGGTTGGGGGCTACATAACACGGCAGTTTTTGGTGGTTCGCTTGAGATGCGAAGAGATCCACCTGTATTCCCTGGAACTCTTTGAAGGATCCATTGGAACGAACGGTTTGTCCATGACCATTCCGACTCTAGGGGCACTGATCGGGATAGCGCGTCTGCTATGACGTTTCTCACTCCAGCTATGTGAGTGGAGGAGAGATGCCAACTGAACTTGTCTGCCAGGGAGAAGATGGCTACCATGACATGATTTAGATGACGTGACTTGGAGCCTCCTGTTTATACAATGTACTACCACTGCGCTGTCCAGGACTAGCTTTTATGTGGGAGTACTTTGGTGGGTGCGCAACCTTTTTAGAGTCAAGAACACTGCCATTGCCTCCAGTACGTTTATATGGAACTGACGGAACTGAGGTGACCAAGTTCCTTGAACCTTTTTGACCTGGGATACCCTCCCCAACCGCTTAAGGACGCGTCTGTGTGGATGGTGATCCCTGGTGGAGGGAACTGAAGGGGTACTGACACTGACAAATTCTTGACTTTCGCCCACGGCCGAAGTCGATTCTTTAGAATCCAGAGGGACTGAGGATGATTTGTCCCTGGACCTGACATTTGCTCGTGAGCGCCAGATTCGGGTTAGGTCTTTCAGTTTGGCTTTCATTAAGACGTTCGTCACTGATGCAAACTGGAGAGAACCCAGGATCCTTTCCTGAGTCCTCCTTGACGCCAGTTTGTGACTTAGAAATTGCTTGACTGACTTCGCTATTTCTTTCCTTTTGGTTGATGGAATCGACAGAGTATGGGAGGATAGATTCCATTGAATGCCCAGCCACTGAAAGTTTGACTCTGGAGTGAGTCTTGACTTGGTCCTGTTTTATCTTGAAGCCTAGATATTCCAGGAACTGAAATCACTTTCAGTGTAGCTCTGTGCATTCTCGACTGTTGAAGCCCAGATCACCAATCGTCGAGATACGCTACTACCATAATCCCTGTTTTGTCCTGAGTTGTTGGCACTCCACGCTTACCGCTAGCTTCGTGAACACCTGGGTGCCACGTTTGAGTCCGAAGGGAACTACCTTGAAGGAGAATGTCTGTCTCCTAACTTGAAACCCAGATACGGACGGAAGTGTCTTGCAATAGGGATATGATAGTAGGCGTCTGTAAGATCGATAGAGGTGGTGACGGCCCCACGGGGAAGTAAGGTCCGCACCTGCGAGATCGTGAGCAATCTTGAACTTGTCGCAGCGGATGGCTAAGTTTAAGCGGGACAAGTCTAAGATTACCCTTCTTTTTTGTGAGCCTTTCTTTGGCACGCTGAACAACGCGACCTTGAAATTTTAATCTCTTGACTCTCGCTATAGCTCCTTTCTGAAGGAGGTCCTCCGCGTACTCTGTCAATTCCTTGGAAGGAAGTTTGACGGAAAGGTCTGGATGGAGGTGGTTCGTCAACCAGCTCCAACCCAGGCCTTTGTGACACTATGCTCTGAGCCCATTCGCTGAAGTTCCACCGGTGGCGAAAGTGAAACAGCCTCCCTCCTACCTGAAGTTCTTCATTGGTTCTGGTACCGCCTCGGCCTCCTCTGAAGTGCTTTCCCCTATTAAAGGGCCTCCCGATCCTCTCCCACGAAAGGAACGCTTACCTCTGCTCCCTTACCCTCCGAGCGGTCATACTTCTGTGAAGCTTGACTCTCGAAGGCTTGATTGTAAGCCGGAGAGATGGCGTAAGAGGTGGAGGGCTGAGGCTGAGGGGATATCACATAAATTGGCTGTGATTGAGCTTTAGAAGTGGAGGTTGGGCTGTTTGCACTAAAGGGCAACCGCTGGAACCTGCTGAGGAAAGCGTGGCTGCTTTTTTCTGGTAAGGTTGGAAAACGCTGGGTTTCCTCTGCCCCTTACCTTTAGCTGTTAGGTTCTTGCCTTCTCTTAGCCGTAAGGCCCCAACGGTCCTTAAGGCTCTGGTTCAGCCTCGTAGCCTCTGACTGGACTTCCTTCACCATAGCTTCTGGGAATAGATCTGCTCCCCAGATGTTAGACGAGAGTAACCTATTCGGCTCATGCCGAATGGTTGCCTCTTGTAGGACATGCTTCCTACAATTCGTTTCTAGCAGTGGCAAACTCAAACATATCTGACTGTACCGTTTGAGTCAGGGATTTGGTCATGAGCTTAAAAAGCGGTTCTGAGCCATAGGCTATGGTTGCTACCTCGGTCATAGCCATAGAGTTAATTGATCTGGCTAATCGCGATTTCGCGTCGAAATTCAGGCTGAATTCTGGCTTTAATCTGGGGAGCCTGGGTATCTTTTCACCAAACTGCTCCATAGCACAGTCCGGTTTGAGTTTGCCAGCTGAGAAGGTGTTCGGCAAGTCTTCCCACAATTCTCCGGCTGAGGGGAGTAACGGAGATGTGGGATCTGCTTCCTTCAATTGAGGTATGGGTTCCCCCTTCTGGGCCGCTGGGATGGTAGACCTCGCGATCTTTGTCAGGAACGGGAGCGGGGTACTCCTCATCCATTGTGAAAATGGTAAAGGGACTCTTAAAAGGTTGTATCTTGGTATTAGAACAATCCATGTCCTCTAAACACCTGAGCCATTCTCTCTGAGCCTGGTCTCGTGAATAGAGGACTGTCTCCTTTGGTACCCTATCATCCCGAACCATGGCTGAACGCTGTGAGCCTTGCGTAGCCCTATGAACGGAGGCTTGGAGGTCTTCCGTGTAGAACTCGAAGTCCTCTATCCTTCGAGTTCCAAATTCCGGTATAGAAATGAGACCGTCTTGGAAGGGGGCGTATGACGCTACTCTCCATGGGTTGTTCATCGAGAACGGAGGTAGCGAGTCATACGGAGGAAGCTGAGTTCCACTTGTATTGGAAAGTGGAGGAGAGGCTAGAGGGGCTTCTCTCAGTCCGGCTATAATGGAGTCTTGGGAAGTAATCCTATCCGACAATCGAGAGATCATTTGTTCCATGCTACTCTTTAGGGACCCAACCAGGTTGCCCACCTGTTGCAACAGCCAGCATTGGCGTCCAAAGCCCTGGGAGCTGCTGCGGAGGTGGAGGGGTGGCTCTGAATCGGAACCATGGGTAGCGGAACTGGTGACTCTGCCGGAGTACGAGATCTCTCTCTGGAGGATTTACTCCTTGAGGACTTAGAGCCGGAGCTAGAAGCTTTAGACCTGTCTGCTCCGGGATTCCCAGCTGGAGACTTACGCGAGGAGGATGAAGCCGAAGTCGTCTTCTTAGACGACGACGACGTCTTAGTCAAGGATTTCACTGCTTGACCCTTGACCTTAGGTCTAACCGAAGCGTCAGGAGGAGTATACATTCATCACCTGTAAAGCCTTGGAAGGATGGAGAGGTTGCAGGAGTAGAAGAAACAGTTACGCCCAAGGGTGACCCTTGGGTGTCCCACCTTACCTATCCTCGACCAACAGGTCGTCTACACCTACCATATGGTTCCCACATTAATATCTAAAGTCGCGACGTCCCGTGGAGATATCCTGGTTCTTGGTCAGTTAATGAGGCAGCCAGCTGTTGTTGGATGAAGGCGATAGTCGGGGCCGCCTCTACTGGGTCGACGTATCCTGTCGCCTTGCCTCCGGGAAGATTAATACCGCCAACCGTTTCTCTAGAATGTAGGGCATACCCTTGGCGGCGTTCTTCCCAAAACCGCCGACCCACCCAGGCCCGCATGGGTTGCCAGTGCGGTATCCCTCACTGCCGGCGCCTGGAAGAAGAGGGCGTAGATTAGATTTAAGAATCACGGAAAACTAAAACTTAAAGTATAACTTAAAACTTAGATGCCTTAAGTTAAAAGTGAATGATGAAAACTTAAGCACTAAAACAGAAGCGGAGCAGCTACCGGGAGATGGAATACTTACCCCGTCTAAAAGCTGGCTCACCAGATCGTAACATATGGTACACGTCTCATGGTACCAGACCTGGATGTCCCCCGTGCGGAGTCGCGCATGGAGCATGGGTACCGGCAAACTTCGTGTCCACATGGGTCCTGAAGTGTGGCGGCGCATCCCGGATGCTCACAGTTGGTGGCCTGTAAGTGGGAAGACACATGAGTATCTTAAAGAATATCACTTACAGGCTAAAGGACAGAAGAACTCCGTTGCATGCCGGAGCTCGGAAAAAATTGGGCATAACCCCTCCCTGCTTCGCCTGATAGGCTATAATCCCGGAGAGATCCGTAAGACATGAAAGGGAGGGGGGGATGGTTTAAGGTACTTAGATAAACTTATAGTTAATCTAATAACACTTAAACCACCTAAAACTCAACGAACCGGACCAAGTCCATTGCGTAGCGGAGTGTAGTAACTCAGCAATACGGTAAGGTTAGCACGGGACCCACTGTATGTTCCGGTCCACTCTACTGGGTGGACTAACATCTTTTCCGCTGGATGCCAGGACTCCGGTCAGGAAAGGAGCCCTAGTAAGGTGGGAAAGAGCGAGAAGACATACAGGCTCGAGCTAGCACGGAGCGACAAGGTAGCAACGGATGGGGGGAAAGGCCAGTACCCCCCAACACGTTACCACCCCGGCCGGACCGAGAAGCCGGAGAGGTCGAGTCCAGTCTGGGTCTGTCCCGTCTCCCTAGCCCCTCCGCCTGGGGTGGGGGAGAGAGGGGGAGTCAGGCTCGGGTAATTGGTGGGAGCGAGCATGGGCATACCCGACCCACCCTCTCTCCCGACTCTATGGGAAGAGTAGCGGGAGTGGGGGGGGGAAGGTGACTGGGCAGGGCCGTCTGGCTGTCTCGTGATTCACGTAGTGACCACGAGGCGGTAAGGACCAAAATCAAGACAACTAAGCCTAGGGCAAATCAACTGATCAGAGAGATCTGGAAGCAACTGAACTGAAAAGCAGTAGCATATAGGCCCACTGGCCAAAACCAACTCGATCAGAGAGATGCTATAGGGAAGCAACCGAACTGATGAAGCGTAGTATAGGCTCAATGAGCCAGGACCTAGGCTAAGCCAGAACGCCTAACAACCTAACCAAAACAAAATACATAGTAATAATTAAATAAAAATAAAAGAAAGAAAGCAATATAGTAGGAGAAAAAATCCAGGAGTGTACGACTAACCGAAGGCAAGTCTACCACTCAAAGCTAGTCAGAGGCCGATACTAAGAGCCGGGACTAGGGTCTGGATAGAAGAAGCCTACATAAGGTAAAAGACATGCATGCATGACAAACCTGAGTAGACAGTACCCTAAGTAAAAACGGATAACTAATATAGAGCGTACATAGATAAGGGGATGTTCTAGTATGGGAGACCAAGAACGAACCCACACGAGGCAGAAAGGCCAACCTGCTGCCATGCTTCCGACCCAGAGTTTCGTATTTATACCTAAAAAACGGAAAATGCTGTCTCAGGGCCGGAAAAAACCAACTAACCATAAATACTGAGTACTTTAACTTAGCTGCTGCGATAGCTGCACGCTCCATTATAGATAAATCCAACGAAAGGGCACAAAAACACAGAGAGAAAAATAGCACGTGTGACCTCGTGTGCGCTAACTGAAAAGGATGGCCACCAGAGGCGCAGCAGTCGGCAGCATGGGATGGAGTAGTAGTAGTACGAGCTGCTCACTCTGTGGGGTTCGGCTCCCCTCATGGAGGGTTTTTGTAGTGGGAGATTTCTATTGGCATTTGGCTCGTGGTAGTGGTCTCACTCGCCTAGTGTTCATACCGACACCCTCTTGGAGGGTGAGCGAGTCAGTTATACTGACCTTTTTCTTTATTTTATTTATTCTCTGGTATGTGTTAGTACATTTACCCTAGAAATAATAGATTAAAGGATATTTCGCGCAGCGACACGAGCTGAGCCCAGAAATACCATTTTTATTTCAGTGTCTTACCAAGCAATTACATAGTTGATTCCACATTGAAGAGTGGACTGCACATGGGCAAACCCCACCAGTCTCCCTTGGACCTCTGGTATGTCTTCTCCCAGAGGTGGGGGAGCAGGACAGTGACCTTCGTCTACAAGAATGGGAGGGATGGATAGCCACCCCATCAGAATGCACTGCACTGTCACTTTGCACATTAAGATTAGCAATTACAGTTTTTCCGGAAGAGACTTAAATGATAGAGCTAATTCCATAACCATATTTGCAAGGGAATATGATATTGTTAAGATACAATAAAGTTTTGTACATACTTACCTGGCAGATATATATATAGCTGTATTTTCTGAAATCCGACAATTTTAAAAACTTCCGACACACGCAGTGGTCGGCCAGGTGGTTAGTACCCATTCCCGCCACTGGGAGGCGGGTATCAGGAACCATTCCCATTTTCTATTCATAATTTTTATTTCCACTGTCCCCTGAGGGGAGGTGGGTGGGTACTTGATTATATATATCTGCCAGGTAAGTATGAACAAACTTTATTGTATCATAACAATATCATTTTGTTCATGAAACTTACCTGTCAGATATATATATAGCTGAATCCCACCGTTGGAGGTGGGAAGGGACAGAATAGAAGGATTTTGGGAAACAAATGCATGCAGATGATTTACATCTTGGTTCCACCTCTTAGCATAGCTGGCTTTGTGGTTACTGCCACGAAAGTCTGCTTGTGCTACTAGAGTTGCCAGCGAGGTAGAGACCTATATAGCTGGTGCACTCCAGATGATCTGTCAACAGGGGCGAGACCCCGACGTGACTATGACCATATTGACCATACCATGAGGGCTAAGAAGTAAATATATATTATATCTATATATCACCACCTGACCAACCTAGCCAAAGTTAAGTGTTTTAAAACTAAGGCTTAAGAGTTAGAAGTCGCCATTGTCAGCGACTCAACAACTAAATTAAGAGCTCTTCCTAACCATTTTCTACAGGATAGGATGAGTGGTACTTCTTGCCCCAAGATTGTGTCTGCAGACACGTATGGCCCTAGCGAGCAGCAGATCTCATATGCCATCTTCACATCTCGAGGGAGTGTGAAGTGAACACAGAGTTGCTTCGCTAAAACATGGTACTCAGGATGTTGCTGAGTGCCATGCTCTGTTGAAATGCTTCCGAGGCCGCGCCCTCACCTCGTGAGCATTCAGATAAAAAGATTTCAAATCTTTGTGCAACACATAAAGAAGGAGCATTTTTGAAAGAACTCCTTAACACTAAAGCAGGGTGTTCTTCAAAAACAAAATGGGCAAGTCTGGTCTTTTTCGGAACACTGACAGATTGCCCAAATGACTTCGACTTTCTTGAGTCTTATGTAGATAAAACTTGAGAGACCCGACAGGGCACAGGACTCTCTCTGGCTCCTGCCCACTACTTGTGCCATCCTTGCTTCCAAGCTCCTGGCCCGAGGACAAAACGGTTTCCATTCTTAGGCCACAACGGAAGGCTTAGAGAGCACACCGCCTTGTGTTCTCTAAAGCCAAAACTTGTGACGATGGCTTAAAATCTCACTAACCCTGTCGTATCTAGGGTGGTTAGAAGAAGGCCTTCCTGATCACATGCAAGAAGTTAACAGGTAGGAGAGGTTCGAATGCTTTGACATCAAGAACTTCAGACTACATCTAAGTTTCATATTGAAAGCTTCGATCTGGACATGCACAGTCAGTCCGTCTGTACTAAAGTCAGGTGACCGACCAGTTGACCAGTCAGGACGAATCAAGGACAGCAAGGCTGTACCCTGAAGACATAAGGCACTATTCTTCGCTGAAGGATGAGTGCCTGGACTGCCTGGGCGATTCAATCTAAGCAAACCTTGGGAGTGTATCAACGCAACCCAACGTCGTCAGCGAATCAACTCCTGACTCGAGCTTCTGGTGCCAGGAGGAAGAAAGGAGCGAGGAGCAAAAAGGCGATTCAGTCCCGAAGGAAGGAATGCCTGACAGTCCAACCTGGTCTCATGTTACACGATCATCGGGGTGTATAAACGCAACCGACTCGTCAACAAGAAACTCAGGCTACTATATGTCGCCTGATCTCGCACGAGTGTCTGACTCCGAGAAAACAGGTGAGACAAAAAGTAGATAGTGAGCGAGTTTCGAGATTCCACAGAACTCAAAGATCGTGAAGGGCTTTGTTGTTTGACAGAAGCAAATCTCTGAGCCCAAAGGCCGTCAACAACATGTTTGCGTATTCTTTAAACAGTTGTGACTGCCAGCTTTTCCCATTCTTCAGGACGGAAAGGGAAGACGGGTAATCTTATTCCTGTCAACATCTCGTAGTCTGAATGTAGTCATACTCAGAGCGGAGAGGGTTATAGGAACCTTTCGAGTTAGAGTAGACCGACTCTTTCGGAAAAGGTCCTTGGAAAGTGAACTAGGAAGGACGTGACCTCTGTGAATCCAGGATCCTGAAGGCCAACATGGGGCGATCAGCGTCATTGTCGCTCCCTGTGACGTCATAAATCCTCTTATTACATTTCCTAAGCGATTGAAAAAGGGGAAAAGAGACTAAACATCCATCCCCGTTCAATATCATAGGATGGTGTTTAATGGTACCGATCCTGGATCGAGAATAAGGGAGCAGAGAAGAAGAAGCCTCTTCGTCCTCAACATATCGAAGAGAAGAATGAAAGGGCGTCCCTAAAGTCTTCACAACTCTCAACATACTTCTAAAGAAAGATTCCACTCGGAAGTCAGTAGTTGCTGCCGTCGATCGAGACGATTTGTACGGACTTTTGCAATCCTGTAACGAACCTCTAGAGGATCGTTACATTCTACGCCTGTTGTTATAATAGGCTCTTTCTCGTGAACTCGAACAGGGACCGAGAGAAGATACTTCTTAAGATATGAGAGAGCTGTGGAATATCAGAGTTGATCTGGACCACTGGTTCCAAAAACTCGTTTCGAGGACTGGAGGGACGACCGAATTGCTTCTACTTCTTTCAGATTAAGATCCAGGACATCTGAAACCCTATCCAGATGTCCAGCACCTTCTTTCTATCTCCTCAGGTGATAGACGCACTGAGAGATGTTCAGAATCATTCCTAGATCTTGAATAATATTTCGGTTTCCCGGTAGGAAAAAACTGTGGAGGTCTGAATTGCAGTCTATTCAGGGAAACAAACTTCTTCAGGAAGGAAATGGTCCCCAGCAAGCTCATCCATTCCCTCCCCGAGAATGCTTACTTCCCTAATAAGGCTGCGCTTTGCCTAAGCAGGAGAGCATATAAAAGTGCAATGTTGCGGTAGACTCGTAGTTCTATACCGTCGGTAACGAGCACCGAAAGGTATTGAGATATCTCTGTTGAACATAGTAAGGCAAAACGAATGCAATGTTTATTCATTCACGTAAGAAATCCCCTCAATCTTAGGCTAAAGTCCGTGATTGTAGGACAGAGATACAGTTAGTCACTCAATCCCGCAGGAGAGACGTAACCGCCGGCACAGAGATACGGTTAGTCAGTCAATCCCGCAGGAGAGAGAGACGTAACCTACCGCGCATGACAGCGCACAAGCTGCTACTGGCTCGGTTGGACTGGAGGACAGAAAGCAGCGGCTTACGAACGTCGTCTCTTAACTTTATGTCTGGGTTGCCAGCTACCCTATTCTACGAAGAAATAGGTCTGTTATTTTTTGAGCAGAAAGAGACTCTCAAGCTGGTATATTTAAGCGAAACAGAAAACGCTAAATATATAGATGCGTTTGTGTCGTCAGAACACTACCATACAACGGTAAAAGATAAATCGGAAACTCCTGGAAGCTGCAGGGAGTAACGATTAAATGTCCTTAAATAATAGGCAATAGCCTCCTCCGGTTGCCATCCGAAGAGGTAACTACAGCAAGTGTATATGAACTTGAACCAACCAGTAGTAAAAATAACGCAAGGCAAAATATGATATTATATTACAATAAAGTTTGTTCATACTTACCTGGCAGACATATATATAGCTGAATTCGGAAATACAGCTACATACATATCTGACAGGCAAGTTTCATGAACAAAACTTAGAGAATCGAAGCAGACAGCTCAAGCTTCTTATGTTACTGGACATAAGCGGTCATTGACGTAGTCTACAAGTCTATTTCTTGTGCGAGTCTGCGAATGATGAATGAGAGTCTTCCGAATCTGTCAATAAGCTATTATCCGCTTATTAATATAAAGTTAATGAGATGTTTGTCAATGAGACTAACCCATTTACGGGACAAAGAGATATTTTGTCAATGAGGGGATACCCACTTACTTGACAAAACGATAGTAAATATATTGTCAATGGGGGAAAATCACTGAATTGACAAAACGTAATCCAGGAAGTCGAGCATATTATTTTTTCCGATTCCCGTATCAATCGAGGAAGGGGGCAAGAATCCTGATAAGAGACTGGGCTTTCAGCAGGTAGGACCCCGATATTCAACTTCGGCAGCGTAGTCCTGAACTTAGGAACTAACAAAATCTATCATCTGAAAAGCCCTTTCAGATGGACTAAAAAGCTTGCAACTTAAATTTATTGGCAGTATGGCAAAGGAAGTCCTGTCTTGCGCTTTCCTGAAGAGCGTCCTCTTGATGAGTGCTTTTGCAAGAATCCTACCGAAAGTAGTCGAGCGTCATGACGTGTAGGACGTCGAGCTTTTACATAACCCGTAACTGCCTTATCACAAAGTCTTGACTGCGGTAGAGCAAACGAGATCTGCCCTTGAGCTTTCCTTAACTCCATCCACTTATGCGAAATGAAATTTTCATTATTAAATGAAGTTTTATTGTATACTTACCGAACCATTATCCGAGCCGTGATTTCCACGAGCGGAGGATACTAAATTCAAATTTAGCGCGTCGGCGTCGCCAACACTGGTGGTGATGACGTCATCTCCCTCCACTCGCGGGAGAACCAGGTACAACTGCCCAGGTGAATCCAATTCTTTCTGCCCGTCCGTCCACCTAAGGGGAGAGGTGGGTATAATCATAATTGTTCGGTAATTTATACAACATAAAACTTCATTTTAAAATGAAAATTGAAAATTTCATTTTTATTGTCAGTGTCTTACCGAACAATTATAGAGCTGATTACACATTTGGGAAGGTGGAATCAAGTGGATTGTTTTTTTCAGTGGACCACTAGGTATTTTTAAATGGTTACATTTATTGCAATACCGGTAAACACTCAAGGTGTCCTGTTGTACCTTACCTTGTAAGAGAGCTACAGCAGACTGTTACTGCCTCTGGTCGTGCTCTTCTTACTAATGTAGATGGAATTGGAATTTGACCAAAGTTAGCCTCTACAGGAGTGGAATCCTTCCGTAGTTCAAGCGAGTCAAGGCTGACTGACGGAGGATAGTAACAACAAAGATTGCCCTTGCCCTGGGCTAAGACCAGAAATTCAATCATACAAAACATTTGTCACCAACACCAGATTTAAAAACACATATACCCAACCATTGTAAAATCTGACCTAACAGACTGGTGAGTATCCCAGGTACTCAGTACCCCCAGCTTCCCTTGAACTCGACAAACCTATTCAAGGTGAAAAGTTAGCATAGAGGTGACGACCCCTGTGCCGTTTCTCCCAACACCATGCCAGAAACCGCCCACCGACCTAACGTTTTACAATTCTCAGAAACCGTTTCTATCTCTTTGAGATAATGACTCGCAAAAACCGATCGACTCCAGAACGTCCTCTGAAGAATCGAAGCTAAAGATAAATTCTTTCTGATGCTAAAGAAGTTGCCACTGCTCTAACCTCGTTGAGCTTTAACTCTCAGAACGGAAAGATTGTCGTTCTGGACTGCGAGTGAGCTTCCCTGATAAGCTCTCTAATAAAGAACGATATAGCATTCTTAGAAAGAGGACGAGAGGGAATTTTGAACCGGGTCCAGAGCTTAGAAGATTGTCCTCTAATACCCTTAGTGGCAAACAGATCACTGCTTAATAGCCCTGAACTGGACATAAGAGCCTTTCCTCCTCCTCATGTCCAAACAAATCAGATAAGTTCCTTACCACAAAACTCCTCGGCCAAGGATTAGAATGGATTCTCATTTTTGGCTAGAAAGGTCAAAGATACCGAAAATACAGCATTGCCTTGAGAGAAACCGACTCTTTTGTCTATAGCGTGCAATTCGCTGACACGCTTAGCAGAAGCTAGTGCAATAAGAAAGAGTGCCTTCTTAGTCAAGTTCCTGAGTGAAGCCGACTTCAAAGGCTCAAACGGTGGCCCCATGAGGAACTTAAGCACCACATCTAAGTTCCAAGCCACTGTATCTTGCGGGAGCTTAGTGGTTTCGAAAGACCTAATGAGGTCCGACAGATCTGAATTGGAGGAAATATCCAAACCTCGATGTCGAAAAACCGAAGAGAGCATGGCTCTATATCCTCTGATCGTCGAAGGAGCCACTTTCTTAGAGTTCCTAAGAAATAGAAGAAAATCTGCTATTTCTGTTAAAGAGGTCGCAGAAGTAGAGACTTTAGCACTTCTACACCACTCTCTGAAGATTCTCCACTTCCCTTGATAGAGTTTGTTAGAAGACTCTCTTCTACAACGAGCGATAGCTTCTGCAGCTCTTCTTGAAAATCCTTTCGCTCTGACAAGATTCCGGACAGTCTGAACCCTGTCAGAGCTAGAGCGGACAAGTTTTGGTGGAACCTCTTGAAGTGAGGTTGTTTGAGAAGCCACTTCTCTGGAGGAAGAAGTCTGGGGAAGTCTACTAACAACTGGAGAAGGTCCGGGGGTGACCACTCTTCCTGGGCCAAAAGGGAGCGATTAACGTTAGCGTTACATTGCTGTGCGACATGACTTGTTCAGCACCTCTCTTATTAGACCGAACGGAGGGAATGCATAAGCTTCCAGACCCGACCAATCCAACAGCATTGCGTCCACCGACCAAGCTAGAGGATCTGGGACTGGCGAACAAAAGAGAGGAAGACGGTTGTTCCTTGATGTCGCGAACAGGTCTATTGACGGTCGTCCCCAAGGCGCCAAAGTTTCTGACAAATCTTGTTGTCCAAAGTCCACTCCAGAGGTAACACTTGCTGTTGACCGACTTAACTCGTCCGCCAGGACGTTCATCTTTCCCGGAACAAATCTCGGGACTAGCTGAACCTTCGCTTCGTTTGACCACGGAGGAGATCCTTGGCTACTTCGTACAGAGAGAAGACTGAGTCCCCCCTGTTTCCGCACGTACGAGAGAGCCGTGGAGTTGTCGGAATTGCACTGCCACTACTCGACCTTCTTTTAATCTAAAGCTCCGAAACTGTCTGAAAAAAAGCCCCAAGAAAAATGCTAACAGTTTCCTTTACATTTATGTGGAACTTCTTCTCCTTCTCCGACCAAGCTCCTGAAGTCCGTTGATTTCCCAGTAGGGCTCCCCAACCTGTGTTCGATGCGTCGGAAAAGAACTGTAGGTTCGGGAGGATGGGTCGTAAATCTAACCCTTCTTCCAACCTTGCTCGAGAAGCCACCACCTTAGGTCCTCTTTTATTTGATCTGTGACAGGAAAGGGTATCGAGTCTGGTTGTGTCTTTCCTGCACCAAGAGGCTCTCAGGAAAACTGCAGAGGTCTCATGTGCAGTCTTCCCAACGTCACAAATTTCTCCACTGACGTCAATTTGCCAGGAGCCTCATCCACTGATTGGCAGAACTTACCTTTTTGTCCAAGAACTCCTGAACTGTCTCCAGACAGCCTTGAACCCTCTTCGGGGACAGAAAAGCCCGAAAAACACTTGAGCATTCAGAATCATCCCCAAATAAAGGATGCTCTGAGATGGAACCAACTGGGACTTCTGTTTGTTGACCAGAACTTCCTAACTTTTCTGGCAAGATCCAGAGTTGTTCCAAGGTCCTTCATGCACCGACTCTCTGATTCCGACCGGAGAAGAACCAATCGTCCAGATAGAGGGAGATTCTTACTCCTAATGTGCAGCCAGCTTCCTATCGGGGATAGAACCCTGGTGAAACTTGAGGAGCGGTTGCTAGTCCGAAGCAAAGCGCCCGAACTGAAACACCTTGCCTTCGAACATGAACCTCAGGTACTTCCAAGATTCGCGATGTATCGGAATGTGAAAATAAGCGTCTTGCATGTCCAGAGAGACCATCCAATCCCCTGTCTGATGGACTCCAGAACCGACCGAGTGGGCCTCCTATGAATTTTTGTTTTGGTTTCTTGACATGCAAGTTCAGGGGTGGGCGCTCACATCCAAAACCGGCCTCCAGCCCCTGATGACTTGGGCAACTACAAAAAGGCGATTGTAAAAGCCTGGAGGAAAATCCCCTTCTATCTGTTCTATCGCTTCTTTGAGAACAAGCGCTTCCACTTCTGCGGCTAGCGCCAGAAATTTGTCTGAGCCCGGAGAGTATGCCTGGAATGGAATTGGCACAGGTGAGAGAGAGGGAGGTGAAACGAGAGGGAATACGATAGCCGAACTTGAGTACTTGCACTACCCAGGCTTCTGCTCCTCTGTTTTCCCATTCCTCCCAAAACAGCGCCAGCCTGGCTCCCACTGGTGCATGAAGACCGGAGCTTTCATTTGGAAGGTTTGTTAACCTTGGCCGAGGCCTTAGACTGAGGTCGCAAATTCGACTTCGGCCGAAAGAAGCGCTGGGTTTTCTTCCCTCGAAAAGGCGCTTGGGTCAGAGGAGAAACCGAAGGAACAGTCTCCACAGGAGCTTTAGGTCCTCTTAGTAGACTGTGCCAGTAAATCCGAAGTAGATTTCTTATCTAGCGCAGACGAAATTGACAACACTACATCGTCTGGAAAGAGGTTATCTTTCACAAAAGGAGCAAACAAGAGAGCAGACTTCTGTTGGGACGTAACCCTTTTAGAAGCAAAGGAGCACCAAAGTTGCCTTTTCTTAAGGGTACCAAAGGCGCTGAGCGAAAGCTAACTGCAATCAATATCCATCCCTAATGGATTTGTCCGCGCACAGGACAGAACACCAATCCAATCCTCCGCTAACTCCTGAGAAAGAGAAGGACAGTCTTCGATCTTGGCCGCTAAAGCGCCAATAGTCCAATCAAGGAAGCTAAAGACTTCCAAAAGTTTAAATTGATTCTTTACAACGTGGTCCCAACTCAGGCGCTGTAAGAAAACTTTCGCTGCGGCGAAAGCAGATCTTCTAGAGGATCGATTAAACTGGAGAAGTCTCCCTGGGAGGAGGCAGAAACTCCCAGAAGGAGCTTCCCCAGTTACATAAAACCTATACCTCTTACGAAGCAACTTAGAGGGAGGGTAAGCAAAAAGAGCCTTCTAAGTCTCTTTTCATAGACATCCATTTCTCCGTCTCTTTCAACGAATGTCTAACCGCTTTAGATAGAACAAGTTTTGGGAGGAGAGGGGGGTCTGAAGTTTTTCCTCCTCATCAAAAAAGTCGAAGTTGGGGAGCGCGGGGCCGCTTTCTCAAAATAATCTGGATAAGATACCAGAAGAAATCTAAGGAGACGTGAATAACACGAGAGGTGATGTGAATCCTCCTCCTCTACTTCTTCTTCAATTCTCCGATACCGCCGAAGAAGTAGACGGAAACTACAACCGGATCTGAAGGTTCGAACCACCCTTGGACTCATTCATCCAGTTGGTTAACATCTCTAACTGCTTGCGCAAAGGCGCCAGAGACGAATCAAAAACAGTTAACGTAGGCTTGGAAGAGCCTAAATGTTCAGCAGGAGGCGGAAAAACTACTTGCGCCTCGCTCGGAGCCGCCGAAATTCGAGGCGAAACAGGCGCATCAGGCGTAACAGACGAAAAAGCGCCTAAAGAAA
Source organism: Macrobrachium nipponense (assembly GCF_015104395.2). NCBI lineage: Eukaryota > Metazoa > Arthropoda > Malacostraca > Decapoda > Palaemonidae > Macrobrachium > Macrobrachium nipponense. Next base: position 66,793,519 of record NC_087203.1, on the reverse strand, counting down.
CACCCTTAGAACTGCTAGCTACAGCGCTAAAACCACAATCTCTACTAGTAGATGGAGCCGAAAAAGGCACAGATGAGGCGACGAACGAGCCGCTAATGGTCGCGGCGCAAACCCTACTCTCAGTCTCCTTATACCTCCTTGACTGGAGGAGGCGAAGAATCGGCGCCTGAACGCCTCTTTAAGGGACGCGAAAACCGGGCGAATCTCGCCAAGAGCGCCGCGCGACCGGAGACGAATCGCTTGAATCATTCGAAAGGCGTCTGACCGCAACACCTTTCCAACGCTTAACCGAGCCCTGTTGAGGCGCAACAGGCTCAACAAGAGAGGCGCCTGTCTGTGGGCAAACTCCCATCGACTCCCTTGACTTCCGGTATGTCTTCTCCCCGTGCGGGGGTGGGGGAGCTGGACAGTGACCTTTGTTAGGAGACGTGTCAGGACAGACAGACGCACCCTCAACTACACCTCTTACCTGAAGCCGCTTTCTCCAAAAACGTCTTAACTGAATTACCAAGTTGCAAAACCGTATTCGCTAGTACCGAAAATTTCTGATCTAGCCTCGATTCCAGACTGGCAATGGTGTCGGAAGAAAACTACACGGGAAGCCGGTGGAGAAGCGGGATTAGTAGGAGGAATAGGAGGTGTAGTTTAAAGGAGACATAACAATTTGAGGAGAAACAGAAGGAACAGAAGCATCGCAAGACGAAGCGGGAGCTAAGTCTACTTTCCCTAAGGCGCTGCTTTTGCTAATTCTGTCTTTAGCTAATTTCTCCGAGTATGAACTAAAAAACTTCCATTGAGAATCAGTCCAATCACTACACTCGTTACATGTTCGATCTGCTGAACAAACCTGTCCCCTACACTTAACACATTTAGTGTTGAGAATCATATTCTAACTTGGATAATCTAGTGTTTTTACATCCTGAGATGCAAAACCTAACTCCCGACGGACTAGAATCCGACATGGCAACGCCTAAATAAAAAGCAAAATAACAACAACGCCAAAAAAGAGTACTTCACCAATTCCGAAGATCAATTCCACAAGAAAAAAAGCGAAGCAAAGTCCATCCAACCGCACCGACCACCGATGTTCACTCGGACGCCGGCAGGAAAAGAATTGGATTCACCTGGGCAGTTGTACCTGGTTCTCCCGCGAGTGAGGGAGATGACGTCATCACCACCAGTGTTGGGCGACGCCGACGCGCTAAATTTGAATTAGTATCCTGCCGCTCGTGGAAATCACGGCTCTATAATTGTTCGGTAAGACACTACAATAAAAAGCAATATTAATTGACAGAGACCTCTTGAATTCACGAAACCCGATGTCTTGCTGGGTTTCGATTTTCGAAGAAGAAGTTGACTGTTCACTTTAAGCTTCCTCCGAAGCACTGCCTACTTCACATTCTTTGCAGGTGAGGTAGAAGGTATCACCGAAGGTAGAGGTAAAAATTCTTTAGGCCCAAATCTGAAACAAGAGCTTGAAGAGTTCAACAGAAACGTTCAGCCAGGCGACACACCTGGCGTGCGCTGGTGCACGCTCGGCGTCCACTGGCGCGCGCTTGGCGTGCACCCGCGCGCGCCTGGCGTCCATCCGAGCGTCCCGTCCAAGTTGAGAGGGAACACCTTCTTATTCTGACAGTAAAAAAGCTTGGACGTCCGCTCTCAAAAGCTTCCTGCTACTATGACTTCTTTTACGTATTTCTCGGGGGAAAGACGGACACGAGTTCAGGCGACGTTCGCCTTCTTACTTCTCACTGAAACGCATAACGAGAGAGAGAGAGAGAGGACGTGAAACGTCCTCTTCTATAAAGCTTCTATTTAGAGGGCGCGAGTCCTTCCGAAAGCTCCAACCCCTGCACGGGGAGGACGCTTCGGAGGAGGAGAAGCAATCCTTCAGGATTCCTGCACGCGCACGCACTTTGGCAGTCTGGGGATTTTCATCAGAAACTGCCGAAGGCACGCCAGATCGGTGGGGGTTCCTTGTAACCCTCCTTAGGTTTTCGACATGCTCCCTCCCCGGGTCCTGGGAATCAAGCAGAGGTCCCGGCCTAGAGGCGAAACAAGGCCGATCTGACGCACCCTCCACTACACAAGGGGTATCACTGCACTTCTGCACTTCACTTTTGCTCTCTAAAGCAAGCACTTTCGATTCTAAGTTACGAATCGAAAGAGTATCAGAGAAAGGGCAATTCCTCTACAGACACTGTTTTAGGGCCCGAAGGCAACACTACAGGGTTAGGAGTAACAATTACAGAAGTAGCACTCTTCACAGCAATGAAGGAGAGCGAGCACCTCTCGTAGACATATTCATAGCCCGTAGGCCATACTACAGGGTTAGGCAAAATAAAGTCTACAGGAAGGTTAGCAGGTTCACTACCCTGACTTCTGTTACTGATTAATTGCATACATACGAATCATACGTCTTCCTTACGGAATTAGACATGCTTACTGATTAATTGCATACATACGAATCATACGTCTTCCTTACGGAATAGACAAAGTCTTCACTCTTACCTTATGACAAATCTCTATGACAAATCTCAACAAAGAAGCAAGACCCATACCCCTCGTACATACCAAGTGCGGATCTACCGAAGCTTTCGGTAGCCACACCCTATCTTGCAGACAACCCCACCGTCTGAAACTAGCCTAACTAGATTCAGATATCTTATGGAAAAATGAATCAAATTCAAATCAATTTAAGATAGCGTATGCCTAGCCACAAATCCAAGTAAATAAATCAAAAGACAATCAGGATACTTAGCGGCAATGAAGTTTCCAAAATCCTAAGACGGAGGTACTGAAAACAGGTGTTTTCAGCACCGGCGACAGAAAATTATGATAGAAAATGGGAATGGTTCCTGATACCCGCCTCCCAGCGGTCGGGAATGGGTACTAAACCACCTGGCCGAATCCACACTTGCGTGGTTGTCGGAAGTTTTTAAAATTCTGTCGGATTTCAGAAAATACAGCTATATATATTATCTGACAGGTAAGTTTCATGACAATTCAAAATTGCTTGGTTAGGTTGCTGCATCAGCTCCATTAATTTTGTATAGAGTCTTCTCTGTTTTCCTTATCAACGATTTCTCAGTGTTGCTAAAAATGACAATTTGTCCAAAATTGCATTTTTCCTAACTATACAAACCTGAGGTCCTTTTACAATAGGAAGGTACTAGCGGCAGCTGGATAGGTCGTAAGCTTTCGAACAAGGGGTTCGGTAGTTAACTGCTTGTCCGACAGGCGCGCGCGCGCGACTGGGAGGTAAACAAATCACTTTTGCTTTTGGCCCAAGCAAAAACTGCAGAGTGAGGGGTGGCATGAGGTGGACTAGTGTAAAAGGACCTCAGGTTTGTATAGTTAGGAAAAATGCAATTTTGGACAAATTGTCATTTGTTTTCCGACACGGCATACAAACCTTCGGTCCTTTTACAATAGGAAGACTCACTTCTTGGTGGGAGGAATCTGAGTCTTTTGTGAACAGACTGGTGTTCGCCCAACCTTGGAAGCCTCCCTGGTCGTAAGAGCGAAGGGAGGGCGGGATCCAACGCCGCTCTGTCCGATTGATCGGGGTGTGCACCGCAGGATCAATGGTCAGACCTCTGGACAGAGTACTAAGAGAGAGGCAAGCGTATCTCTTATTACCAGGAATGTAAGAACTTGTTCCTGTACAGGAGCAAATATAAAGTCATGGGTTTATCTCTTGTTGGCATCCACTTCCCCCCCCTTGTAGGAGGAAGTGGTGGATATTCTGCTCCTATCCCTCCCGTGAAAGGGATAGGATGGGCTCTGTCATATAGCTCACCTGCATCTCGTCCTCATCCAGCGTAGTGACGACCGTGGCCCTCTGACCCACAGGTTAGAGGAGGAGGAAAAGATGGGAAGAGAAAGCCAGTCACTCACTCATTCACACATCCATCCGCACAGTCACACCAGGACTCGATGCTGTTCAGCCTGCGAGGGTCTGGGTTAGCTACACAACTTGTTGAGCAGCCACCACGGGTCCCAAGGAAAAGGTATCCAAGGACCTTTGGGCAATATCCCGAAGGTAGAAGGAGGTGAAGGTAGTCTGGTTAGACCAGACACCTGCCTTCAGGACCTGCGCCATGGAGAAGTTCTTACGAAACGCCAACGAGGGGCCAATACTTCTGACTTCGTGAGCTCTCGGACGGGACGTACGGATGTCGTCACTACCATCAGCCTCATACGCCCTCCTGATGACCTCACGCAGCCAGAACGAAAGAGTGTTCTTGGATACTTCTTTCTTGGTTACCCCAGTGCTAACGAAGAGGCGTCGACACTCAGGCCTGAGGTGTCGAGTTTTCTTCAGATAGCGCCGTAGCGCCCTCACAGGACAAAGCAGCATCTCATCCGCATCATTGTCGGTGAAGTCCATTAGGGAGGGAATCGTGAAAGACTTGAACCTGTCGTCAGGGACCGAAGGTTTCTGAGTCTTCGCAACGAAGTTCGGGACGAAATCGAGCGTCACAGATCCCCATCCCCTGGAGTGTCGTACATCATAGGAAAGACCATGAAGTTCCCCTACTCTCTTCGCCGATGCCTCCAGCCAGCAAGAAGAGGGTCTTGAGGGTCAGATCCCTGTCTGACGACTCTCGGAGTGGCTCGAAGGGTCTTCGAGTCAAACTCCTAAGGACGAGAGTCACATCCCACGCAGGGGGCCTGAGTTCCCTGGGTGGGCAAGACCTTTCGAAGCTCCTCATAAGCAAGGAGATCTCGAATGAGTTCGAGATGTCGCAATCCCCTTCAGTTTCAGGACAAGTGCCAGGGGGCTCTGTATCCTTTGACTGTAGGGGACTGAGGAGGAGCTTCTCTCGGCGAAGAAACACAAGGAAATCCGCTACCTGCTGAAGAGTGGCTCTGAGAGGAGATATACCCCGTCTACGACACCAACCAGGAAGACGGCCCACTTCCCCTGGTACACAGCTGCAGAGGTACTGATGGACGTTTCCAGCCATCTCTGTTGCTGCGCTACGAGAAAAGCCTGTCGTTCGCAAGAGATGGTGGATAACAGCCAGCCGTGAAGTCGTAGGGACTGGACTGCTGGTGGTACCGCTCGACGTGTGGCTGGGCGAGAAGGTTGTGCCAAGGGGGAATCTCTCTCGGTTCTCCTGCGAGAAGAGCCAGTAGGTCCGGATACCAAATGGCCTGTGGCCATTTGGGAGCCACCAGGATCATCCTGAGATTCGGGGTGACCAGTGCTCGACTGATCACCTTGCGAATCAGGCTGAACAGGGGAAACGGCGTAGACGAAGAGGTTGCCCACGGGTGTTGAAGAGCGTCCCTCTGCAGCTGCCCATGGGTCCGGCACGGCTGAAAAGAAAACCTGAAGTTTTTCTGTTGTGGCCGGGTGGCGAACAGATCCACAACTGGTCGCCCCCACAGGTCGAAGAGCCTTTCCGCCACGTCCTGGTGTAGAGACCACTCGGTCCCTATCACCTGATCCCGACGGCTGAGCTTGTCTGCTACTACATTCCTCTTCCCTGGAATGTAGCGTGCCGACAGCTCTATTGAGTGTGCCTCGGCCCACTCGTGCACCTGCCGAGTCAACTGGTACAACGGGAGAGACACTAGGCCCCCCTGTTTGTTGACGTAGGGTCACCACCAGTGGTGTTGTCGCACATCAACACCACTGAGTGTCCCATTCAAGCGGTCCTGAAACTCTTGGAGAGCGAGAAACGCTGCCTTAAGTTCCAGTACATTGATGTGAAGGTGCTTGTCGTTCTCGTCCCACACTCCCGAAGTCAGCAACTCCTCCAGGTGTGCGCCCCATCCCTCGGTCGATGCGTCTGAGAACAGCTGCATCTCCGGGGGGGGAGTGCGCAGAGGCACTCCTCTTAGGAGGTTCCTGTCGTCCAGCCACCAGGCTAGGTCCTGCCTCACCTCCGGTGTCAGTGACACTGGAAAGCTTGGGGGATCCGTCGCCTGTGACCAACTCTCCTTTAGCCTCCACTGAAGAGACCGCAGGTGAAGACGCCCGTGAGGGACTAACTTCTCAAGGTTGACGACAGGTGTCCGCCCGATCACGACTTGCCATCGCTGAGCTTCCTGTTCCTGCCGGAGACAGTAACTTGGTTGGCTGCCTCCCTGAATCTGCTGATCCGCGAGTCTGCGGGGAAGACTCGCCCTGTTACCGTGTCGATCAGCATACCCAGGTACTTCATCCTCTGCTTGGGCTCGAGATCGGACTTCTCGAAGTTCACAACGATCCCCAGATCGCGACAGAACTCGAGTAGTCAATCCCTGTCCTGTAGCAACTGCGAGCGGGAGCTCGCCAGGACTAACCAATCGTCGAGATACCTCATCAGACGTATCCCGTGCGAATGGGGCCAAGCAGACACCAGAGTGAACACTCGCGTGAACACCTGTGGGGCGGTTGAGAGACCGAAGCAAAGTGCCCTGAATTGGTACACCGTCCCGTCGAGGATGAAGCGGAGGTTACTTTCTGGGAGGCTGATTGAATGGGTATTTGGAAATACGCATCCTTCAAGTCCACTGAAAGCATTAAATCGTTCTCCCTGATGGAGTCGAGCACGGAGCGTGCGTCTCCATCGTGACCGGGTCTGGCAAACAAACCGGTTCAGGGGAGAGAGAGATCTATCACCGGGCGCCAGCCCCCCGCCCCCGTAGACTTTTCCACCAGGAAGAGTCGACTGTAGAAGCCCTGTGACTGCTCCGTGACGATTTTCTACAGCTCGTTTGCTCACCATGGTCTTGATCTCCTGTCTCAATGCTACGTCCTTCGATGATTCCTGGAACGTACGACTGCTGTTCTGATTTGGACCGGGTTGGAGGTGAGGGGTGGCCGAGATTCGAAGGGTAATAGATATCCCCCTCCCGAAAGACATCTACAATCCAGGTCTCGGCGCCGTAGCGCTGCCAAGTTGCCCAATGGCTGGCCAGGCACCCCCCCACTTCCGGCAGCAGGTGAGGGGGAACGCCGTCCCTAGCGTTTCCCCCCTTTCTTCGACTTCTTCCCAGAGCCTCCTCGCGAGAAGGAGGGCTGGGAGGAGGGCTGTTACGGCTCCCCTTTGCCAGAAGTCGAAGAAGACAGAGTCTTTCCACGGGGCTTCGACGCGACTACCGTCTTAGCCACAGTGGAAGCGCTAGCCGAGCTCTTTGGCTTGGCCGCAGTTCGAGGCTGCCCAGAAGCCTTCGAAACTGCCTGGTGTACCAGACGGTCACTGTCGTCAGTGCGCCGTCTGTCCACCGCAGCGTCCACCATCTCTCCTGGGAAGAGAGACGTGGAACTCCGTAACGGTCCATTGCGAAGTCCCAATGCCGCTTCACGCCCAGCCGCCCTGGAAACTCGAGTAAGGACAGCGTCCCTACGTCGAAGAACCAGGTTGGCCCACAGGTTTACCGTCTGGTGGGCAAGGAAGGAGATGGCTCTTCCCCCAGACTGGCAAAGTCTCCTAAAGGCCGAGTCATCTTCGGGAGAAATTCCCCCGGAGTTGGCTGCGACCTTAGATACTGTGAGGGACCACAGATCTATCCAGGAGACGGCCTGAAAAGCTGCCATGGCAGTGGATTCCAGGCTGAGTGCCTCTTGCTGCGAGAACCATAGGTTCTCTGACAGGAGCTGCTCCAGAGACACACCCGGCGTTAGCCTGGCTAACTCCGGGTTCACCTGTTTGGGCGGCATCGGGTCTTCAGACGGCACGTAGAAACGCCGCTGTCGCAGTAGAGGAGGTGGAAGCAGCTTGCTCGACCTGCCAGACTTGAGAGAACCGTCTTGTCCGGAGACAAGAGACTCTACCTGGTCCAGCACTGAGTCGCCAAGCTCCGGCAATCCCACCGTCGGTCTGGGTTCCCTCTTCGGGCCCCAGAACGACTCGAGCCGGGACGTGGGCTCGGAAGGTGGGAGCGGCGATCCTTCCCCGAGGTTGTTGTGCTGACGAATCAGCGCAATTACCTCGGCAAAGTTCCTCTGAATCTCAGGAGTGACTGCATCCTGCGGAGTAGGACCATCCAGTCCCTCGAACAGGAGCAACTCCCGAGATCCTCCCCTCTCGAGGGGGGAACAGCGACAGACCCCTCTCGGTCTCCTCCAGCCACTTGCGCATACGACCTGGCCGGTCCGAGAACCGTGCCTGGTACGTAGGGCGTCGTGGTGGGATCCTGAGGGGCGCACCCCTCACGATCACTCCTCAATGACTCGCTCCTCCTGGTGTAACCCGAGGAGGTTGAAGGTATGGGAGAGGCAGACCTGACGCTCCCTCCTCGCTCGCTGGCAGAACCAGCGGGCTTGGAGGAATAGCAAGGCGGATCGCCAACCCGCGGTGGTGCAGACTTCGAGCTGCAGGCCTGGTCGAGCCGTCTTGCTGTGGAGAACGGCTGGACTGAGCACAGCGGCCCCGGTCTCGCGTGTCAGAAGAGCTGGTGCTGGTGGCCATACCCGATCGCTCTCTGTGAGAGCGACGGTCAGGCGACCGGCGAGCTCCACTGTCACGGTGAGACCGGAGCATATCCTCACGGCACGTCACGTCGCTGGTACCAGCCGTGGCTGGCGCCGGCGAACGGGGGGACCCCTTCCCAGCCTCAGCCCGTGGCCGGTCGTGGACCGTCACGTCAGCCCGGGTAGCCAGCTGGTCGCCGCGAGAGCGAGAGCTGGTCTGGTGAGAGTCGCGTGAGCGGCTGTCACCAGTCTTCCGCTCCGTGCCGTGAACCTGACGCTGAGCTGGCTCAGAGGTCTGGTTCCTAGCTGCACGGTCGCTGGTGGGCGACCGTACACTCGGTACCTCTCGCGAACGAGAGGGCGAGACGGATCCTGCTGCCGTGGCAGAACCACTAACAGCAGGCGAGGAAGTGCCGGTGTTAGCCGGCACCCCTCTGGTCCCCGTAGTCTTCTTCCTTGCGGAAAGAAGAGACGGGGCCCTTGCTCCCGAAGGAGCAGGATGACCAGCGGAAGCCCAACCCCCTCGTCTCACCGGAGCGAGACGGGCCCTTAGAAGCTCCCGAAGGAGACTTCTTAGGGGGGGAGGAGGCGACCTTCTTCTTCTTAGGCTGTGAAGCCTTAGAAGATGAAGGGGGAGAGGCGGCAGACGACGACGACGACGACACCTTCCTCCTCTTCCTCTTCTTCTTCGTCAGCTTCCTCAGGACCGATGTCAGATCTGTCATCCAGGGCGGAGCCGGGGCTGCTGTTGCCGAAGCAACAGGGCCCGGGACGCACCTGTCCGAACAGATCGGCATCGGGAGCAGCGGCGCCACGAACAGGAACAACGTCAGCAGGTGCAGGCATCACAGGAACAGCAGTGGAGATGGCAGGAACAGACACAGGAACGGCAGCAGTAGTCGGCAACATCACGTCAGTAAAACAGCGGCTGGGCAGGTACGGCCAGGTACGGCAGGCTGTACAGGCAGACAGGTGGACGGACAGCGGCACAGACATCCTAGGTACTGGTGGGAGGTCCAGGGGCGAGCTCTTCGGGCACACGAAGTCCGGTCGAGGCAGCCACTGGCAAAAACCCAGGCGGCGGCAGCCACACTCCCCCGTGGTACGGCGATTGGGCCCTCTGCACCGATGTAGTTGTGTAACAGATGGGACCGCGGTGCGGGGTATACACCAGATGAGGAGGTGAAGCATAGCTAGGAGTTGACAGGGTCGTGGTAGTGGTCGTCACTGTAGCGTGCGTGACCGCCACAGAGCCAGCGAGATGGTAGAGCAGCCCCTGGACACTCGGCACGCCCTGCAGACCCAACGATGCCCACACCTGTCCGAGGTCGTCCTTCGCAGCAACAGCACCTGAGGAAGCAAAGGTCGGGTGATTAGCAGGATCCTCTACCCGTCCGTGCGATGTAGACGAACGGATAGAGGACCCAGAGTACAACTCAACGTCGGGGTATCTCGCGGCCTCCTCCACACTCGACAGATCGGGTGAGGAGAAGGACCTAGAAACCCCCCCCGCCAAAGGCGCCAAACGTGGGAGCTGAGCGGGCGGCAGGAAAGAAGACGAAGTGTCCGTAACCAAAGGAGTCGCGGGAGAGCTCTCCGACGACTCCTTTGTAGGCCTTCGCTTCTTCCTACCTTCATACAAGGCCCCACTGCGCCTCCGACCAAGACATACACACTTCACAGGTCTCGGCGCGGGTACATTCGCGGCCCCTGACACCGAGCGGCACAAAATATGGGGATGACAATTTCTGGGAAGGCAGCCGGAACTTAAGCCGCATTTAGCGCCCTTCGGTACCCGGGCACAATCTCCGGAGGGTAGCGGGGCGTGGAGACTCCATAATTGATCACAATCCAATAAATGATGATGAAAAAAGAATGATTGTCCTTACAATGATTCACTCAAACACGAAACACAACCATACAACCAAGGGAAAGCAAACGACGAGAAGCGGGCAGAGAGCGTAGAACACACACGTCCACTCGCTGTGAGGCCGAAAGCAAAAGTGATTTGTTTACCTCCCAGTCGCGCGCGCGCGCCTGTCGACAAGCAGTTAACTACCGAACCCCTTGTTCGAAAGCTTACGACCTATCCAGCTGCCGCTAGTACCTTCCTATTGTAAAAGGACCGAAGGTTTGTATGCCGTGTCGGAACAACTGGCAATGCAATGTGCCAAAGGGGATCGTCAAATCCGGTATACGTAGTCAAATTGAATTATATTTATTACTGCTACTACAAGTTGTTCTCTCTCTCTCTCTCTCTCTCTCTCTCTCTCTCTCTCTCTCTCTCTCTCTCTCTCTCTCTCTCTCTCTTGATGCGGCGTTTCACCCAGATCTGCCAGGGCATTATGACAGCGATGGTTGCTGGAGGACTGAATCTTGGTGGCAAGAATGAAAAGAATCCCACCTCTGAGGATGTGTACATTTTCTACAAGTCCTTCATGCACCACGGATACAAAGAAGAGGAGAGATGTATCAAGAAGATTGTAGAAGAGAATGTCACCCCCGTGGAGGAAGGGAGGAGGCTCACTCTTATAATTTATTACAAGAACCAAAGGACAGGAGACCTGGTTATGAGGAATAACCCCACCCAGCCTGCAGGAAACCCCCTGAAGCAGAATAATGTTGTCTACCAGTACACAAGACCTATCCAAGGATGTCCTGGCACCTATATCGGAATGATGATGTTACGACTGTCTAAGAGGATCTTCTGTCATGTCCAGAATGGTGCCATCAAACACCACGCCCTCACCACCCACCAACAGCACGTCATGCGAGAGGACATCATAAAGAACACCAAGATAATCGGAAGAGCCCCTGATCAGCAATGCCTACGCCTCCTTGAGGCATTATCCATTTTAGAACAAAAACCCCTCCTAAATACGACACAGGAACCATTCCTGCTGCCCACCTGCGTAAGGAAGGCCCAGCCCCCCACCTCCAGAGGATAACACCAGCGCCCAGGACGAGACCAATATGGCAGAGGATGGCAGAAATATCAGGAGTGACGTCACCACGGTTGCAGCCAATGAAAACCCGGCTCCAGGTGACGCCACACACCTGAGAAGGTCAACACGTCTCGAGCGTTTCGATGCCTGGCCACCAGCCAGTGAAAAGTCGAATATCCCCAGGGTCCTGCAGGAGCATCCATGAGTGCCCACACGACCATGATATAAAGAGATGGACTTGCCACCACAATTCAGTCCTCCAGCAACCATCGCTGTGATAATGCCCTGGCAGATCTGGGCGAAACGTCGCGTCAAGAGAGAGAGAGAGAGAGAGAGAGAGAGAGAGAGAGAGAGAGAGAGAGAGAGAGAGAGAGAAACCGGATTTGATGATCCCCATTGGCATGTTGCTTGCTAGTTTTAGCAACACTGAGAAATCCTTGATAAGGAAAACAGAGAAGATTCTATACAAAATTAATGGAGCTGATGCAGCAATCCTTTTTAACAAGACTTGTTTAAAAGAGGGTCTACTCCCAAGATATACAAATTTACAAAAAGACGTCAAATGAGAGAGAGATGCAGAACATTCCCCCTTCAAGTCAAAAACACTACTGAAATCCTGAGACGTCCACACTCGTGATCTTAGTCAGTATAAAAGTTGCCATAAGTGAATTTATGGGCTTTAAAAGTATTGGCACCTCTTTCCCGCCCGATTCTTTCCAAATTGATGATGTGTAATATTGTTTAGCCTATCCCGAGGATCAATCCATCCATTAAGGGTTACAACTGCATTGTGGTTAATTATGTCCTATCTTTAAGAGTCACGTGACCTGGGAAAAATTTTACAGGTGTCAGATTTTTTTGTCATTTGGTTCAAGTCTTCCTTAAAGTCAATGTATATACATCAAGTCTGTGTTCCTCCTGTAATTTTGATTTTTCTTGGTTAATTAATAATTTTTATGAATATCAATTGCAATGCATAAAATTTTTAAGGCAACATGGAGTGTTACCCGGTTATCGATAAAAGAGACAGAAAAAGAAAATATTGTGGTAGATCTATATTACTTTTCCGTGGTGGCCTAGACTATGGCAGTTGTGGTTTTCCTAAGCAGTTTTACCTCCAGAACAAGAATTTGAAGTAATATTTATTCGGGCAACTGTACTTAACCCCCCGGGGCTCGTGCTAAACATGGCGAAATACATTTGACGCCTCAATTCCTGGTGGCTTTCGTATTTGCAAGGACGAACGATGCAAAATGCTTATATAGAAATACCAATATTGTAATTTTACTGATGACTACACAATGAGGCTGTAGTCACAACCAACTTGTTCTGGATAGGGCCATCAAAATGTTTTTGTCTAATTACGGTTAATTTATAATTTTTTAAAGTGACACCAAAAAGCATTGCAAATAAATGGTGGGGTCTGGGGTGGTGGGTGAGCCCCCGTTCAAGCAAACTGCCTACAAAGTTATGTTTGGTTAGGATTGTGTCCTTTGCAATCAGTTGGCCTGTCAGGGGGGGGG
>NC_087203.1:66732405-66780138 GCF_015104395.2 Macrobrachium nipponense | reverse complement strand
CAATGGCATTATGGTTGGAAGCATGGGAGCCAGGTAAAGGAGTGGGTGGAATAAGCAAAGGGCTGGTGAATGGGAAAAATGCAGTTAAAGGAAATTTCAGACCAGGTAAATCGGGAGTACATTCTAAGCTAGCTAAGTTCCTAGTTTAGGCTCTAGCAGCCGCTTTTACTTTTTCTGTCCTTTTCAAGCTTGTCTAAATGGGCTTTTAAAGTCTTCCATTTCCCCTGATCCTAGTCCCTGCATTCAACACAAGTCAACTCAATTGAGCAGTCTGTCCTCTTCAATTACTACAGATTGTGCAAGTCATAGGAGGATTTTGTCAATGTAGTTTTGCAGCCTTTGCTGCAAAACCAAATATTAGAAGCACTCTAGTTAGATATCATTGGAATAAGTGTCAAATTCAGTCAAAAACAGGTCTAAGCTATCCAGAAATATTGCAAAGGCTACCAAAATAATGAATACTTTCACGAAATGGAGGATAAGTAGTACAACCATCTGGCAACCAATAGTACAAATAAAGCTGCTCAAGACATCTGAAGTTCAGTCATTAAGCAGCAGAAACAAATTCAGCTCTTCAGCTGTGTTGTACCTATTCTCCAATGGAAGTGGGTGGGGGTTTGTCACATTCACTAAAACAACAGAAGTGCTATCGCAAAATTCAAAATTTATGCAAGTACAGTAGAGACCCGGTTCACGACCGTATTAGAACTCGACATAATCGGATTTCGCCACTAAATTTCCAATAAACTTGTGTATCTGTTTTCAACCAAAAACCATTTTCCGACCCCCCCCCGACCATATGATGTTTGTAAACAAAACTGTTTCCGCCAGCCGCCGCTAGTTGGCGTCATCCAGAGTGCTACCAAATGTAGCATAATTTCATGGTTTTTTTTAGCATAATTTGATCCAAGAATTGGAGCTTAGCATAATTCCTTTCACACTTAGGGTTTTAGTACAATTTTAGAATGTATTTTCACTAAAATTTCAAATAAAATGCAGAACATTCCTCAATTTCATACACAGCTATAGTGGAATATATGTATCTTCATAGTGAAATTGCCTCAAAAGCATCACTAACAAATGAGTTTTAATTGCTAAGTTTGAACCCAACTAGGAATGTTAAATTTTTTGAATATAAATAAATACCCACAGTGGCATGACAAAAAACGATCAGTAAAGTGTTAATAATGTTTTTTTCTTCTTCATGAGTAAAGAATTACTTTTTTTTTCCTTTGTTAAGTTTTACTTTTTTCAGTAGTTATCATGCGACCCCCAAATTTTCACCAATAAACAGTGGTTTTATCATGTATCTCATGTATCATGCAGTTCCTTTTCCGAGAGCGTTAGTTCGTAAGGTTGGTGGTTTGGCATGCTAATGGCAGAGTCATTCAGATGTGTGCTGCTGCTAGTCAAGTTACGTAATTTTCTTACTAATCTCGAGAATTTAATAGAAAATCTCAAGATTAAAAAAGAATCCCAAGATAATAAAATAATTGTAAAAATAACACGCCTTTGAGTCGTAAATCATTCTCTCTCTCTCTCTCTCTCTCTTTCTCTCTCTCTCTCTCTCTCTCTCTCTCAGGAATAAATACTGTAATTTGAGTCTTTCACCAACAGGTATCAGTAAATGTGTAGACATGTGTTGCGTGTTCAAAAAAATGTGCAGTACACATTCCGGATGTTTTCGGGTTTTTGGGAATTTTTTCAGATTTCGGAAATGTGAGGTCAGATGCATAATCAAACAAACTTCACTACTGCAGCAAAAACATTTTTTCCCTTTATGTTTTTCATTATTGTTATTTATTAATTACAGTTTATTTAAATAAATATTAATATAATACTGTTAAATGAATGTGAGATAACTAAGATCACCTATAACAAAATAGTGGGACGATTAATATCATATGTTCACTAATAGCTATTATTTTCAAAACAAACATTCCGTAAAACGCAAAAAATATATGTACATGACAATCAAAATATAATAATGTTTTGCTGTTCAACTTGTGAATTTTAACAATAAGTATGACTATATAATTATATTTTCACAATATCGATCTTGAAGTTGAAGAGTCGTAAAATTTTGAGGATGGTCCGGGAAAAAGGATTTGTACTTCGTGACTACGTATCGCTACAACACCATGTGGTATTTTTCATACCACCATATTGATGACGGCAAATCGCTACGACACACTCGTATTTTTCATACCCCTATTCAATTAAAGTTAAAATGATCATATTATATTATTGTTTTCACGAAGAAATAATTATATAAAGAAAATTATTGAGTAATTTTTGCCGTCAGCAGTCAGAAAATCACGAACATGGTAACGTTTTCAAAACTAGTGCCATCCACGGCATATGTCTATAAATAGAACAGAAGCAGAGGGCATTCATTGGATAACAGATCTCCATGGCTACCAACCAACCAATCAGGTGTTAGTTATACTACTCTGTGAATTTCTTAGAATGAATGTTTTAAACACGCGAAGCTAATGATGATGTGTGTGTTTTGCATACAATACGTAGTTTTAGTTTTTATTAGTGTAAGTATTTTACTGATTACATGAAGAACTAGAATGATTCCTTCTCATTACTTTGAATGCAAAAGGTTTGAAAGAAATATCTTCGCAAAAAGAAAAGAAAAATTTCTTTAGAAGATGATACCTATTTACTAACGCGTTGACATATCTTCAAAACAAATTCAGCTCTTTAATCTCTGGAAAAATGTTAATCTTTCTGTCTGCTGGTCACAACCTTTATATCCCCGGCGACTAACAACAACTGTTTTGGTCCTCCCACGTGTTTGATGCATATCTGCCAAAATTTATAACAACAACAGAGATAAAACCATTTCTCCCATTACAAATATCAAATATTATCTTTTCCGTTACGCAGAATTCTAGATAAATTACGTAAGTTCACGATTGATAAAGTTTTTTTTTATGTAATAACAGAAACGGAGTCAGATTTTCTATACATGGCATCTCATTTTGGTGCTGTTGCGAATATTTATTTCAACTAGTTCCACGTGCCTTTAAATCCATACTGACTGTACAGTCTGGAGGCAGTTCTCCCTTCTACACATCTTGATTTCTTAATATCGTAGGTATAGAATAAATTGGTGAGCAAGGAAATATGAAATAAAGCATAACAGAGTAAGTTTGACGAGTGAGAAAATAAACAATCGTATACAAACAGATTCTCTCTCTCTCTCTCTCTCTCTCGTCTCTCTCTCTCTCCTCTCTCTCTCTCTCTGACAAAATAATAGATAAGAAACAATGACTGAATATTGCTTGAATGCGATATGGCAAAGTTTTGGCCTGACTGAAGTGTGGAGTGACTTTGACACCGACTACAAGTTATTCCTGGTCATCTCAGAGCCATGGATAGACATGAACTTCACAGCCGAGAAAGGGCAATCGTATACAAAATAATTAGGTATGGAAAATGCGAAATGCGGGGCCTATGTTGTCCCATAAAAAAGCTCTCGCATGGACAGCTGAGGAATTTCGGAGAGAGAGAGAGAGAGAGAGAGATAGAGAGAGAGAGAGAGAGAGAGAGAGAGAGATAGAGCAGGGCCGAATAGGAAGGAGATTGTACCTGGGAATGAAAAACCCCTTATAATCTTTTATAATCTTATAATTATAGCCTCGGGTTTGTCTCAAGGACATTCAAAGGTCGTCAAACACCGGGCAGTTGTTGTTATTGTAAAATTAGCATAAGGGCAGATCTTTAAAAGCAACGCCAGAGAGCTCGCCACGTGGCAAGACTATACCTTCCATATGAAGATGAAATGATCAAAGATCTGGAAGATGACGAATATGACTGCCTTGATGGCGAAGAATTCAGAGCAGTATTTGATGATACGGACACGGAATAGCGACTTTGGAGGATTTTAGTTTATTATTTATGCATTTTTTTTTACTTTAATAAATTTTCACTTGACTGCGTATCCTAAAATAAAAGTAATAGTTCAAGTAACAAATGTTTCTTTTACCGAGTAAAACAAAAAGTAAAAATTCCTTCGGTATTGTGCCTTAATCAACTGATTTGGAAATTATAGATGGTTAGACTAGAATAGTTAAACATGCTGTATAAACCAAAATAATGCAAATGGCGCACGATCGCTCTTTTGTATTTTAAAATACAATAGTAAATATGAGAATGCATACAATATCACGGATATAGT
The DNA here is from genome assembly GCF_015104395.2 of Macrobrachium nipponense. Lineage (NCBI taxonomy): Eukaryota > Metazoa > Arthropoda > Malacostraca > Decapoda > Palaemonidae > Macrobrachium > Macrobrachium nipponense. The sequence goes on along the minus strand of NC_087203.1, from coordinate 66,775,946 downwards.
GAAGTACAAGTAAAGCATGTCTTTTTAAAAGATCTACTGTTTTCCTCCGGTAGTAACTATCGCAATCTGCCGATTTGGGAAAGCATAGAGGTACGCTAATTTTATACCGCGTGTATGATGCGACCCCTTTAAAATTAGCTTCAAATTAGGTTTCAAAAGTCGCATGATATGCGAGTAATACGGTATGTCTGAAGTGATTTTCACACAATTTTCAAGTATTTATTCATTGTGTATGTAATCTGTTAAAGAAAAATGGTGTTTCAGTGGCATGATAATGATCAAGTAATAAGTACGTATGTTTTTCTTCTTGAGTAGAGACTGGTTTGTTTGTTTACCTATTTTTTAGTTTTAATTTTTCAGTAACTATCAAAAGTGTTATCTTTGAAGTAATTTTCACACATTTTCAAGTATTTATTAATTGTGTATGTTACCTGTTAAAGAAAAATGGTTCTCAGTGGCATGATAATGATGCAGTAATAAGTAAAATTTGTGTTTTTCTTCACATTTGTATGTGTGATCTTCACATTTGTCAATAGTATACTAGTGATTGCATATCAAATAGTATACTAGTGATTGCGTATGTGATCTGTTAAAGAAAAATGGTGTTTTTATTTCGAGTTTGCTAACATGTAAAGATCATCAAATTATTAGTTATATATTGTCTGTTCGTCACTTTGTATCAGTTTCACCTAATATATAAGTGTTTTAAATTTCCATTACATCGTTGTTTTACTCAAATGTATTAGAAGAAATGAGATAATGATAGATAATCAGCATAATTCTTGCACAAAAAATTGCTTATATTTGGCATAAATTCTTGCTTGGACCGACTAGCATTATGATGCTCTTTGTGATACGAAAGTATCATTTTGATACTTTTTCAAAAAGTTTACTCTTTTACGACGCCGGTTAGAATGATACGAAATGGGAATTTTTGCTAAAAAATGTGATACTTTCTTACGTTTTACTAAGCAGATTGGTTATTTTTCTATCTTTGTAATTTTCCATTACTTATTTATATGCACATTTCCCTAAACATAGGTTTTGGAATCCTAATTTTTATCTAATCAGAAAAATATCATCCTCCAATGTTGTCCAGGGCCGGTGTTAGGAACTGTGCCGAATTCATGCTTCCTCTCTCCCTCCAAACTCCTACACATGTTTACCCCTTACCCCCTTCTTAAATGCTAAGTACGGGATACAGTACACAAAAGACCCTCTTAAGAATGCCCTTTGAAGGATTTAGAGCAAAACAATCTAGTGGAGGTTGTTACATTGCTGCCAGGTGTATCATGAGACAAAAAACATTACTATTGGCTATCTATGTTCAACCCTTGGCTATTGTTACTCTCTGAAATACATAATGGAAAGTGTTTACATGGCATCTCGCGTTTTTCCTTCTTCAAAACGTTTCCATGATTTCCAACTCCAAAATAAACCTTAAGTTTCGTCTATCCTCTCTTTCTGCACGAAAGTGATGAGCGAAAGAAAGATTTAATTAAGCACCCTTGCTTGATTGTTTTTTTTTTTCAAGCTTAAACCTACGTATTCTAAAATGCAATACGCATTTAAGTGTTAGGTTGGGAGTGAAGGCAATGTTACGTACGTAGGTTACATGTGCGGTTCGGTAGCGAATGCAATCTTTAAGCTTGCCGGTAAAGAAGAGGTTAGCCATAGCTTAAATCAGAGAAGCCACTATGCCATATTAAGTGCGTAGTTATTAAGAAATTTAAGACTAATCTTTTATGTCGTACTGGTAATACGTTCAATGTTTACGTGTAAGATTTTGTAGTGAAACCATGTTTACGTACGTAACATGTTCGGTTCGGTAGCAACGCAATCTAAGCTTTTTAAGCTTGCCGGTAAAGAAGAGGTTAACCTTAGTTTAACTCAGAAGCCGCTACGGTATACATTAATTATAGAAAGTAAGTAGATTCTTTTATGTCTACTGGAAAAATACGTCATTGTTTACGTGTGAGATTTGGTCGTGAAACCACTGTTACATACGTAACGTGTGCCGTTCGGTAGCGAACGCAATCTTAAGCTTGTTGGTAAAGAGGAGGTTAGCCTTAGCTTAAATCAGAGAAGCCGCAATGGTATAGAATAATGATAGAAATTACGACGACCTTCCTTTATGTCTACTGTTAAAAGACGTCAATGTATGAGATCTGTAGTTGGACACAGTTTACATATGTATAACGCCCGTGCGCGGTGACGAACGCAATCTGTATGCTTGGTTTATAAGCGTCCTCGTAAAAAAAAAAAAAGGAGGATAGCTTGATATTAAACTCAAGAGATACTGGTACGTAATGGTATTAATTGTCAAAGTCCAATAAGCTTGAAACCAGCCCTGATATTGGACAATTTGCCGTAAAAGACGCACCTTTTTTATAAGGACATTTATGAAACAAAATCGTTAGTATCATAACATTTACTGAAAGATAATTTTCAATCGATTTTGTATATAGTATTGCAGTCGACTCCGACTCCGTATAAGATTTACTATAAATTACTGTAATATCGAATGTAAAACGTTTCTAGGCTTATAGCAACAATATGGTTTGTTTACTACCATAGTCCCGCTATAAACCACCAGGGCTGCGTTATGGTTTGTTTACATCCTTAAATGCCGACTTACTGTAGGCAAATTTTCGTAAGTTTTTGAAAAATATAAATTGGGTTTAATTTAATAGTTTATTAATATACTTTAATAATTAGACTTGCTTTTCAATGTTTTTATTATGTTAGCAACACGTTTTATGCCTGCCCACTACACTACGTTCTACTTACTATTTACCTAGGTAGCCTATGGCGCTTGGTCAACAATGGTTGGATGCAGGCCAGTTTTCTTTTATACGTATATTACACATTTAAAATTATAAATATACGTTTAACATGATATTTATTTAATTCTTTTAACTTATTTAGTTGTAATTACATTGAATGTATTGTATAAAAAAGGCAAGGTTATGGTAATAAACTGATGGTCAAGAACGGATTAATCCATTTTCAGTTATTTCTTATGGGAAAAGAAAAAACTTGATTCAGTTCTCGAAATAATCGAATTTCGACGCTCCTTCTGGAACGAATTATCGTCGAGAACCGCGGAGGCTCTACTGTACTTGTATGAAATGACTCATTTGAGACTGTTGGGTAATGAAGGTGGGGTTACGTAAAAGGCTCTGGTTTGTAAACCTAGTTATGATACTAATATCAAGAATTTATTCCTGTGGGAATACAAACTATTACCTTTAATGTAAAAGAGTCAACCTTAAGGCAGGCGAATAGTATCTCAACAGACTGGCAAGCTGAATCGCCATTCAGAGATTTCAAATAACTGATCATCAGAATGAGCAAGGAATCATAGGGATGCAATATTGACTGGGTACTCAATCATTCAACTTCCATTCTTATAACCTTAAGGTAAAAGGAGTTTGGATGATTACACAACCTGCTGAGCACGCTCACAGTCGTAAGGAGTGTCCAAGGATATGAGGGCAATCTCCTAATGTGAAGTGAAATAAAGGTAGTCTGGCATGCAAGATACCCTCACTCCCAGATACAATGAGTGATTGGGGCAAATACCCTTAACTTTATGAGCCCTTGCCTGCACAGGACAACTGTCCTCATCATAGGATGACACATGCATTGCTTGATTGCTTCATCAAGCTAAAAGGGTATTCCTGGATACAACATTCTAGGTGTCAGATTAGACTAACAAACGTGCCAACTATCCAGCTTGAGAGGTCACGTTCTTTTCAGACAGTCCACAGGGCTTGCACTGGACACATAAGCAACTAATCAGGATTAACACCAACATTAGTCCCAGGAGGAGGAAACCAAGAGATTTTTTAAACAAGATTTCCAGCCCTCTAAATGTTGGACAAGATACGACAGGACATACAACTCACCAACACATTACCCAAACACCAAGGATAACAGACAACCGATACTGGGAGTATGATCTCTGAACAAGGACTCCCTCATGGATTTATACAGAGCCTAAATTAGACTAAAACTCCTGAGGTGGGCATGACTGTTCAAAGCCCATCATGAGCATAGACAATGCTATCCAATGATGAGAGATTCTTGCCCTTGAGTCAAATGAATTAACTCAAGGAAGACTGACAGCCTTTCACAGTAGGAAAAGAAGATGAAGGTGGACAAGGAAGTCTGTAATCTACTCAACAGTAGCTCCTGACTTGAGGCAGACCCTGCTTATGACATCAATTACAGAAGGTGATTCAATTTTCTTAATACAGTATGTATACTGTAAATAGTAGCTGATAACCTCTAACATATGTGCAGTCCTGTAAGAAAACTCTCTCTCTCTCTCTCACAGGAAATGGTAGATAACCTCCAACCATATAGCTAACAACGAAGAGTGGGCCATAGGGATATCAATTTCAGTGCCGCAACCAGAAAAGATAACAGATCAGAGTACCAATCAGCGTGGGGCCAATGAGGAGCCATAAGGGTCATTCTAAGACCTGCTGTTATCAACATTCAACTGATCACTCCAGTGAATCAGACTCCAGTGAATCAGACTGAATGGTGGATGAATGGTGGAAAGGCACAGATATCCAGATTGTTCCAGGGGTGTAGGAAGGTGTCCTCCAAGGTAGCCCAGGGGTCTGGGATGAAAGAGCATCATACTGGGAGCTCCATGTTTGCCAGTGTGGTGAACAGGGTAACAGGTGAACCAAAGACAACTTCCCTATGATGAGTTAATTGTTCCTGACAGAACAGGAACTGCAGTCACCTCCCTCAGCTTCCTGAAACAAGAAGTTGGTCTAGAAAAAGTCACCACTGTAGATATCTATCAGCATGCAGAGGTTCTCCACCTGCTGTCTGAACAAGATTTGACTTCTCCCAGCTTAACATAATCTACAAACTGTAACAAAATACTAGCAGATGGTCTATGTTCTAGAACAACTATACCTCTAAGGATGCCAGACCCAGCCACTCATTAAGATAGCAGAGGGAACTTCCATGGTAAGTAGGCCTATGCTCACACCAAGGTGAATAACACAAGTGAGAGCATATGAGGGGTTGTTCCCAGGGCTCTAAAAAAATGTTGGTCCCATTTTAAACCCTGTCTGCAAAACAAACTTGTTCTCAGGAGAGAGACTGACAATCAGTCTCCAGTAAACTTCCTCATCAGGAAGAGTCAAGAAGAAGCTTTGTAATGGGTTTGATCATGACTTCCAACAGTGCCTGACCTTTGGGTGATCACCAGATCCTGTAAGGTATGCATGGAAACAGGATTAGTGTCCAAGAAAGAAGAGGGCAGCAGTCTTGAAAAGTAGTCTGTTAATTGTTCCAGAGGATACAGACTACTCTGAACTCTGCCCATCACTGCCAAATGGCATGACAGATATCCCTTGTTCAAGACAGCTGCAGATGGGGACAGCCTACCTTTCATGAGGAGGACAACACCTGGACTATTTGTCACTACTGAAAGCATGGCCACCCTTGAAGGCTTGGCTGCAGTGCCCTTCAGAGCCATAGAAGGATTGAGGGATACTGCAGTGGATAAAGGAGTGCCAGCTACCAGAAATCCTCTTCGCCAACACTGCCCAAACTTCACACAACCAATCTGTTCTATGACAAACTATTTTCTGTTAAAATTGTCCTTTCATGGATCCTACTCCGCATGGTGGTCTCTATCAGTGGGAGGATATTCATCAGTCCACAGAATGATGAGTCAACCTGAAGGAGTGTAGTGTCTGCATCTTCCAGTCAAAACAATGGTCTCACCTATAGTGACCCAAGAGTTTGTTCTATCGAGACCAGGTTCAATAACAACATGTCCCTGAGATACTATACTTGCAAAGGAGCCCAATGATGTCTTGAAAAAGCCACTCCAACTGACTGTAGAGGGTCTGAAGGAGGACCTCAAGTCCTAACAGATCTCTCAGAGAACTGGTTGGACCCTCTCCTAAGAGAGAGGCAGAGATACAAGTTGCTCTGGCGAGTGTTCTCAAGACCATGGACGGAAACAATCGGACTTGGCATACTGATCATCAAATCACAGGCCAAGGCTGACTCATGAATGGAATGAGGACATTCTGATCCATGGTGATACCTCTTGTAGAGCTCTCCATGACTGGATGTAGCCAAACTAATACGTAGTGGCTACATGTGACACTCAGGAATACTATTGTTTATGTGCACATAAGGAGTCATGGACAAGCTAGGGGTATCACAAGTGTTGGTATGATCAAGCATGCAAAACTCACCCCAATACCTACCGGTATCATAAAGTGCTATGAAGACCTGTTATGAATGATGCATAAACCACCTGTTTGCATATGCACAATCCAAGATCATGCACATGCCAAACAAGAAGATCGAGCCAATCAACTATATCTGTGGTCCTAAGAGGAAACAAACACTTGTATCAGTGGTGCCGACTGCTGAATAATGATTCAAGGTTGACTCATAACCACTTAAAATCGTGGTCCAATTTTGCAGACTTACATGTGATCAGTCAAAACTGAACTATAAGCCATGGATGAGTGCTCACATGCACTATATTGCATGCACACACGGGGAGTCCTGGATAAACCAGGCAAACAATGAGTCTGCATGATCACATGCATATGGCTTACCACAATACTCAACAGTATCCCATTGACGAATCCTTCTGTCCTTGAACCCATTAAATTGGTTCTGAATGACCCAGGAACCACCTGAGGCTTCACGTGATCTACCACACTTGAACATTCAGTCTGTATGCATCCAATCCACAGATCACACACATATCTTGACAAGTATAAAAAGGGAAAGGTCTTAGACAGTCCTCATGTTTGGGGATAGTAAACAGAGAGACACTGGTTCATGAGCACATGTATGAGAATCCAGTGTCAATCTTACCTAAGACAGACATCCCACCCAGTGGTGAGCGAATGCAGTTGCCACATCACCCACATACCATCAATCAACTACCAGAACCATGTTACCAAGTTACAAAACCCAATTGTACATATTTTGCTAAGAAATAGTACTCATATTGTATATAGTATAAGACAATGGCTTGTGTTTCCTTAGGAACAAATATGATAAAAATGCTCTTTGAAAATCAGTAACTGCAATGAAAGAAATTACTTACAAGATAGTATTGTATTTAGAATTTAGGGACAATATTACTTTCATGTCTTAATACATACGTTGTTTGTTGATGTGCATCGTCGATATGATGACCAGAGGCAGTAAGCCCTAAATCAAGGTCTTCATTCTCCTCATCATCACCATCTGCATGACCCTGAGAGGACTGTGACCTGCATAATTCTGGATCTGGATCAACTTCCCCACCATTTAGCAATGGTCGGTTTTCTTGAGTGTTTCTTGGGCATGGCTTTGCCTGAAATGAAATAAATTTGTAAATATTCTCCATGAGACTTATCTCCTTAATTACAACAATTCAACCACTAACTTCCAAAACCAAGACTGTGAAGCAAGTTGAAAATCTGCTATACTTCAAGCTCTGAAATTAGTTCAAATTTGTGGATTATGATCATTACAAACTATTTACCTTCTAAAATAGTAATAGTATTGTTACTTCATTCACAAAGAAATCCATAAGGTAACACAAACTAAATTTGAAAATGACATTTTTATAATAAAACAAGGTTTTATAATATACTTTTTGCCAAGTAAATTGCATACCTGAAGTTCTAAACACACGCCACGGTAGTTTTAAAATTTGAAATTCGCAGTGCTAATGCACCAAAGATTAAGTGTAGGTAACAAGTTCCGCCCACTTTCAGGGGTGAATAGGTACAACACAGCTGAAGAGCTTAATTTGTTTGTGCCTTAAGTCCATGAGAGAGGAGGGGGGAGTGCTCATATTTTGTAATTATACTTGGTGAGTATATATAACCTATTTTAGTATAAAAACTGTAATTTTTATATAGTAACTGACCAAGTATGTGATTACATAGCTGAATCCCAAATTGCAAGGAGGTGATGCATGAACAACACTCTATTTCTAAAATTCTGCAGTTAGGTAAAACTTTGAAAATAGGAAAGGTTGGTTGATATGCTTGTTGTAACCTTACCTGGTAAGAGAGTTGCTGCAGGCAGATACTGCCTCTGGTTGGCACTCAACTTAACTGCAGTGGTGCAGCTGTAGAGCCATGGAGCGCCTTTACTTTAGTGGAAACTATGTAGACGAAGGAGTAATCTGATCAATACAAAGCATTAGTGGAAGTTATGAAGCACAAGGAGTCATCCGATGGCCAGCAAAACTTTAAAAGGTGCCCTTGCCCTGGGCACAGTGCTAACATAATGACAAGCAGACAATGCTGTTGTCTACACCAAATTAAAAACCCCTACCCCTCCATTGAAAGAAAACTGGTGGACACTCCAGGTATGTAGTACCCCCAGGCTCCCCAAAACTTGATAGCTAGGATAGGAGCATAGGTCCTATACTTACTCCCCCAGTATCAGGCCAGCCACAGACAACGGACCCAGGGTATTGCAATTCACATGCACGATCTCTGTATCTCTTGAATATGTACTAAATGTGTTCAAACAATGACGTTTCCAAAACGTCGACTGAAGAATCGACACAACAGACACATGCTCAAAAGCTAAAGATGTGGCAACTGCTCTAAATTCATTGGCTTTCAATTTTAAAATTGTTAAAAGGTTCTCTCAAATTCTCAAGTGCAACTCTGAGATAATGTCTCTCAAAAAGAATGATATTCCATTCTTTAAAAGTGGTCTGGATGAATCTTTCACAGAACACCAGAGCCAGAGGTTATTACAGGGACCTCTAATTCTCTCCGTTCTATCTAGATAGTACCCATATGCCCTTACAGGACAAAGCATTCTCTCCGCTTCCTCGGCACCAAGAATTTCCATCAAATTCTTGATGATGAAAAAATGGGTCCAGGACATGTGGATTCTTGTTCTTGGCCACAAACTCCAACTTCAATGAGCAAACTGCATCTCCCTGGGAAAAGCCAACTCTCTTATCCATGGTTTGCAGCTCACTGATTCTCTTGGCTGTAGCCAAAGTAACAAGGAAGAGAGTCTTCCTGTTAAATCCCTTAAGGAAATCTTATGAAGGGGCTCAAATGAGGGCCCGGGCCTGACAGCCACTAGAGGACAACTTCCAAGTTCCAAGCAACTGAACTAGACTTAATTTCTTTAACAATGACGAAGAACTTAATCATATCACTAATGCCCTGATTAGATTCCAGAATCTCTATGCTGAAAGACCAAGCCAAACATGGTTCTGCATCTCTTGATGATCAACAAAAAAAAAAAAGAAAAGCCTCTACCAGATCTTAAAAATAGTAGAAAATCTGCAATTTGCATCACAGAGGTTTTAGTAGAAGAGATGATAATTCGTCTTCTACAACCCAGCTTTTCGGAAGGGAACGTGCACACTTAGTTTGGTAGACTATAGAAGACTGTTGTCTACACTTAGCATTTAGCTTCCATAGCTGGTCTTGAAAACCATTTTGCTCTGACAGGTCTGTTCACCAAGTTCTGAATCCTGTCATAGAAAGAGCGACAGGCCTTGACGGAACCAATGGCAAATGCTGCTGTTTGAGAAGACTTGTCCTCTGCAGCAAAAGTCTGGGAAAATCTACTAGCAGTCTTAGGAGATTTTGGGCAGAATGGAGTCAATAGTTGTGGTGAGTCATGAACTTGTTTAGTAGTACAGTGGAACCTCGACATACGAAAGTCCTCACTTACAAAAAAAAAAATCCATGTTACGAAAGCAAAGACGAAGATTTTTTTGCTTCTGTATACGAAAAATAATTCAGTACGAAAGGGTGTAGTGTAGAGTCCGTGATTCGCCTGGATCGCCGAGAACAGTTCTAAAACATCGCGCGCAGCAAACTCAGTAGACTCGCTACCATCCTCCCGCTCTCCCATTGGTTCCTGATGCTAGTCACTGCCGTAAGATCCTGCTCTCCTATTGGTCAGCATCTATCCCATCATGCCTCTACGTAAAGGCGTCCTTCGGCCACTTCGTCGCATCAGCGTTATCATACACATGCGGAATTCGTTCGTTCACATATACGTATTTAGTTAGCTAACGTAAATTCATGTTAGTGATTTCCCTTTCTACTTTTATACTTTAACGTGCTGTGTGTGAACTTAATTAACTTAATTAGCCATGGGTCCCAAGAATGTTGCTGAAGTTCACGGAAAGAAGAGACACAACAGACACTGCTCAAAAGCTAAAGATGTGGGTGGCAACTGCTCTAAGTTCATTGGCTTTCATTTTTAAAATTGTTAAAAGGTTCTCTCAAATTCTCAAGTGCAACTCTGAGATAATGTCTCTCGAAAAGAATGATATTCCATTCTTTAAAAGTTGTCTGGATGAATCTTTCACAGAACACCAGAGCCAGAGGTTATTACAGGGACCTCTAATTCTCTCCGTTCTATCTAGATAGTACCCATATGCCCTTACAGGACAAAGCATTCTCTCCGCTTCCTCGGCACCAAGAATTTCCATTAAATCCTTGATGATGAAAAAATGGGTCCAGGACATGTGGATTCTTGTTCTTGGCCAGAAAATCCAACTTCAATGAGCAAACTGCATCTTCCTGGGAAAAGCCAACTCTCTTATCCATGGTTTGCAGCTCACCGAGTCTTTTGGCTGTAACCAAAGTAACAAGGAAGAGAGTCTTCCTGTTAAATCCCTTAAGGAAATCTTATGAAGGGGCTCAAAAGGAGGGCCTGGCAGCCACTAGAGGACAACTTCCAAGTTCCAAGCAACTGAACTAGATTTAATTTCTTTAACAATGTCGAAGAACTTAATCATATCACTAATGCTCTGATTAGATCCCAGAATCTCTATGCTGAAAGACCAAGCCAACATGGATCTGCATCTCTTGATGATCAACAAAGAAAAGCCTCTACCAGATCTTAAAAATAGTAGAAAATCTGCAATTTGCACCACAGAGGTTTTAGTAGAAGAGATGTTATGTCTTCTACACCAGCTTTGGAAGACTGCACACTTAGTTTGGTAGACTCTAGAAGACTGTTGTCTACACTTAGCACTAGCTTCCACAGCTGGTCTTGAAAACCCTTGGGCTCTGAAAGGTCTGGTTCTTTTTCCCAATCTGAATCCTGTCAGAAAAAGAGCGGACAGGCCTTTGACGGAACCACTGCATGCTGCTGTTTGAGAAGACTTGTCCTCTGCAGCAAAAATCTGGGAAAATCTACTAGCAGTCTTAGGAGATTTTGGGCAGAACAGAGTTAATAGTTGTGGCGAGTCACGAACTTGTTTAGTAGTACAGTGGAACCTCAATATATGAAAGTCCTTACTTACGAAAAATCCAAGTTACGAAAGCAAAGACGAAGATTTATTTGCTTCTGTATACGAATATAATTCAGGTTACGAAAGGGTGTACTGTAAAGTCTGTGATTCGCTTGGACCACCGAGAACAGTTTATAACTTGCGCGCTGCTAACTCAGTAGACGGCAGGTGACATTACACATTAAATCAGCCTGAGGGCCTCCAATATTTCCGACGATGAATCGATGGAAGAGAAGGAAGGAGACACAGGCACAAAAACTCTAGCATCATGAGGTATGACTAAGAAAGAAGATGAAGCATCTGGGCGAGGAGATGAAAACCCTTCCCACGAAGAAAGAGTCGAAACTCTGCGATGCTCCCTCTTACTATAGAATCATTTCCACTGTGATTTAGGCCATGCAAGACATTCCGGGCAGGGATTCGTTATATAGTACAGAAATTGGAACGACACCTATTGCATGTGGAATGGGGGTCCGTAGTTGAAGCAGCCAGGAAAAGAGAACATGAGAAACCTTGAATCCCTGGGTACATACGTTGACAAGGCTAAGAAGATGCAGAGGAAGCCATAATAACACAAACACACACACACACACAGACAAGCAGGAGAGCGAACGTGGGCAAAACAACCAGGTTGGATGGAAGAAAAAAACTGAACGTGGTAGCGTGTGGTGCTACACACAATGCCAGATCTCACAGATTCCTTGCATTACAATCTCTGATTGTTTAACTGGATCCAGCTAGGGGCTAGAAAATGATCCTATTGTTAACACCAAAGATTTGTTTGCGTATGGAGAAAGATGAATTAAAGAAACAAATTTGTTTTTGAGAGCTATTTGTCATATATATACAAACTTATGCTTTATTGTATTTATTATGCCTTTACTTCTTGTTCTTTTTTTCTCCTCAGTCTAAACTCTTATGTAGTCTTGATATGAAAACAAAAAAACCATCTAAAAAAACACAATACTAAAACAACTTACATGAATTTTTGAACTTCCTGAACAGTATCTGGAGAATTTACTGTATATTTTCATTCACACAACTTTTATTGCTTTCTGTAGCAGCACCTTTACTATAGGTCACTAGTACAAGGAAGATTGTTACAACTGCTCTGTATCACTACTGCTTTGCTTGTCTCAGGATCCACGATGTCAACACTTTTACTCTTACTACATTTTTCATCATTTACTATACTACAGTTTTCTTCACAACTAGGAACTTCAATTCCCTCATTACCTTTTCCTGTCCACCCTTAATTGACAATCAGAGTCCTTCATGCTGTTATAGGGAACAGCAGTTTGCTCACAATCTCCTCCTACTCTCTGTAACATAGCCCCATACATTGTAGCAGAATGAAAAGCCATTCAGACTATCTGAACTATGTGAAAGTCAACAGTTGAATGACTCCTAACGCTACCTAGACTGATAAGTAAGGCACTAAAAACATTAACAGGTGTGCTCAATAACTGCTCATCTGTTGTACACAAGTGTTCAACAACATTTTTGTTGTTCATCATCATGCTCTCAAAACTCAAACTAGTATATCATTTATTTGTATTGTAGTGTCTCAATCTCTTGAATGAGTTTCCTTGTAGTAGCAGGGAATTCAAGCTGCCGTCGAGTAGAAAATGATATTGTAATGATACAATTAAGTTTGTTCATACTTACCATGGCAGATATATATATAGCTGTATTTTTCCGAATCCGACAGAAATTTAAACACTTACGACACACGCAGTGGGAGTCAGGTGGTTAGTACCCATTCCCGCCGCTGGGAGGCGGGTATCAGGAATCATTCCCTTTTATTTTCTATTCATAATTTTTTATTTCCACTGTCTCCTGAGGGGAGGTGGGTGGGTACTTGATTATATATATCTGCCAGGTAAGTATGAACAAACTTAATTGTATCATTACAATATCATTTGTTCATGAAACTTACCTGTCAGATATATATATAGCTGAATCCCACCTTTGGTGGTGGGAGTAGACAGAATAGAAGATTTTAGGAAAATATATATGCAGATAATTGATATCTTGATTCCTTACCTGTTAGCATAGCTGACTTCGTGGTTACTGCCGCGTAAGTCTGCTTGTGCTACTAGAGTTGCCAGCGAGGTAGAGACCTATATAGTGGGTGCACCTCCAGATGATCTGTCAACAGGGCGAGACCACGACGTGACTAGACCATAGACCATACAAATGAGGGCAACGAAGTAAAAACCAAACCACCTGGCGTAGCCTACCAAAAGTATCCGCCCACATAGACTAAGCTAATGGAAGGGAGATCCGCCGCAGGCGGTCAACCCCACAACCATAACACAAGTTAAAAACTCACCTAAACCATTAAAGGATAGGATGAGCGCTACCTCCTGCCCCCAAAACAGTGGGTCTGCAGCGACGTATGGTCCTAGCGAGTAACAATTTTCGTATGTTGCTTTCACCTCCGCAGGTAGTGTGTGAAGCGAACACCGAATTGCTTCGCCAAATAAGTGGCGCTCAAAATGTCTTTGATTGCCATATTTTTGTGAAACGCCACACCGAAGTAGCAATAGCCCTCAAACTCGTGGGCTTTCACTTTCAGAAGTTCCATGTCACTTTCACCACACTTTTCATGGGCTTCCTTAACCGTACTTCTTAAGAAGAACGCCAGTGCATTTTTTCGACATCGGAAGATCTGGTTTTTTCACAGAGCACCACAAGTTCTCCGAAGAACCTCTGCATGCTCTGGTTCTCTGCAAATAAAACTTGAGAGCCCTGACAGGACACAGGACTCTCTCAGCTTCAGGTCCCACTAGCTCCGACAACCCCTTGATCTCGAACGTTCTCGGCCAAGGGTTGGAAGGGTTTCTCTCGTTCTTTGCCAAGAACGTAGGACTTAAGGAACAAACAGCACTATGATCCTTGAACCCAATATGCTTGCTTATGACTTGAATTTCGCTAACCCTCTTCGCCGTCGCCAGAGCGGTTAGGAAAATAGTCTTCTTAGTAAGATTCCTAAGCGAGGCTAAATGGAGCGGTTCAAATTGACTCGACATGAGGAACTTCAGTACCACGTCTAAGTTCCACGATGGTACCTTAGGCTGGAGAACTTTCACGGTCTCAAATGATCTAATGAGATCATGAATGTCTTTATCATTCGCTAAGTCGAGTCCTCTATGTCTGAAGACCACAGAAAGCACGCTTCTGTAGCCTTTAATCGTGGGAACGGCTAGTTTCGCTTCTTTCCTAAGGTGAAGAAGGAAATCTGCTATCTGGCTCACAGAGGTTGAGGTGGAGGAAATGCCCTTCCTTCTGCACCAACTTCTAAAGACAGCCCACTTTGATTGGTAAACTGCGACTGAGGAGGGCCTCCTTGCGTTGGCAATCGCCGTTGCCACAGGTCTTGAAAAACCCCTCGCTCTGGCCAACTTCTTGATAGTCTGAACGCAGTCAGACTCAGAGCGGGGAGGTTTTTGTGGTACCTCTCGAAGTGGGGCTGTCTGAGTAGATCTTTCTTAGGGGCAGAGTCCTCGGAAAGTCTATTAGGAAGGACCTCACCTCCGTGAACCAGTCGGCCGCTGGCCATAAGGGGGCGATGAGGGTCATCTCGCTCCTTCTGATGCAGCGAACTTCCTTATTACTTCCCCGAGTATTTTGGGGGGAATGGGGGAAAAGCGTAAACGTCTAGTCCCGACCAATTCCACAGTAGGGCGTCTATTGCCACTGCTCCCGGGTCCAGAACAGGGGAGCAATACAGCGGAAGTCTCTTCGTTCGGGAAGTTGCGAAAACGTCCACGTGAGGACGTCCCCACAGCTTCCAAAGCGCCTGGCATACTTCCTGATGAAGGGTCCATTCCGTCGGCAGAAGCTGTCCTTGCCGACTGAGAAGGTCCGCTCGCACGTTTTCCACGCCTGACACAAACCTTGTCAGGATCGTGACGTTTTGCGCCTTCGCCCACATCAGGATGATTCCTCGCGATGACGAACAGAGAATGAGAGCTGAGTTCCCCCCTGTTTCCTGAGGTATGCCAAGGCTGTGGTGTTGTCCGAGTTTATCTGCACCACTTTGCTGGAGACTTCCTCCTCGAAGAACCTCAGAGCGAGGTAAACCGCTGAGAGTTCTTTTAGATTGATGTGCCAGGACACCTGTTCCCCTCTCCAGGTGCCTGACACTTCTCTCCCCCCAGTGTTGCTCCCCAACCGGTGGAGGACGCGTCGGAGAACAACACTAGGTCGGGGTTCCGAAGCTTGAGCGAAAGACCTTCCGCAAGCTTCTTTGGATCCAACCACCAATTGAGGTGCTTTTTCACTTCTTCCGTCAAAAACAAGACCTCTTCTAGATCCTGTTTGCGAGACCAATTGCTTGAGAGGAAGAACTGAAGTGGTCGGAGGTGCAACCTTCCCAGAGAAACAAACTTCTCCAGTGAGGAAATGGTCCCCAGGCAGACTCATCCATTCCCTCACCGAGCATGTTTCCTTCCCCAGAAAAGGCCGACACTTTGTCCAGGCATTGGAGTGTCGCCCCTGGGACGGAAAAGCCCGAAAAGCCACTGAGTCCATCTGAATCCCCAGATAGACTAAGGATTGAGAAGGAGTCAGATGCGACTTCTCGAGATTCACCAGAAGTCCCAGGGACTTCGCTAACGACAGAGTCGTGTGCAGGTCTTCAGACACCTGTCTGGCGATGAGGCTCGAATAAGCCAGTCGTCTAGGTAGAGAGGAGATCCTTATATCCGCAAGATGGAGCCACCTCGCAACGTTCTTCATCAGAACGGTGAACACCATCGGCGCCGTGCTGAGACCGAAGCAGAGTGCCCTGAATTGGAAAAATCTTCCCTTTCAGGACAAACCGCAGGTATTTCTGTGAACGGGGATGGATGGGGACGTGAAAGTATGCGTCCTGAAGGTCTAACGAGACCATCCAATCCCCCGGTCTTAAAGCTGCAAGCACGGATTGAGGTGTCTCCATCTTGAACTTCTGCTTGGTAACGAAGCGATTCAGACTGCTGACATCCAGAACGGAGCGCCAACCCCGTGACTGCTTCGGCACTAGAACAGACGGTTGTAGAACCCCGGAGAACTTAATTCGGTCGAAGACTTGTTCCACTGCCTGCTTCTCGATCATTTGATCTAATAGATCGTGAAGCACTTTTCTGTTTTTTCTCCCTGATACGACGGAGACAAATCTTTTGGGGTGTCAGACAGCGGGGGTAACGACAGGAAAGGAATTCCTGTACCCCTTCTTGACGATGTCCAGAGACCAAGCGTCGGCACCTCTCTCTTCCCAAGCTTCCGCGAAATGTAGAAGTCTGGCTCCTACCCGGTGTCTGAAGGACTTCCCTCTCACTTCTTGCTCTTGGAAGGAGCGGGAGTCTTGCCTCTGAAAGAGCCTCTTCCTCGATGGGGGCGGCTTCGAGGAAGAAGCGGTTCGAAAGGCTTCGACTTCTCAAAGCAGAGGACCCAGAAGCCGAACGCAGTAGCAGGCTTCCTAGAAGACTGAGCCAGAAGGTCTTGAGTTGCTTTCTCCTGGAGACTGGCCGCTATGTCCTTAACCAAAGACTGGGGGAAGAGTAGTTCTGAGAAAGGCGCGAAAAGAAGCTCCGCTTTTTGCGCTGGTGAGACTGACTTTGCAGTGAAATTGCAAAAAGTGCTCTTTCTTAAGCAGTCCCGTGCTGAAATGAGCAGCCAATTCCTCAGAACCATCCCTGACGGCCTTGTCCATGCAAGACAATACACTGGACAGCTCCCCCAGAGATGGAAGGAATCAGAACTCCTGGACCTGGCATCCAATACCCCCAGGCACCAGTCAAGAAAATTAAAAACCTCTAGTGTCCTGAAGAGGCCTTTAAGGTGAAAGTCTAACTCGCTATGTGTCCACGAGACTTTCGAGGAAGACAAAAAAGATCTTCTGGTGGCGTCTACAATGCTACCAAAGTCTCCTTGAGCTGAGGCAGGAAGCTTAACTCCGACGTTTTCTCCCGTCTCATAACCACATACCAGCTTTGCCACCAAGTCTTGAAGGTGGTAAAGCGAAAGAAGTCTTGCCTGAAGCTTTCCTCTTTTCCATCCAATCATGGACCTTCCTAAAAGCTTGCTTCGTATAAAGCGACTTCTTCATCCTCCACAAAGCCCGAGATCTTAGCAGCTTTGGAAGACGAAAACTGAGAGGGAGGAGTACGTGGAGCTTCAGGCTGGAAGGTGTCTGCAAAGGCTGACTGAAGTAAACGAGTCAAAAAACCTTGTAGTCCGTCGAAACTGGAGCCAACTGCTCGTTTCTTCGTCCACTTCGGACGAAAGGTTCAATAACTTCCTCTTCAGCCACTGGAGAAAGTCGGAGGAAGTAAAGAAGAGTCCCGAGCTTTCTCAAAAGAGAAAGAACGGCGAACAGGAAGAGTTCCCTCCTCCGCTTGTGCTTGCGGAAGTGGAAAACTGACGTCCGTATGCGCGCGTTTTGCGTCCGAAGCCAATCTACTGGCGCCGACAGAAGCGCGCTCAAACTCCACAGGTGTACACCTGGCGTCCACTTGTGCGCGCTGGGTGTCCACAGGTGCGCGCCGAACGTCCACTGATGCTCGCCCGAGCGTTCACTGATGCGCGCCGAGCGTCCACTGGTGTGCGCCGAGCGTCCACTGGTGCGCGGCCGAGCGTCCACTAACACTCGCTGAGCGTCCACTGGCGCTCGCGAATCTTGCACCGAGTCACGTTCGGCGTCCACTAAAGAACGTTTGACTTTTGCAGAAGGCGCGTTCTGCATCTAAGGAAACTCGCTTCTTATCCCCAAGTTTCGTATCAGCGGAAACAACCGCTTCACGAGAGCGAGAAAGAACGAAATTTCTCGCCTCCTCTAGAAAGTGGCTGGGGAGGAGGACTAACGCCAGGGGGAGAGTGAAGCGGAGAGAGAGACGTGCGAGGAGAGGGAGAGGGAGAACGCCTCGACCTCTTCACAGGAAGGTTGTCATCCTTACGGCGACGTGGAGCAGTCTTTCTCGAAGGAAAAACATCTCGAAGTTGCTGCTGAAGAGACTGAAGAATCTTGCTTGTAGGTGAAGCCTCCTTTTCCTTTTGTGGGGAGGGGCTGATCCTGGTGAGCAGAAGAGCGGCGAGGGGACGCCTTCTTGCTACTCCCAGGAACCGCCGCTTCACGCACTTTAGAGCGACTGCGGCGCTCGAAAGAAACATCTAGGGAAGACTCCGCCTCCGACGAATCCTTACGCTTCTTCTGCGGAGGAAAAGCAGCAAACTCACTATCAGGCGCACGAGCAAAGTTCCGGAGAACAACTTGGACGTGAAGCGTCCCGAACGCGAGCCGTCCTTTTCAGCGGCGTGATGCGGTATGCGAGCTCCACCCCTTGCGCGGGGGAGGAAGCTTCAGAAGAAGAAAAGCACTCCTTGAGAAGACGTGCACGCGCACGCTCCTTGGCAGTCTGGGTATGTTCGTCAGAAGCTGCCGAAGGCACGCCAGATCGGTGGGGGTTCCTCGTAACCCTCCTTCGACTTTCGACATGCTCTCTCCCCGTAATCTGGGAGTCAAGCAGAGGTCTAGGTCTAGAGGCGAAATGAGGCCGATCTGACGCACCCTCACTAAACAAGCACTTTTCTGCACTTTCTTACTTTTGCTCTCCAGAGCTAACACTTTTGATTCTAAGTTACGAATCGATTCAAGAATTTAGCGATAACGTATTACCTTCTACGACACTGTCTCAGGGCCGGAGGCAACACTACAGGGGTAGGAGCATAGTCTACAGAAGGAG
This sequence comes from Macrobrachium nipponense, assembly GCF_015104395.2. Lineage (NCBI taxonomy): Eukaryota > Metazoa > Arthropoda > Malacostraca > Decapoda > Palaemonidae > Macrobrachium > Macrobrachium nipponense. Next base: position 66,756,926 of record NC_087203.1, on the reverse strand, counting down.
GGTTAGCAGGAGAATAATTTAAATCTTGCCTACTGAAACACTCCTGGAGGAAGACCTCCTAACCTATCTCGTTCAAGTTTCTTAAGATAGGTTTCATACGCCTTCCATTCCGACTCTGTTAGTCTTTCACACTCCTTACAACGACTTTTCAACGTACATTCATTCCCCCTGCACACTTTACAAACAGAATGTGGGGTCTACTGAAGCTTTCAGTAGCCTACCTCTACATTCAGCCATCGAACAAAATCTAGCGCTAGTAGCACTAGACCCTGACATCTGATCAAAAGAAAATTCAATACCAAAATCAATTCAAACCAAAGTCAACGTGTGCCAAGCCACCGATCCAATTCAGATACCAAAGAAAACCAAAGGGCAGGGATACTCAAGTAGCTAGTAAGTTTCCAAAATCTGGACGGAGGTGCTGCAAACAGGTGTTTTCCAGCACCGGCGACAGAAAAATTATGAATAGAAAATGGGAATGATTCCTGATACCCGCCTCCCAGCGGCAGGGAATGGGTACTAACCACCTGACTCCCACTGCGTGTGTCGTAAGTGTTTAAATTTCTGTCGGATTCGGAAAAATGACAATTTGTCGAAAATTGCATTTTTCCTAACTATACAAACCTGAGGTCCTTTAACAATAGGAAGTAGCTAGCGCAGCTGGAAACGGTCGTAAGCTTCGAACAAGGGGAGAAACGGTAGTTAACTGCTTGTCCCCGATCGGTTCGTCGCGCGCCGCGCGACTGGGAGGTAAACAAATCACTTTTGCTTTTTGGCCCATGCAAAATACGCAGAGTGAGGGGGGTGGCATGAGGAGGGACTTTATGTTAAAGGGACCTCAGGTTTGTATAGTTTAGGAAAAATGCAATTTTCGACAAATTGTCATTTGTTCCGATACGTAATACAAACCCTCGGTCCTTTAACAATAGGAAGACTCATTCTTGGTGGGAGGGAATCTGAGTCTTTGATGAACAGACTGGTGTTCGTCCATCCCTGGAATGCCTCCCTGGTCGTAAGAGCGAGGGAGGGATCCAAGCCTCTGTCCGATTGATCGGGGTGTGCACGCAGGATCAATGGTCAGACCTCCTGGGCCGAGTACTAAGAGAGAGGCAAGCGTATCTCTTCGTACCAGCAATCAAGAACTTGTTCCTGTTTGCAAGAGGCAACATAAAGTATGGGTTGTCTCAAGCTGGCATCCACTTCCTCCCCCTTGTTGGAGGAAGTGGTGGATATACACTCCATATCCCTAGTGAAAGGGATAGGATGGGGCTCTGTTGAGTAGCTCACCTGCATCTTGTCCTTATCCAGCAGGGTGACGACCGTGTCCTCTAACCACAGGTAGAGGGGGAAGAAAAAAGATGGGAAGAGGAGCCAGTCACACTCTCATTCACCATCCATTCTTACGGTCACACCAGGACTGCGATGCTGTTCAGCCTGCGAGGGTCTGGGTTCGCTACACAACAAAACGTGTTGAGCAGCCACCACGGGTCCAAGGAAAAAAGATCCAAGGACCTGTGGGCAATATCCCGAAGGGTAGAAGGAAGGGCATGTGGTCTGGTTGGACCAGACCCCTGCCTTCAGTACCTGCGCCAAGGAGAAGTTCTTGTGGACAAGGCAGCATCTCCTTCGCATCGAAGGCGGTGAAGTCCATTAGGGTGGGAGGGGATTGTGAACGACTCGAACCAATCGTCAGGACCGAAGGGGTTTGAGTCTTCGCTACGAATACTTCGGTACGAAAATCGAGCGTCACGGATCCCCATCCCTGGTGCCTGACTTCGCAGGAGAAGTCATGCAGTTCCTCAGAGGAAAAGAAGGAAATAGTCGCATGACCTATCCCTCTTCTCATACTTCGGTGATGTCCAGTACCATACTGGTCTGTCCGTTAGCAACGAAGTCTCTCGCATCCTCCTATCCCCATGCAGCGAAGTTCTCGGTAGTGGATAGGACACCGACACTCCATGGTGGGTGTCAATGGTATGGGTACTGTGACAAGCTATTAAAACGAAGTAATGGTTGCTGTGTAACAACCGAACTAAGTCAACAGCGTAATTCGTAACTGACTCGGGCGCTCTGACAGCTGCCGACTGACTGCGTTCGGTAGGAGGCAAGTTGTCAAAGCATCCGAGTAGTCACGTGACCTTCGCCTTTAAAAGGGTTATGCCGAGAGACCAAACAAATGATGTATTTGTTTGTCACCAATGCCGGACAGCGAGGTGATGATTCTCTTAAGGCATGTACCCAACAGGCGAAAGTCAATTACCTTCTAGAGACCGAGGTCCCTGAAGGTAAAACATCTCATGTTTGTTGAATCTCAGCTAAGGAGAAACAACACTATGTATCATTGAAGACGAAGGTAGATATTGAATGCAACCTACGTCTTCACATATGAATCGAGAGAAAGGATTCTCAAGATTCATAACCTGTGCTTACAATTGACTGAAAACGCTAACCGCTATTTCATTGCTGTCCGGTGAGAAGTCGTAGTTGCAATGAAAGCGGGGCGTTCTTCGGTAATGAAAACACAGGTGAAAGCCGCCTGAAGAACTGCTTCTCATGGGCTGAACATTTGGAGGTAGAGCTGTCAGGTCGGAGAGTAGGCGATGTCTTCTGACACATCTTGTAATTCGGGTTGAACAATGAACAATTGTACACCTACGAATACGAGATATTTTGAAGACAAACTCAGATGTCTGCACAAAATCATTGCGCCCATTATCGCAGTGCAGGGCGATGCAGAGGGAGGACTTGTACAGACTTCTGGTAACCGTTGCGGTAAACAGAAAGATGAAAGAGTCCAAGAGATATCTCTGTTGAAAATTCTCGCAATGTCGAAGGCGATGGAATCTAGCGTCACCGCAGTAGATGGTCCTTCATTATTGCGAGAATCCCCGTTAATCAGAGACCTAAGTCCATGATTGTTAGGCAGAGATACGGTTCGGTAGTCAATCAAGCAGGGAGAGAGAGACATACATGACCGTGAATCTCGGAGGCCCAGCTGATACTGAGCTGCTATGAGGCAGTTCAATACGCAGTGGTTGAGCCTGCTGACTCGTCATCCTGAGTTGCCAGGTAATCCATTATTCCACGAAGGAATGCGTTCGGCTAGAACTACCGAGCATAAAGATATGCTCGGCAATTATATTTAGGCGAAACGAATTTCGGTAAATATAAAAGTTGAAATGGTGTTGTCGTGACAAAACCATAAGTATATAAAATTGAAACTGAAAAACTCCTGGGAGGTTGCAGGCAACCCGAGTTGCAGTTCAATTAGAATACTTCTCGTCTAAGTCCGCAATTCGTCTAGAATAACTAGGATATGCGCCTACCCCTCTTCGGACAATTCAAAACTGCTTAGCAGAATCATGTCGCGAGGTTAATATAACGTAGTATATTTGTAGGATTCTGAACAACGATCTCCATCCTAAATCTTTCCTTCAAGAAAACAAAATAAGGATTGGAGATCGACCACTTCGTTCTCTATTAAGAGAGTGAAGGAGAAAAGTCTTCTCGAAGGAAAGCTTCAATGGTGAACAGTTAATACTAAGACGATAGTTCAAGCCAAACTGGATATTCCCGTCCGAATCTCCTCTATTCCAGGTGGTCGCCTTACTGTGAGATGGTTTCTTCAGCAGCAGTCTTCTTCACAATGCTAGGAAATTCCAGGAATTCGAGCATAGGCGAGGTTCCCGATTTATCGTGTAACAATCGGGGATTCTCGTCTCGCTCACTTTGGACCGTGGGTCTCGCGTAAGTGTTTGAAGAGATCGTAAAAAACTCGAACACCCTGAATGCGCTAGAAATTCCGTAGAATTCTAAGCAGTCTGCGAAACCCACCGAATTCGTCAAAAACGATATCGGCTGGTGGTCCTCTCGATTCCCACGTAGAAATCGAGAATGGAGCAGGATTCCTCCTCAACGACCGGGGCTTACGTCAGGTAGGACCCGAAGGTCCCCCCGGGGGGTCGGTAGCGCAGTCCCGAACGTGGGATCCTACAAAGAAATCTCTGTAGGTATCCTTCCCTTTCCCTCGTAGCCGTAAGGAGAGAGGGAATGGGGAAGGAATTGGATACTCGCTCGCCCTTCCCAGTGGAACTAGCAGTTGGAGAAGAGTAGGAGCAGCCATCGCCTTGCGGCGATGGCCTCTCAGAGTCTGGGAAAACGTATCGTCAGGAGAAAACGTTTTCCCGCGGAGGGTTACGAACTCTCACTGTAGGTAAGGGTCTGCCGCCACTGTGAACGTCGTCTGGGTGGGGCTGATCGACACCTGACAGGAGAGAGCCGAACCGTCCTCCGACTCATTCCAGTCCTCGTCGAGGTCGAAACCTCTCAGGAGGACCGAAGGAGTATTTAAATACGGTGTCCGAAGACACGTAGAAACGCCGCTGTCGCAGTAGAGGAGTGGAAGTAGCTTGATCGACCGGCCAGAACTGAGAGAGCCTTCTTGTCCGGAGACGAGAGACACTGGTTCGAGACAGAATCGGCAAGCTCCGATCGCGGCAGACCCACCGTCGGTTTGGGTTCCCTCTCGGGCCCCAAAACGACTCGAGCAGAGACGTGGGCTCTGCATGGTGGGAGCGGCAATCCTTCCGCAGGGTCATTATGCTGACGAATCAGCTTAATGACTTCTGCAAATTCCTCTGTATCTCGGGAGTAACCACGTCTTGCGGAGTAGTACCGTCCAGTCCCTCCAACAAGAATAGATCCCTAGATACTTCTCCTTCAGAAGGAGGAAGAGCGGCAGACCCCTGACGGTCGCCTCCAGCTAATTGCGCGTATGTCCTGGTCGGTCCTAGAACGTGCCTGGTCCATACGGCGTCATAGCGGGGTCGCGAGCGGCGCACCTCTCGCGATCACTCATAGGTACCTCGCTCCTCCCGGCGTAGCCCTAGGAGGTTGAAGGTACAGGAGAGGCAGACCTGACGCTCCCCCCTAGCTCGCTGGCAGGACCAGCGTGCTTGGAGGGCTGCTGCTGATCGTCAACCCGCGGTGGCGATCGAGCAGCATGCCTAGCCTTGCCCGCTCGCCTGAGGGCGAGAGGCTTGGCTGAGAACGTCGACGCTGATCTCTAGCGTCAGGCGAGCTTGTGCTGGTTACCGTCTCCGCCCGGTCCCGATGGGAGCGGCGTCAGGTGACCTGCTAGGCTCGCTGTCACGGTGAGACCGGCGAGCGTCCCTCTCGGCGCGTCGAGCCGCTGGTACCAGCCGTGGCTGGTACCGACGGCCGCGGGGACCCCTTCCTCGCCTCAACCCGTTATGGGAGAGGCAGACCTGACGCTCCCCTCTCGCTCGCTGGCAGGACCAGCGTGCGTGGAGGGCTGCTGCTGATCGTCAACCCGCGGTGACGGTCGAGCAGCAGGCCTAGCCTTACCGCTCGCCTGGGGCGATTGGCTCGGCTGAGAACGTCGAGACCGATCTCTATCGGGTCATGGCGAGCTGCTCTGGTCCCACGGGGTCTCCCGCCCTGGCTCCCATCCGGGACGCTGGCTGGACGGGGGTTGGGGGGGTAAAAACCTGCTAGGGCTTTTTTTTTCCTCGTTTTTTTATTAAAAAAAGGGGCGGGGCGTCGAGACCGGCCAAGCGTCCTCTCAGGCGTAACGTTAGCCCCGAGCAGCCAGTTGATCGCTGCGAGAGGCGTCCACTGGCCTGGGCGAGAGTTGGTGGTGCACGACTCCTCGCCAGTCTTCTGCTACCGCCGCCGCTGTCTTGACCGGCGAGCGAGCTCGGGCGTCCCAAAACTTTGGGCTGGAACGGTCTTCTTGGGAACGAGCGTCCACAGTTCGGTTGCTTCTTCGCGAAACGAGAACGCGGCCGAGACGGAACCTGGTTTTAGCGCAGACCCGCTAGCACCAGGTGAGGACGCAACCAGCCGAGGGCTGGTGCCCTCTGGTCCCCGTCGACTTCTTTTCTTTGCAGAAGAAGCCGACGGGCCCCGTTCCCGAAGGAACAGGAGGACCAGCATAAGAGCTCCCCAGCTCGCCTGAGGCGAGCCGGGCCCTTTAGAAGGATTCCCGAAGGATTCTTCTTAGGGGGGAAGGAGGCAACCTTCCTTCTTCTTCTGGTTTGGTTGGCCTTAGAAGGTCGAAGGGGAAGGAGGGCAGGCGGAGCGGACTAAAAAACGAACGAAGAATACGAAACGAACGACGAAGACGACGACGACCTTCCTTCCTTCCCTTTCTTCTTCTTCCTTCGCCAGGCTCCGCAGGACAGTGGCGTCAGGTCTTTCCCATCAAGGAGGGAGCCCGGGGCAGTTGCCTGAAAGACAACTCAAACGGGCAACCACATAAGGCCCGACTGGCAATCCTGTCCGGCCTAAGACCTGAGACTGTGACAGAAATCACCAACAGCACGGAACAAACAGGAACAGGTCCAGGAACAGCAGGGAAAATCCTGAAAGTTGAATGAGCCAGCAGGGCATGCCACCTGAATCTGAAAGGGAATGAGCGGCTGGGACAGCAACAGGTACGGCAGGCCACGGCAGATACCACAGGAGAGAAAACAGGCGTCCTGTCGGCCGCCGCATACCGTCAATCCACTCGGCACTGGCGGCATGGTCCAGGGGGGTACCTTTCTTTGGGCAGCGGCAGTCCGGGAGGTCGGCAATTTACAAAGAACCCACAGGTGGCGGTGGCAACCGTCCTGATTGGCACGGCAGGAATTGGTTCCCTGGATTGCAGCCGGGGTTGTTAAACCCGACATGACAGGTTTTGGTGTGTACACCAGGTGCTGGTGACATCTCATATGCTGGCTTGTTTATTTCCTCTTCGAGATGGGGTTGGTTGCTTTTGGATAGTGGTTACCGTATCAATGAAGTGGCCGCACTGCCGACCGACCCCGGCCAACCGCTGAATCAACCCTCCATGCAGTCCCAGCGACTCCCAACCACCTGTTTCCAGGTCGTCCTCGCTGATGGCAACCTGCGGAAAGCACCCACCACTGCGCCTCTGACTAATGCATACACGTTACCACAGGGTCTCGTTGCGGGAGCACTCTCGCCCTCCGAACCAACGAGTACAAACCTCGTGAGGATCTACATCTACCCATCCAAGGTCGTCTCCCACGGATGTAGCACCTGCGGTAAAATATAGATAGATTAGTAAGAGGGGTTCCCCTCACGGCCCACGGGGGGGCCCGGGGTGAAAGAACCATGCCCCATCCGAACGCAAGGCAGAACCCCAAAATACAAAATACAATGAACGAATGCTTGAGGGGGGGCTGGGGGCAGGAAGGAAGACGAAGAATCGGGCTTAACCAAGGGAGTCCCGCGGGAGCTTTCCGGACGACTTCCTGGCACGACCTTGCCGCTTCCCCCACCCCCTCACAGCAGTGCAAAGTAATATGAAAAATTGAAACCAGAATACTGCCCTTGGGCGATTCACGCATTCATAGGAAACTTAAATAAAGGAGAAAAAGGATCAATTCCCGGGTAAAGAACGGAAACTTGATCCAATAATTATGATGCTATCATAAATATCTATGAAAAATGAAACAGAATACTGCACATTGCGATTTTCCATTTCACATAAAAAATCCGTAAAGGGATCAATTCCCTCGGGTAATAACGAAAATTGATCCAGAAATTGTAAATTCAATGCAATCAATAAATGAAAATGAAAAGAATATGCAATTGCGAATCCACTTTCATTGCCATTCCTATTATACCAAACTTAAAAAGTTCGTGCCGAGCGCAATCACGACTCCTCGGTAGAGGCAGAACGCACAGGGCAAAATATAATGAAAAAAAGTACCGTTACAGTTTTTCAATTACACCCGTTCGCCCAAATAACATGACTCGGCGCGAGCGTGGCCCGTCCTCGGCCCACACGAGACATCAAAAACTCAAGGGAGGTTCATTTAATAAGTAATGAAAATGAAAAACAGTTGTACTTGACAGTTTCATTTTCAAGTCAAACAAACCATTAGTAAAAAGAAAACAAAAAAACCCAAAAAAATATAAACAACGCATTACGACGATGAAGCGGGCAGAGAGTCGATGACGAACCGTCCTTCCTTCACCCCTCGGGGCCGAAACAAGCAAAAGAGATTTTGTTTACCTCCCAGTCGGCCCGGGCGCGTCGCACTATTCGGACAAAGCAGTTAACTACCGCTTTTCTCCCCTTGTTCGAAGCTTTAACCGGACCAGTTCCCAGCTGCCGGGCTAGCTACTTCCTATTGTTAAAGGGAACCGAGGGTTTGTAGTTCAAGTTCTCGGAACCAAATACAGCTATATGTATATCTGAACAGGTAATGTTTCCATGAACTCAAACTACAGCTTGTATTAATTATACTGGGGGTAAAGTTACACTAATAAAAAATAACCATTTCTATTTCAGGTGTTTTACCAAGCAATTAACGTAGTTGATTCCAAAACATTGAAGAGTGGACTGACACATGGGCAAACCCCACCAGTCCCCTTCCCTTGGACCTCTGGTGCATGTCCTTCGTCCCAGAGGTGGGGGGAGCAGGACGGTGACCTTCGTCTACAAGAACGGGAGGGATGGATAGCCAACCCCATCAGAATGCACTGCACTGTCCACTTTGCCACAGTTAAGGATTAGCAATTACAGATTTTTTCCGGAAGAGACTTGAATGAATAGGAGCTCAATTCCATAACCATATTCGCAAAGGGAATATAACATTTTTATGATAAAAATAGATTTTTATGTAGTATATCTACTTACCCAAGTAGTTACATAGCTATAGTTTTTCTAAACCATCGGGGCAGCTAGAATTTTTGAAACTTCGTGGTAGCGCTAGTTTGTATTGGATCAGGTTGATACCCCCCTCGCCCACTATCAAGGAGTGAGGAAAAACCAACCCTACAAACCGTACGGAAAATCAGTTGTTTATATGCCGCTATTATTCCATGTGAGGAGGAGGGCCAGGCTTTGAATCATGTCAACTACTTGGTAAGTATACAATACATAAAATCTTAGTTTTATCATTAAAAATGTAATTTTTTATGTTATGCAACTTACCAAGTCGTTTTCAATAGCTGAATCCCAAATCTTGTAGGAGGTGGGATGCCATGGATATGGCACATATCTTTTAAATTTAACTTAAAAATAAAAATAAAAATAATATACTTAGGTGCTAGCATCCATGCAAATGCTTGTTTGGGTTCCTTGACCTGTTAACGAAAGCCTGAACAGTTGATTACTGCCTCTGGAAGTCGCTCATCTTAAACTCAGGGTACGGGTGGCAGTATAAGCCAATGGCTTGTCCTCTAAAAAAAGTGGGACCCATGCAGCTAAGGAACATCTGTGGCTTAGCATTAATCAACCCAAAAGGCTGGCCCTGCCCAGGGTGCTCGTAAAATATAACATCATGTTAACCAAGAGGCAAAAACATATCACCTTCCCTCATAAACCATAATATTCATACCCGGACTATACCACTTGGCTGAAGGGTACTCCTAGTTACATCCATAGTACCTCCAAGACTCCCTAAAAAAACAAAACTCAACAACCTTATTCAAAGGCGAAGAGATAGGCCTAGGAAGGTATGACTTACCTACAAACCCTTACCCAATGCTGTGGACAGCCACTTAAATACAGCACCCAGGGTGTACTGCAATTTTCCATATACTGTTTTCAAATATCAAACAAGTAATGCTAGGGCAAACACTGATTTACATTTCCAATACCGTTGCCTTGTAAATATCGAATCCAAAGAGAGCGTTGGTTTAAAACGGAGGTGGGATGTTGCCACTGCTTCTCACCTCGTGACTTTCAACTTTACGTTTATTAAGATCAAGTTTCTTTCACCTTTATGAATGCGCCAAGGGCAATTTTTCGGACATCGGGCGCGCAGGAATTCCTTACCGAACCCAACTAAACGATCGGACAGGCCCTAATTTTTCTCTGTCCTTTGTAAATAGCATTTTAGAGCTCTGACCAGGCAGAGTAACCTCTGTTCTTTCTTCCGGTCCTACTAAGTCCGTGAGGTTTTTGATACTGAAAGAATCTTGTTTTTTGCCTAAAAACCCCAAGGTTAATGCGCAAAACCTCACTTACCCTGTGCAAAATCCTATTCTGCTTGGGTCCATGGCATTTGTATTTTGCCACTCACCCTTTCCGCTGTAGAACAGGGCTACTAGGAACAGGGTCTTTGTCTTTTTTTTTTATCGTCAAAATCTCTCAACGATGCTCGTTTGGCAACGGCTCACACAGAGTTTCCAACAAGCTACCCCTTAAGTACTACCATCTAGGTTCCAAGATAATATCTTCTAACCATTGGGTTTTTCTAATATCAAAGGATTTAATGAGATCTGTGGCTTGAAAACAAGACCCCAACCCAACAATTACCGTTATAACTTTGATAAGTCATGGTAGAACAGATTCCTATCGGTTTTTCTCAATATCAATAAAAGAAAATCTGCTTATTTTTCTTTTATAGTTGTCTTAGAAAGGACGAAACATTGTATGTTCTTTAACCCACCAGGCTCTAAACCACAGTCCACTTTTGTGCCAGGGTAGACTTTATACTTGAGGATTCCCTTCAGCACTGCGTGATAGACTCTCGGCCGCTTGTCTTGAAAACCCCTTTGCTCGTAAGAGTTGTTGGACACACTGTAATAAGCGGTTAGGGACAGAGGGTGGACAGTTCCAATGAAATAACCTTCTGAAGTGGGGTTTGTCTGTTTTCTCAGAGGAAAGTAATCTTGGCCCATCCACCAGTTAGGGCCTCAAAAAAATCTGGTAACCATTCCTGTGCTGGCCAGAATGGAGCAATGAAAGTCCCATCGAAAGACGTTGTGATGCGTTTTTCCGAATATGTTGACAACCTTCCTCCGTCACCATCCGTTGAATGGGAGTAAGGCGTACCCCCAACAAGTCCTTGTTCGACCAGATCCCAAAAGCATCGTATCTGTCATCCATGCCATTCGTGGGTCCGGGGCTGGTGAACAGTAAAGGGGGAGACAATGGTTTTGTTCTTTGCTGTGGCAAACAGATTCTATCATAGGTTCCCCCACAGTTTTCCACGAATTTGGAGTCATTACCACTTGGGTTCATCATCCATTCTGTGGTGAAGTACCTGCCTCCTGGCGGCTTAGTTCGTCCACGAGTTACATTGAATTTTCCCTCGGAACAAAACCTTATTATCAATTGTGGGTTATTGATTCCAATTCGACCCATAAACAGCAAGGCTCTCCTTGCTGTCTCGCAAAGAGAAAACAGGTGTGTCCCTCCTTGTTTCCTTATGTATGAGAGCGCTGTCGTACTGCCCCGAATATATCACCACTACTTTGTTGCGAACTTCGTCCTCAAACTTTAACAATCCCCAGTGGATGGGAGTCAGTTCCTTCCAATTTATATGCCACTGTTTTTGTTGTGCATTCCAAATTGCCTGATACTTCCTTTTCCCCCAGAATTGCTCCCCAACCTTGATCTGATGCGTCTGAAAGAACCACTAGGTTGGGGCTCAGCGGAGGAGGATCTCCCTTCTACAAGTCTGTCTCTTAACTTCCACCATTGCAGGTCCTCCTTTATTTCTTCTGTGATGATGGAACATAAGAGAGTCCGGAAACTTCTTTCTTTTCTAGTTTGCCATGAGGAAGAATTATAGGTTTCTCATATGCAGTCTCCCTAGTGTCACAAACTGTTCTACTGAGGATAGTGTACCCAAAAGACTCATCCATTCGTTTGCAGAGCATTCCTGGAGAACTAGAAATTTCTCTACCTTCTGTAGGCATGACTCGATTCTTTGTGGGGATGGAAAAGCCTGAAAACTCACTGAGTTACTAAGAGCCGTTGGCTAGGGTCTGGATGGAAGGAGCCTACATAAGGTAAAAAAGACATGCATGCATGACAAAAACCGTGTAGACCGTACCTAAACAAAGCGGATAATTAAAATAGAGCGTACTTAAGTAAGGGGATGTTCTGGTATGGGCGACCAAGAACGAACCCACCACGAGCAGAACCATGCTGCCATGCTTCCGACCTAGAGTTCGTATTTATCCTAAAAAACGGCAAATACGGGCTCAGGGCCGGAAAAAAAAACCAAATAGCAATAAACACTGAGTACTTAACTTAGCTGCTGCGATGGCTGCACGCTCCATGGTAAATAAATCCAATCCAAAGAAAAGGGCACAAAAAAACACCGAGTAAAAAAGGCACGTGTGTATCGTGTGCGCTAACTGAAAAGGATGTCCACCAGAGGCGCAGCAGTCGGCAGCATGGGATGGAGTAGTAGTAGTAGTTGCTGCCCACTCTGTGGTCGGCTCTCCTCTTGGGGGGATTTTGTAGTGGGAGAATTCTATTGGCATTTGGCTCGTGGTAGTGGTCTCACTCGCCATAGTGTTCATACCGACACCCTCTTGGAGGGTGTGAGCGAGTCAGTTATACTGACCTTTTTCTTTATTTATTTATTCTCTGGTATGTGTTAGTACATTTACCCTAGAAATAATAGATTAAAGGATATTTCGCGCAGCGACACGAGCTGAGCCCAGAAATGATATTGTTATGTTACAATAAAGTTTCATACATACTTACCTGGCAGATATATACATAGCTAAGACTCCGTCGTCCCGACAGAAATTCAAATTTCGCGCCACCTCGCTACAGGTAGGTCAGGTGATCTACCGGCCTGCCCTGGGCGGCAGGACTAGGAACCATTCCCTTTTTCTATCATATTTTCTCTCTTCCACCTTTGTCTCCTGCGGGAGGCTGGGTGGGCCTTTAATTGTATATATCTGCCAGGTAAGTATGTATGAAACTTTATGTAACATAACAATATCATTTTCATACAATCAACTTACCTGTCAGATATATACATAGCTGATTGGCACCCTTCGGTGGAGGGTAAGAGACAGCTACTATATGGAATAGACAGGTAAACAACATATGTTGTAGGTATAAATAAAACCTTGGTTCCTACCTGATAGGTTGGTAGACTTCGTGGGTGTTTGCCCAGTAGTCTGCATCACCTCAAGAAACTTTAGCGAGATATATGATCTATGGCCAAGAGTTCTTGTGGGTCTGCCGATGGGGTCTTATCCGCTTACTCGGCAGAGCCTGAAAGGACTTTGTCAATGGGTGCTGATCCACTTATATGACAATACACCTTATGAAGGAGCACACAACCAATCCCGACCACCTGATCCTAACCATATGTTAGAACTAAAGATTGTTCCGAGTTATCCCCGAACTCTTCACAACAACCGTAACTCAAAACCACTACGCACATACATAATTTTCTAAAAAAAAAATTATACTCATCTAATTAGATATGACAAGATTCTCTTACTGAACACATAGACGGCCGCCCGTGCTAAACCAAGTCCTCCATTGTTCGAAGAGACTCCAGACCATATCTAAAAAGAAGAAAAGTATATACTTTTAAGGATTGGTGTCGGCTCCCGTACCCAGAATCGTATCCGCCGATACGAAAGGACCCAGAGAAAAACACTTCTCATATGTCACACGAACGTCTTTCAAGTAATGAGATGCAAATACTGAGTTGCATCTCCAAAATGTCGTATCTATGATGTTTTTAAGCGACATATTCTTATGAAACGAGAGAGACGTCGCTACTGCTCTCACTTCATGAGCTTTAACTTTCAACAGTCGCAACTGTTCGTCAGAACAGACCTTATGCGCGTCTGTAATGACGTTCCTCACAAAGAATGCCAGAGCATTCTTGGACATCAGTCTTGTGGGGTCTTTTACCTGATTCAGAGAAAGCATCTGATGCTTTCTCTGAATGTAGAACTTTAGAGCTCTTACAGGGCATAGAGATCTTTCTGCTTCTCTTCCTACGAGACTCGATATGCCTTTGACTTCGAATGACTTAGGCCAGGGATTCGAGGGATTCTCATTCTTAGCTAAAAACAGGGTCTTAAACGAGCAAATAGCTGAGTCTCCCTTGAAACCTACTTTATCCTGCAGAGCATGTAATTCACTAACTCTCTTTGTTTGCCGTAGCTAAAGATAATAGGAATAGGCATTTTCTGGTGATGTCTCGAAACGATGCCAGATGAGGGAGGTTCGAACCTTTCAGATGAAAGAAACTTGAGAACCACGTCTAGGTTCCAGTTAGGAGGGATCGGTTCCTTAGACTTTGAAGTCTCAAAGGACCTTATGAGATCATGGAGATCTTTATTATCTGCCAGATCTAATCCTCTATTCCTGAAGACTGCCGAGAGCATACTTCTGTATCCCTTTATTGTGGATACAGCTAGATGAATTGCTCTCTCAGGAATAGAAGGAAATCAGCAATTTCCGCTATAGAGGTAGTGGAGGAGGACAACTTCTTAGTTCTACACCACCTTCTAAAAACCTCCCACTTCGACTGATATACTTTCGTAGTGGAGGTTCTGCGTGCTCTCGCGATCGCGCTTGCAACTTCGCGAGAAAACCCTCTCGCTCTGACGAGTCTTTCGATAGTCGAAAGGCAGTCAGAGCGAGAGCGGGGAGGTTTTGATGATACCTCTTGAAGTGTGGCTGTCTGAGAGATCCATCCTTCTTGGTAGGGATCTGGGAAAGTCTACGATCCACTCTACCACCTCCGTGTGAACCAATCTTGGGCCGGCCAAAAGGGGGCTATCAATGTCATCCTCGTCTCCTTTGACGCCACAAACTTTTTCAGTACTAGTCCCAGGATTTTGAATGGAGGAAAAGCATATACGTCTACGTGAGACCAATCTAGCAGGAACGGCGTCTACCATAAGAGCTCTTGGGTCTTCCACGACCGAGCAAAAGACTGCCAGCCTTTTGGAGATGAATGTGGCGAAGAGATCCACATGAGGTGTCCCCCACAGCGACCAGAGATCTTGATACACCTCCTCGTGTAGGGTCCACTCTGTATGAAGGACCTGGTTCCTCCTGCTGAGTCTGTCCGCCCTCACATTCTTTACTCCTGAACGAACCTTGTAAGAAGGGAGATGTTCCTGTGAGACGTCCAAAGCAAAAGGTCTTTCGTCAGCTCGTAAAGGAACGAGGAGTGAGTCCCTCCTTGTTTTCGAATGTAGGCAAGTGCCGTGGTGTTTTGTCCACGTTTACTTGCACTACTTTGTTCGAAACCAGAGGTTCTAGACTCTTCAAAGCCAGATGTACGGCGAAGAGCTCTTTGCAGTTTATGTGCCAAGACACCTGCGCTGGTTCCCAGGTGCCTGACACCTCCTTCGAGCCTAATGTTGCTCCCCAACCTTTCTCCGACGCGTCGGAGTACAACACTAGGTCTGGGTTCTGGGTTTTTAGAGAGATCCCTTTGTTCTCTTTCAGAGGGGGCAACCACCATTCCAGGAGCGGTCTTATCTCCATTGGAATGGGAAAGGCGTCCGAAAGTTGTCCAGTTTTCCAACTTCAAGACTTCTTGAGGAAGAATTGAAGCGGACGTAAATGAAGTCTTCCTAGCGGGAAGAACTGTTCGAGCGAGGAAAGGTCCCTAGAAGGCTCAACCATTCCCTCGCCGACGTCTGTTCCTCCTTAAGAAGAGAGAGACTATCTGCAAACCTTTTGCGATTCTCTCTTGCGAAGGAAATACTCGAAAACCCCGAGAATCCATCTGAATCCCCAGATAGACTAAGTTCTGTCTGGGGGTCAGCTGCGACTTCTCGAGGTTCACGAGTAATCCCAAACGCTCTGATCAGATCTAAAGTTAACGTAAGGTCCTCCAAGCACTGTCTCTCTGATCTGGCCCTGATGAGCCAGTCGTCCAGATACAGAGAGATATTTACTCCTTTGAGGTGAAGAAACCTCGCCACATTTTTCATCAGGCTTGTGAAGACCTGAGGAGCTGTGGACAGGCCGAAACACAAGGCTCTGAACTGAAAGATCCTTCCCCCGTCATGAAACGGAGGTACTTACTTCTTCGATGAAGGGTGGATCGGGACATGAAAATAGGCGTCCTGGAGATCTAGAGACACCATCCAATCTCCTGTCGCAATGACGCAAGGACTGAGGCAGAAGTCTCCATCGAGAACTTCTCCTTCCGAACAAATTTGTTCAGAGAGCTGACGTCTAGTACTGGTCTCCAGCCTCCCGAGGCCTTCGCAACCAGAAAAAAGGCGATTGTAAAACCCCGGGGAGTTTTGATCCAGTACTAGTTCTATCGCTCTCTTGTCCCCACATTTGTTCCACCATCGATCGAAGAGTATCCCTCAGCACAGGATCCTTGTACTTGGCTGTTAGTTCCCTTGGTGTTGACGTTAGGGGAGGAGTGTTCAGGAAAGGGATACGATATCCCTTCCTTATTACAGACAACGATGACGCGTCTGCTGTTTATAAGTGTCCAGGCCTCCACAAATCCCAGGAGGCCTGGCACCTACTGGTGCTTGGAGGAGAGAAGCATCACTTTCCCTTTTTAAAGGGACGAAAGGCAGACCTACCTCTCTTCTCAGGAGCCTTCCTTCTTGCGGGAGGTCTGGAGGTCGGGCCACCTCGAAAGGGCTGAACAGATGTACTCGGTCCTTTTCTTGTCTTGCAGGTGTAGAAGCAGGCTTCTTCTTCCTTGCTGACTGCGTCAGAAGGTCCCGAGTCGCCTTCTCAGTTAATGAACGAGAAATGTCCTTCACCAACTGAGAAGGGAACAAAAAGTCAGACAAAGGCGATACAGCAGCGCTGCCCTCTGAGCGTTGGGAGACTGCTTTTCGGTTAAAAAGCACTATATAGTAAAACCGTTTTTTCCTCGGGTTTTTAGAAGACCTGCTCCAAACAAAGAGGAGATCTCAACCGAGCCATCCTGAACCGCTTTGTCTATACAAGACAAAATGCACAAAAGGACTTCTGGTTCGAGTCCTTCAGAATCATGGGCTTTCTTGGACATCACCCCAAGAGACCAATCTAAGAAGTTGAAACTTCCAATACATGAAAGAGTCCCTTGAGGAGATGGTCCAGTTCTGAAATGCCCCAAGTAATACGTGCCGAGTTCAGACCTTGTCTACGTGAAGCGTCACTAAGGTCGAAAAGTCCGCTTCTGACGTAGACGGAAGAGCAATACCCATATTCTCTCCCGTCTGATACCAAAATGCCTCTTTTACCAGCTAGTCTGCGCTGGAGGCATGCAGAGACCGTTCTGACTAACTCCTTCTTAGACTTCATCCAAGAGTCTAAGGACTGAAGAGCCCTCTTCATCGAAATGGCGGGCTTCATTCTGAGAAAAGACGAAGATTTCTTCGTCTTAGCACTCGAGAAAAGAGAGCGCGGAGAAGGAGGAGCGGCAGGAGTCAAGTCGTCTCCATACTCCTCTAGAAGCAAGGCAGTCAAAACTTTATAGTTTTCGACAGTCTTTCTCTTCCTTGATACTCTTCCTCCGAGTCTACTTCTAACTCGGGATCTAATTGAGTCTCCACTGCCAAATCCGTACGTCTTTTCCTCTGGAGGAGACAAACTCCTAATAGGAGAGGGGCTAAGGGAATGATATTCCTTCTCTTCCCCGCTTTAATTAGTCCTGGAAGGCGCCAAAAGCTCAGGCTTTCTCTCCATAAATGGATGACGCTTCCCGCTTGGATGACGCTTCTCGTCGCCAAGCGTCCTGGCTGACGCCTCCCGCTTGTGTGGCTGCTGACGTCCGGATGACGCCTCGCGCCTGGTAAGACGCTCCGCTCTCCAAAGGTGTCCTAAACTGGCGCCAAAATATTGGTTGGAGCCTCGCGTCTACAATCAGCTTTAAAAAGACGCTTCATGCCTAAAAGACGTCTCACGTCTCTCTGGCGTTACGTGTCTTCCGTAAGATCCTCCCGATCTCACTCTCGAACCCGAAGCTTCTGCGATATGTTTAGAAGCTTCACGTTTGCATGACGCCTCTCGCTTAGCAGGGGAGAGAGGACGAGACTTCTTGATTGGAAGCGCAACGTCCTTCCTACGAGGCGCTAACACTCCCACCAAAGAGGCCAGTTGTTCTTGTACTGCATGATAATCTTCCTTGAAGCTTCTCCCACGTCAACTGCATGACGCCTTTCGTCATCAATCGGGGGAGAAGTAAGGTAGGAAAGGGTTCTTCTGCGTCCTCGTCGGGACGCTGACGCCACCTTCACCTTCTTAATAGACGAGGGAGCGTCATCTGAGAAACGCTCCGGGCTCGAATCAATTCGGTGTTCTTTCAAATGCCGTTTCAGAGTCCTCGATAAATCCGACTCCTTCCACCCTCGTTTAGGTGAGGGAGAGGGAGAGGATGAGAAACACACTACTAAGGACGCTTTTTCTAAGCGCCCTTGGAGCAGCCTGCCACGAAACAGAGCTTGCTGAAGGGACGTCTGACCGTTGGGGATTCCCCACGACCTCCTTCTCCTCTGGGCATGGGAGCTTGAAGAGGTCTAGGCCTGGGAGCGTCGCAGGGACGATCAAACGCCCCCTCCACAACACTGGAGAACTCACTTCACTGTAATGCTCACTTTCACTAGCCTTACCTTGTAAGTCCGCCATTTTGGACTTCATGTCTCAAAGAGTAGCTTTCAGATCGGCGATTTCCGAGGCCGATTCCGAAAGTAAACCTTGTGAATTAGACATAGGGAGAATCTAAATCATTAGGATTAGAAAAAGTATCAATAAAAGGCTCAATAGGCCTTGAACTCACACCTTTCAGACGTCTAACCCTATCCCTCTCTAACTTCTTCAAATAAGAATTAAAGTCTTCCATTCTTCTGCATTTAATCCCTCGCATTCATGACAAGTATTAGTAGCAGAAACACTGAAACCCCCTACATTTACGACATACAGTGTGAGGATCAACCGAAGCTTTCGGTATCCTCACCCTGCAGCCTACATTCACACACATTCTCACACTCACATTTGAATCAGACATACTGAGAAAAATCCAAAAAGCAAGTCCAAAAACAGTCCACAGTAGTGAATGCCAAAAACACGATCCAGATACGTCACCAAAAAGCCGATAACGATGATCAAGGATGAAATAAGAATCTAAGTCAGGAGGTAATAGCAACAATGTTGATACCACCGCGCAGAGAAAAAATATGATAGAAAACAAAGGGAATGGTTCCTAGTCCTGCCGCCCAGGGCAGGCCGGTAGATCACCTGACCTACCTGTAGCGAGTGGCGCGAAATTTGAATTTCTGTCGGGGACGACGGTAGTCTTAGCTATGTATATATCTGACAGGTAAGTTGAATTGTATGAAAAGACTAGTTCCTGACTGGGGAGTAACTGACTTTCGCCTGTTTTTATTAATTCCTAATTCCTGAGCTAAAGTCAGGGTTTTCTGTAGGTCTCCGTGCACCTCTCCTTTGTTTGTGACTGGAGAAGCCAATCGTCCAAAATATAGGGATATCCTTATCACAACTAGTAGATGTAACCATTTCGCAATGGGAGCTAGCACTCGGGTGAACACTTGTCAGGCGGTCGAAAGCCCAAAACACAGCGCTCTGAACTGGTATATTTTGTCCTGAAGACAAAAATTGCAAAAGCCTCTGAGTTTTGGTGTATCGGAATGTGAAAATATGCATCCTCCATATTGATGGAGATCATCCAATCCCCCTGACGAATTGATGAAAGAACTGACTGATTTGTCTCCATCTTGAACTTTGTCTTTTGCACATATTGGTTCAGAGTGATTATGTCCAATATGGGTCTCCATCCCCCCAGGACTTGGGGACAACGAACAGACGATTGTAAAACCTGGGGTTAGTGGCTCTTCTACTAACTCTATTGCTTTCTTTTCCAAGAGGGACAAAACTTCTTCCGAAAGGGTGATGAATTTCTTTTAAATTTTCTGAGTAAGCTCTCAAAGCAATTGGAGAGCCTGATAATGGTGGCTTTCTCTTGAACGGAATATCGTATCCTTCTCTTAAAACCTTTAGATCCAAGGTTCCACCCCTCTTGCTTCCTATTCTTCCCAAATTGATGGAGTCTCACTCCTACTGGTGCACGAAGGACTGATACATTACTTCTTGGTCGAGGGGTTGGTTGTGGATTTTTTAATAGATCTAAGGGTGAAACATGCTCTACCCCTAGATCTTGGGAATATCTACAGAAACCCCTGCCCTGAAAGGGTTGTCCTCGGCTGGCTGGCGAGGGACGTACAGTGGGAATATTTTCTCTAGTACGTTTAGTGGATTGCGAGAGAAGTTCCTGTGTTGCTTTCTTTTGCAATTAGGAGGCAACTAGCACTACTCTCCTCTGGAAACAGGTGCTTTTATCCAAAGGCGAATACAGTAAGACAGACTTTTGAGTACGAGAAACTCCTTTAGATGTAAAAGAACACCAAAGTTCTCTCTTCTTTAGGATGCCTAATGTCTCTAATCCCCCTTATCTAAACAGGAGATCACTCCAAAATGTCTGCAAAGGCTTCCTCATCCAACATGGAATAACTTTTGAGTTTACGTCCCAAGGCTCATACTGTCCAGTCCAGGAAAACTTATAACTTCAAATACCCTGAAGATATTTTTATTTAGGTGATCTAATCCCGACGCTGTAACATGATCTTGGCTGAGTTGAAAGCCGATCCTCTGGCCGAGTCAATGAGAGCAAAGTCTCCCTGGGCGGAGGCAGACACACCCAAAGAGAGAGCTTCTCCGGTTTCGTAACATAAATGTCTTCTCGTTGAAAGATGACAAGGAGGGAAACTGAAGTTAACTTTGCCTTGATACCTCATATCCTCAAGCCAAAGGTTAATTTCCTTTAACACTTTTCGAGCCGAAAAGGACAGTACTAGTTTGGGTAATATCCTGGAGTCTTCCTGGTTGTCTCTCATGTAAGAAGACACTGGCGACGTGGGAGTCACTGGCAAGAACAAATCCGAAAAATGTTCAACTAAGTAATCAACAAGGCTTTGTATGCAGTGGGAGAAGACTTTATCCTTCTCTTCTTCTTCGGCTGAAGAAATACGTAGGTGATAAATTCTCTATAGGTTGAACCTGGGGCACCACAACCACAGACTGAATAAAGCCCAAAATGCTGTCTAACTTGTTCTGGATGGCTGAAAAAGAAGGATCGGGGGTACCATCAATTGAGATCCTGTTGGTAAGACCGAAGCTGAAATTGATGACACAGACTGTCTGAGAGCTTCATACAGGTCCATCTGTGCACCTGGTTGCCAATGGACGTTCGGGTGCTAGTGGGCACTAGTGGATGCTTGGGCGCTGGCAGACGCTCGGGTGCTAGTGGACGTTCGGGCACTAATAGACGCTTGGTCGCAACTGTATTTTCTGGGTGCCAATGGACGCTTGGGAGCCAAAGGTTGCTCTAGTGCCGCTGCGGAAGTTTCAGGCGCCCACGGCTGCTTTAGCGTGTGGGCAAACTGTGGCGCCAATGGGCCATCGGGAGTAGGTAGGTTCTTCCTGCCCCTGTCTTCTCTTGAATTATTGTCGGTTCCAGAGCCATAGAAGGACTCTGAGCCGATGGGCGCTCATACTCCGAACGCTGAACCTGTATCCCAGGAGTCTTGTGAATTACAAGAGAGACTGGTGGGAGTCTTACTTGTCCTTCAGCATTAGAGGTGTGGACAGGTGCCGATGACATTTCTGGAAGTTTTACTCTTCCCCATACTCTTAACCTCCGAAAGTCTGCCAGAGGAAGACCTTTTAGACGACGACTTAGACTTAGAGGATGGGATCCTCTCGCTACGATGTCCCTCTCCTGCTGTATCCTGAGAGAATCTCTCTGGAGAATCCCAAAAACTACATGAAGGCTGTTCTTTTTGGAAAAGGCTAGCCTTTTTACAGGGGACTGGAGAGGAAGACAACTTACGAACCCTCCTTTTCAATGGACGGGACTCGTCATGAAATCGCCACTGACGCCTGGGGGAGGACTCGCCAGAGTTGAAAGCACTAGACAAAAGCGGTACTCCTTCCACAGATGCCTTTCTAATGGTGCTCTGTTGCGATCTAGGATTTGTTAACAGAATTGCTGAGGGGGCGACTGCTCGTGGGCAGACCCCACTGACTGGGCTACCACATACTTGGGTTACCAGTATGCCTCCTCCCAGGTTCTGGGGAGTTTGACAGGGACCTTTGTGCCTAGGTAAATTTACCGAGAACAAAGATTCAGTAACTTTTTTTTACTTTTACATGTTTTTTTCTAATAATTTCTTTGCAATTATCTTTGTTAAAATTACATTTACAACTGACATACTATCGTAAAAGACAAGGACAAAAAATGACAGCAACCCCTTGGTATATTTACGAGCAAATTTAACAAAAATTCTTGTTAAAAAGGATTGCTGCATCAGCTCCATTAATTTTGTATACAGTCTGCTCTGTTTTCCTTATCAACAATTTTTCAGTGTTGACTTAAAACTGGCAATGCAATGTGCCAAAGGGGATCGTCAAATTGAATTATATTTATTTACTGCTACTACAAGTTTGTTCTCTTCTCTCTCTCTCTCTCTCTCTTCACCTCTCTCTCTCCTCTCATCTCTCTCTCTACTCTCTCTCTCTCTCTCTCTCTCGATGCGGCGTTTCACCCAGATCTACCAGGGCATTATGACAGCGATGGTTGCTGGAGGACTGAATCTTGGTGGCGAGAATGAAAAGAATCCCCCCTCTGAGGATGTGTACATTTTCTACAAGTCCTTCATGCCCACACGGATACAAAGAAGAGGAGAGATGCATCAAGAAGATTGTAGAAGAGAATGTCACCCCCGTGGAGGAAGGGAGGAGGCTCACTCTTATAATTTATTACAAGAACCAAAGGACAAGAGACCTGGTTATGAGGAATAACCCCACCCAGCCTGCAGGAAACCCCCCATGAAGCAGAATAACGTTGTCTACCAGTACACATGACCTATCCAAGGATGTCCTGGGCACCTATATTGGAATGATGATGTTACGACTGTCTAAGAGGATCTCCTGTCATGTCCAGAATGGTGCCATCAAACACCACACCCTCACCGCCCACCAACAGCACGTCATGCGAGAGGACATCATAAAGAACACCAAGATAATCGGAAGAGCCCCCGATCAGCAATGCCTATGCCTCCTTGAGGCATTCCATCCATTTTAGAACAAAAACCCCCCCCTCCAAATAAAATACGACACAGGAACCATTCCTGCTGCCACCTGTGTAAGGAAGGCCCAGCCCCCCCACCACCTCCAGAGGATAACCACCAGCGCCAGGACGAGACCAATATGGCAGAGGATGGCAGAAATATCAGGAGTGACGTAACCAACAGGTTGCAGCCAATGAAAACCCTGGCTCCAGGTGACGAACCACACACCTGAGAAGGTCAACACACCTGCGAGTGTTTTCGATGCCTGGCCACCAGCCAATGAAAAGTCGAATATCACCAGGGTCCTGCAGGAGCATCCATGAGTGCCCACACGACCATGACACAAAGAGATGGAGTCGCCACCAATTCAATTCAGTCCTCCAGCAACTATCGCTGTGATAATGCCCTAGCAGATCTGGGCGAAACGTCGTGTCGAGAGAGAGAGAGAGAGAGAGAGAGAGAGAGAGAGAGAGAAACTGGATGGATTTGATGATCCCCATTGGCATGTTGCTTGCTAGTTTTAGCAACACTGAGAAATCCTTGATAAGGAAAACAGAGAAGATTCTATACAATTAATGGAGCTGATGCAGCAATCCTTTTTAACAAGACTTGTTTAAAAGAGGGTCTACTCCCAAGATATACAAATTCACAAAAGATGTCAAATGAGAGAGAGATGCAAAATATTCCCCCTTCAAGTTACAAACCACTACTGAAATCCTTGAAATCCGAGACGTCCACACTCGTGATCTTAGTCAGTATAAAAGTTGCCATAAGTGAATTTATGGGCTTTAAAAGTATTG
Organism: Macrobrachium nipponense; assembly: GCF_015104395.2. Lineage (NCBI taxonomy): Eukaryota > Metazoa > Arthropoda > Malacostraca > Decapoda > Palaemonidae > Macrobrachium > Macrobrachium nipponense. The sequence continues at coordinate 66,733,248 of NC_087203.1, read as the reverse complement.
GCACCTCTTTCCCGCCCGATTCTTTCCAAATTGATGATGTGTAATATTGTTTAGCCTATCCCGAGGATCAATCCATCCATTAAGGGTTACAACTGCATTGTGGTTAATTATGTCCTATCTTTAAGAGTCACGTGACCTGGGAAAAATTTTACAGGTGTCAGATTTTTTTTTGTTATTTGGTTCAAGTCTTCCATAAAGTCAATGTATATACATCAAGTCTGTGTTCCTCCTGTAATTTTGATTTTTCTTGGTTAATTAATAATTTTTATGAATATCAATTGCAATGCATAAAATTTTTAAGGCAACATGGAGTGTTACCCGGTTATCGATAAAAGAGACAGAAAAAGAAAATATTGTGGTAGATCTATATTACTTTTCCGTGGTGGCCTAGACTATGGCAGTTGTGGTTTTCCTAAGCAGTTTTACCTCCAGAACAAGAAGAATTTGAAGTAATATTTATTCGGGCAACTGTACTTAACCCCCACCAGGGGCTCGTGCTAAACACAGCGAAAATACATTTGACGTACCAATTCCTGGTGGCTTTCGTATTTGCAAGGACGAACGATGCAAAATGCTTATATAGAAATACCAATATTGTAATTTTACTGATGACTACACAATGAGGCTGTAGTCACAACCAACTTGTTCTGGATAGGGCCATCAAAATGTTTTTGTCTAATTACGGTTAATTTATAATTTTTTAAAGTGACACCAAAAAAGCATTGCAAATAAATGGTGGGGTCTGGGGTGGTGGGTGAGCCCCCGTTCAAGCAAACTGCCTACAAAGTTATGTTGGTTAGGATTGTGTCCTTTGCAATCATTGTTGGCCTGTCAGGGGGGGGG